>NC_141873.1:370000-717500 GCF_056163025.1 Triticum urartu | reverse complement strand
GGGGGGAAGGGTAGGGATATCATCAATCACCAGGAGGTCTTTATACATGACGAATGATCAATATGTTTTGTCTTATTTTTGGCATTTGTTGATGAGTTCATAAATCCAGCGCATGGGGTAACACATAAATGACTTGAATTTGTGTTAAATCTGGATGATATGACAATGTTACGTGGGATTGCGGGGACATGGCATGAGTAATGTATCTACCCGGGTTTACGGTGCGGGGTGTGTGTGGGGGTAAAAGCACGTAATCTTTTCCGATTTTTGTGGATGATCTTGAATTCATATGCTGTAGTGTCGTTGAATATTTTGAAGGATTACTCAATACTGATGCCAAATTAACAGCTGCGGATTTTGCTTCCTCCTACGATGTGTTACCATCATCTCACAAATGACTAGTATCAACAGATTGTTGAACGGAAACAATCTTAATCTATTTTATTTATGTACTACTACTAAAGGTAGATCCAGAGTAATAAACTAGAAAATCGCTCAAAATTTGGAGACATGCAGATCCGCATTGATTCTCTGCAGCTTCGTTCTCTTTGTGCCGAAGCTGAACCAACAACGATAGTAGGAAGAATTCCTTTTTTCCACATCAATTTGGGAGCAACGGAGAGCTGCACAATCACATGTTGATCCACACTAGCAGTACTAAGTATGATGCTTAGCATTAACTGACTAAATTGCTAGCCTCTTAATTCATGTTTAGCTACCATTTCTCTGACTCGGATACTCCACATCTGAACCAAGAATCATAAAACATCCTTCCCTGATCAATCATAAAACATCAGGTTGGTTTGCAGCTGAAAGGCACAAACCAACTGCACAACTACATATACATGATGATGACGATGATCCGGTATGATGCTTAACATCAACTAACTCATCAAGGAAAATGGGCATTTATAAGGTTACTTGCACAAATCGCACTAGGAAGGAAGGAACCGACACAAAAGGGGAGAAAAGGAAAACTGGACATAAATCCATTTTGCATACCACATTACATTGAAATGGTTGATGTGAGGAAATCAAGAAGATGTTGTTGCTAGGAGGCCTTAACTATGGCTCATCGATCATTTCATTTCTTGTTGAGGTCGATCCCTGCCTTCTTGGCGACGGCGTCGAGGCCGTGCTTCTCGATGGTCTTGAGGGCCTTGGTGGAGAGGCGGAGCTTGACGTAGCGCTTGCCGGCCTCCCACCACAGCTTCTTGTACTGCAGGTTCACAAATTGCTGCTTCTTGGTCTTGTGGTTGGAGAAGGACACCTTGTTGGCCCGGTTCGTCTTCTTCTCCAAGAAGGGGCAGATCCGGCCTGAACCCACATCAGATTCAGATCATTCCTTCATTCATCAATGCCTCTTTCTTTCTTTCTTTCTTTCTTTCTTAACCATTGAATTAATCATTCAACTGGTAGATAGATAGATAGATAGATAGATAGATAGATACTATTTTTGGGAAGATAATAGTGCATGTATGTAAATAAATGTCTGTAGCTAAATAAAACAGGACCAAAAAAAGCACAAGCGATTCATATATATATATATATTTAGTCGAAACAGAAGCGATTCATTTAGCTTGACAATCACTCGGGCGAGGCTACAACTACTAGCATCTGACCACCACACCACTACCTAGGTGTGAGTTTATAGCCATCACCATCAACCATTGCAATTCATTCATTTTCAAGGCGCATCCAAAGAGAAGAGAAGAGCAATTCGGATATCTGCAACAATTTTGGACAGACAGTCTCCAGTTCCGGGCTCAGACCTCCATCTCATCTCCAGTTATGTACATACCCAATCCAATTATGTTATGGCCCTTGGAAGAAAGAAAGAATGTATGCTTTGCTGCCCAATTAATCTACCTAATGTTCATCCAATTAATCTACCTACCTGCCCAACTTTTGTTTCAAGCCTGAACTCAACTATGAAGAAGAAGAGCAGAGCAGCACAAGACAGAGCAATGCAACCCAAAATGTACACCACCGAGATCCGGCCGAGGGAGGACCAAAGTGAGGAATTAAAATTGCCAGGCCAGGGGAACAAAGGGAGGGAGGGACGTACGCGCGACGATGGTGTTCTTGGTGGGGAGGGAGACCGCGGTGGCCGTGGAGGTGAGGCCGAGGCTGAGGCCGGCGAGCTGCGAGGTGGCGAACCCGAGCGAGGCGTTGGCGCGGCGGAGCGGAGCCCTGGCGGCGGCGGGCATGGAGACGGTGTAGGAGCACATCATGGAGATGGACGCCATGGATGGATGCAGCGCTCTCACGGCGGAACAAGAAAGAAAAGAAAGAGGATAAGACCACGGCGAAAGCAAGAGGAGGATAAGAAGAAGAAACAAGGCGGGCCAGCCCACTCCCGCTCTGCGCAGCCCAGCACTTGTCAACTTTTTCTCCCCTATTTCAATATCCACATCACAGAAAAAATCAATCTCTCCCCTGCCTGAATCTCCACATCACGTCTATGCTTTGCAGGGTCATGCACTCTGCACTGATGGTCAATATGTTGCATCGATTCTGTACTGCAGGGTCTGTGCTTTGCAGGTCTGTCTTCCATGCTGCACCTTTTCTTTTTGTCGTTGGTTGCACACGACTGTTCAGTACGACCACTTCCATCATGTTATGGTGATCCATTCACGTTTGCATAGGATGGGACCTAAAAGCTAACATGAGGTAAATCAAGACTGATGTGGACTTTGTACTTTTGTAGTGCCTATATTTATAAATAAAATTTCTAATGTGTTTGTAACTTGACACTTCTGCTCTAATTTTTGGTTCTCAGTTAGCTATTTAATTTGTAATATCATCAATGTGGCTTTTAGTTTTGACAGTAGGACGATAGGCGTTCATCATGTTTTTTGCTTACATAATATGTTTATGTTTCTATTATTTCCTCTTCAGCGCTAGGAATTTTTATTCTACTAAATGATGCATATATGTTCACTCTCTTATTTTCACTGTCAATGATAACATGCCATTGCTTCTATTGTGCAAAGTACTGGCATCATGGAAGCTGTGGCCATAGGTAAAAGCATGGTAATTTCCCCTTAGTATTTAATTTAGGTATAATTAACGTGTTCTAATATTTCTTGGTGTTCAGTTCATGCCGCTCCATTGCTGTGATCCTTTATATATGGTACGACAAGGAAATGATAGAAGAATTCTTGACATTGAATTGTGTACTCTATACAATTTTGCATTTGGGATTATTACTGTTAGTAGTACTAACTAATTGGTATTATAAGGTCTATCTCGAGTTCTCGATATTAGTTTAGCGTGTTCAATATCATGTGTTTGTTCTTAGTAGCAATTTTTTAAGATCTTTCTTTTTAGCATATGTTGTACTTCATAGTTGAAATTTCACTCCATGGACGTGAAAACAGAAGCTGTAGTTAGCAAGACACGTGTATAAATATAACTAACTGCTGGAACTTCTACATCTAGATTTAGAAGTATTTCACATTGTACTTTATGCCAAAAGTATGAGTGGCTTCTTCCATCGATCTACCTAACCATTGGATGAAAAGATGTGCTTTGGCAGCCCCTCAGACGCACATGTTTCTTCTCCCGGATCTTCCGCCGGTGCCCTCAAAATCGGAAAAAGGAAAAGAAAACCTTCTCGATGATGAGCTTCGATCAGTAAGGGGTACTCACCCCATTCACCATTGCAAGGAATAGAAACTGCACATGTTCCTCCTGAGACCTCTCATGTCATACGAATTATGCATCTCCACGGCACCAGACTCCCATGTTCGTTTCTACAATGCTGCCTGGGGTCATGCACTCTGCACTGATGGTCAGATTGCAGACGCAAAATCCCACGTAAGTGCTCACACTTTAGAGTCGTCCACCCAACTGAAAGAAACATTAGATCAAAGCATAAGAGGAATTTGGCATAAAGCTGCTATAAGTTATTCCCTGTATCTACTATTATTCCTTTTAGCTACTCTGCTCCTTCCTCAGAAATTCCAATTTTGTATGAGATACTGGGTATAATGCTTTGTATAAGATTGATTCACCTATGCCTCATACAATCTGGATTTGGCCAAACCTCTCTATTAGAATTAGTTATTTTTCTGTTTAGTTAATAGGAATTCTTGGTTAACAAGTTTTTAGATAGCAATTCTGAACAATGTGGATGTCAGATTTTGATTCATTGTTATGGCTGTAGGTTTGAAGGATTCAAACAATTCAGAAAGAGTTGCTTCATTAGTAACTCCCTGACCTTCAATTCATAGCCCGGGACGATATGTACTCATGTAATTATCTCTAATACCCTGTCCTAAACGTTGATGTTACATGCAAACTTCATAAAAGATATTCTGTGAGTGCATAGCGTACTGAAATAAATTTGGATGGACTAACTTCAGTTCTTCCATGGAGTTGTTTTACTACAAATCTTCAGTATAGAACTGTACAGCAAAGACAATACATAACACTATGTAGTTCTAAATTCAATATTCCTGAAACATGTACAGTTCACATCATGGTTCGAGTCGATTAATGGCATTTGTACAAGTTTAGTTGTAGCATGTCGATACTCACATGGTGGCAGCGTGCTGGGTCGAGCCAGCAGCATGAGCGACCAAGACGGCGCACATAGACACAAACGCTAGATTGATATTTTGGGCTGTTTATGCGGTGGCAGTTCTGTCCATGCTTCACATGGTTGCATCTAACAGGTTTTGACCTTCTCGCCAAAGCTGCAGCTAGCCTTCACGTTGCATTGGTGTGAATGTATGCCTCCTTTCAACGCATTGTGTAAGAAATTGCAGTAGTGATTTGCTTTTTTTTGGGGGGGGGGGGGGGGGGGGGGATTAGTACATGTTCACTGATTCATCTTTGACCTCAGGCAAACGAAAATGTCAAATCTTTTCAAGACTGTAGGAAATAGTTTCAGAGTAACAATGGGCATATTAAATATATGCCAATTTGATTATTTGATTAAGAAGTAGTGCTACTCGAGATATTCGCCTGCGTGTTTCCAGAATCATGTATGCATGCTACATCTACTTCCTTTTGTCTACTGTTTTACAAAATTAGTATACACACTATAATGGAGCCTATGCACTGTAATTGAGCCTAATAAATAGTACCATGGGGAGAAGCACACAAGACCTGATATATTGCCTTTCGTGTAAAATAGATCAGATATAAGTACATGATTCATCAGGTTCAAGATAAGGTTACCTTAAATACCATGAATTATCCCACAAAAATAAATAAATAAATAAATACCATGCATTTTCTCTACATCAATTATTACCTACTCAAGGTCATTCTCCGTACTGTTAGGCTGAGGTCAAGTAGGACTAAAATTTAAAGTTCCTTTTGCTTCATAAGGGCTGACAATTGTTGGTCCTAAAAGGAAAATGTCAGGCTATTGGTTTCGTTTGTTTGCAGAAATAAAACATTATATTCTTTTTGCTCTTATGCAAAAAGAACTGTTAATTTGGAAGAATATTGAATTTGGATGCACATCAACAATTCTTTAGATCAAACCTCTTATGTTTTTTTTAAATACACTAATTCTAAGTACATTCATATCTCCTCCAAATTAAAGAGCCAGAATATTTACTTCTATGAGGTACAATTGGATTCGACTTTTGTAGTTTAACACAAACTTACTGTCCAGCTATGAAACCTGAATCTTCAAACATATTGTATGAGCCAAACTTTCAGGTATTATTCAAAATTAAGCGATAACTTCTCTTAGATGTTGTCCTTTCCTTTGTGATTGTATCCTTCTTAATTTAATTAGGTTCATGCGTATGAGCCAAACTTTGAAACTTTCAGTATATACAAATGTAATATAAAGTTATGTCATACCACACAATTATAATGATTGTGTGATAGTGTGCATGCCAATGATTAGGTTGTAGTAATGCTTCGCTTGGACCAAACATTAATAACATCCTTTTCTGTCTTATCATGTCATTTGTATAGAGATTGTCAATACGGGTAAATATATAAATATTTTCCTCATTCTATTTCAGTATATACAAATGTGGAAAATCACTAGCCCGTGTTGATGCACGGGTTGACGACTAGTATTATTAATTAGTATTCACAAAAACCATCTTGACAACACCGTCGCTACTACTATTCCCTTGATAAAGACGTGCCGAATGTCCGGGCCTAATACCAAACAGACATCGCACCAAAGCATAACATCTAAAGCCTGGATTGGGTCCCACACCGGTCTGGCACACTCCCAGCTGTGAGCACCGCATGCTGCAAGGGCTCCATCTTCCCTCGGTCCATCCTCAGAGCAGAACTAATGCACCAACCTTGCCAGGCCTCTCTGCCATCAACACCACCATGACGCCAGACAACTCCCTCCTCCTGCGCGAGTCCATCTCCGCGCATCAGACACCGAGTCCCCACAGTGCCACGTCGCCGAGAACCACCACCATCAATGTGGAAGATGAAGCACCGCTTCACCAAAGACGCCGTCCTCCGGTCCCTTGAGCCCGTGTGCACCTCCAAGAAACGACGCCAGAGAGACGCCGTCACCCGATCTACTAATCTAGGGTTTCCCCTAGAGGTAGCAGAGAGCGGCCTTGAACTTCTCCACGGCTATGCCTTCAGGAAGGGAACGACGCAGATCGCGTCGCCATCGCCGGCCTTGGCAATAGCCAATAGCAGGTTTTCACCCAGATCTGATCAAAGACCTCCATCTCTCGTGCACGGGCCGCCGCTATCCCTGCCGAGATCTCAACGAAGACTCCAAGGAGTGGATCAGCGCCGCAGCATCGTCGTCGTTGTAGCCGCTGTCGCCGGCCAAGGGTTTCCCTCGATCCCAAGAGCCCCACCATCCAATCACCGCCCACCACCCGGATCCGGCGAGTAAGGCCACACCGAAGCCCAGATCGAGCGGGATAAGGTGATGGAGGTGAAGCTGGCACAGGTCGATCCAGATCTGGCGGCCGGCCGGCGGAAATCACGGCTGCCATGAGCTCCCACCACCGGGTCCTCGCCGCCCACGCACCCGCAGCCACCCTCCGTCGCAGGGAAGGCGCCGCCCACCTTGACGAGGGCCGCCACCCCGGCACACGAAGCTCTTCATGCAAGGCAGCAGCAGCCAGCCCTGCCGCCACCTTGCTTGACGCCGCGTGGGCTTGCCGCCGACTATCTCTGGTGGTGGCGAGATTTGGAGGGAGGGGGAAGGGGACCGGCGGCGCTCTAGGACCGGAGTCGCCCCAATAACCATGACTTAAGGCTCTGATAGATTCACGCCCTTTTTTCAGCACGTGGCATCCCATCAGTGTTTGTCTTTTTTTGCTTATCCTCATTCCCACCCTCGCGAACGGTGGCCACGGTGCTCATGCACTCACTACGCTTAAGAATGCGGTCAATCCTAAGACGTCTCTCTCGACATAACATGAGCGATTGACTTTTTTCTGTGAGGTTTTGACAAGGTGTGTGCGTGTGCGCGTGTGTGGGGTTATAGGTGGTTTCTTTTGTCTCCAACCAGGTTTTCCTTAGGTGTTTATTCTCAATCCGGATTGGCACCAGTATAAAAGAAAGAGAGATCATACACTATTGATCAAGGTTTCATCCTAGACAATATTTCAAAAATACATAACAGATAAAATAACATCATATTCAGATTCTACATATTTTTCTAACCAAAATCCATATATGATATGTTAAATTTGAAGTTACAGTTAAAAAAATATGAATATTTTTAAACATGAGAAAATCCGACTTAAAACTGGACTGCATGTTGACTAACAGAAACATAAGGGCGTTTTTTGCAAAAGCGAAAATATGACTTAATACTTGACTGCGGATTGATTAGCAGAAACAAGAAGGGTTTTTCTATGAAAGCGAAAATCCACCTAAAACCTGGATTGCCAGTTGATTCTCAAAAGGCAGAGGCATTTGTAAAACGTGCGATGGGTTAGCAGAAGCACTAATCTCTTTATTAGTATTAGTATTAGTAGGTATAGAAAAGAAAATGTCAGCCTCACGATCGATGAAAAATTAGAGGGCCCTATAATATACGAACAATTAGAAGGAACACTAGTTCCTTTTTACTTTTACGGGTGGCGGGATGGGTCATTTATTTCAAATTTAAAGGCAGCTTCGACGACAGACGGAAAATTCAGAGAAACAATCAACAAAGAATTTTTGTTCACTTACGGGTGGTGGGGTGTGTAATTTATTTGAACACATGATATGCAATGCAAAAATTAGTAGAGTAATCTTCTAATAATAAAATTACCTAAATAGTCCCTCCAGTTCCAAATATTTTTTTAAAGATTTCAACAAGTAACTACATAGGAAGCAAAATGAGTAAATTACACTCTAAAATATGTCTACATACATCCGTATGTTATAGTCCATTTAAAATCTATAAAAAGACAAATATTACCGAAAAAGGCTTTCGCCCCGCTTTATATATAAAACACGATCCCAACAACCCAGTACAAACACACGCCACCACAACACACACACACACCCAAGGCATGATACATAGGCACTGAGCGCAGCAACACCACCCCTAGCACTACCACCGCGAAGAGATGAAGCCGCATATGGCGAACCATGGGCTCCAAGGCGGCGCCTTCAATAAGGATACGACACCAGAGCGCCGCCACCGCCCAACCCGAGAATCAGAGTTTCCCTCGGAGCCGCACGGCGGGCAATGAGAGCCGCGGCGACACCTTCAAGAAGGCAACGAGCCTCGCCGCTGCCGGTCCGTCCGAAGATAGAACATGTTTTCACCCTAGCCAAAACTCACCACCAGCGAACGCCACACCCAGGCGACCATGCCGCCCACACGGCCATGGCCACCGGGCAGCACCAAGCCACATCCTCCGCCCGAGAGTACCGCGCAACCACCACCAGGGCCACCGCCCCGACATCCAAGACCTTGACACCACCTCACCTGAGACCTGCCGCTATCCCAACCAAAGAGACGAGCGGAAAGGTCCCACCTTTCGCACCCCTGGGCGACCCCAGTGCCGAGACCCAATAGGCCGGTCACCTGGCCTCCATCGACCCGTCCTGCATCACCGGGCGTGAGGCGAGCTTGGTCCCGCAACACCATGCGCTAGACGAGGTTAGTCCTTTTGCACTGTGCGCGAGACGAGCTTCGTCCTGCGGCACTGTGCGTGAGAAGAGCTCAGACCTGCGCACTGGGCACGAGACGAGTGATGGACCACAGCCGGGAGAAGGCCAACCCTTCGCCGAACATAGCAATCGAACGACGAGGAGGGGGGGTGTCGGTGTCAAAATCGGCGGATCTCGGGTAGGGGGTCCCGAACTGTGCGTCCAAGGCGGATGGTAACAGGAGGCAGGGGACACAATGTTTACCCAGGTTCGGGCCCTCTCGATGGAGGTAATACCTACTTCCTGCTTGATTGATCTTGATGATATGGGTATTACAAGAGCTGATCTACCACGAGATCGTAGAGGCTAAACCCTAGAAGCTAGCCTATGATTATGATTGTTGTTGTCCTACGGACTAAACCCTCTGGTTTATATAGACACCGGAGGGGGCTAGGGTTACACAGAGTCGGTTACAAGGGAGGAGATCTACATATACGAATTGCCAAGCTTGCCTTCCACACAAAGAAGAGTCCCACCCAGACACGGGACAAAGTCTTCAATCTTGTATCTTCATAGTCCAACAGTCCGGCCAAAGCATATAGTCCGGGTGTCCGAGGACCCCCTAATCCAAGACTCCCTCAGTAGCCCCTGAACCAGGCTTCAATGACGATGAGTCTGGCGCACAAATTGTCTTCGGCATTGCAAGGCAGGTTCTCCTCCAAATCCTGAGTACGAGTAGTGTCCGGCTTCCCATAAATGTTGCACTCCTCGGCTTCTGCGCTTTAATAATGGCTATCTTCCACGTGTCGAGCGAATGTGAGAAGTCAGGGCATTTTTACACTTGCCACCCTAACCATGTGAGTAAATCGTCTATTTAAAGAGACAGGGATCCTCAGATCCAGATCACACCATCCTCCCACAGCGAGTATCCATCGGAGCGCGCCCGGAAAAATCCCATCCTATCATGGCCGGCCATCGCAGCTCCTCCTCTCGCTCCCGTAGCGCTAAGCCAGGCAATTGGGAGAAGTGTTCCGTCCCTCACAGCCAATTAGTAGAGTTACAGACCCAGGGGTTTCTCCCTCCTGCGTATATGATCCCCGTCCGAGCCGGACTAGCCACTTATAACAGCGGGGAGCAAGCCGAGAGCTTCCCCAACCCATCCATGGGGGAACGGGTATGCCTTGTCCCTTACTTAATGAGGGGACTCGGATTTCCAATCCATCCGTTCCTCCGCGGGCTCCTGGAGTTCTACGGCCTCCAGCCGCATAACTTTACTCCTACCTCCATATTACACATCGCCGGCTACGTCGCATTTTGCGAGCTATTTCTGGGCTGCGAAGCTCATTTGGAGCTATGGAAAAGGCTATTCTGCCTCGTACACCGTACACAAAAGGAGTCAATATGTCAAGTGGGCGGAGCGAAAATATGGCGCATTGCCAGGACCGGATACCTGTCCGGTACCCCGAAGAAGACATCCGAAGACTGGCCTTCGGAGTGGTTTTATATAGAGGATGTCCCCCTTCTGGACCCTATTCGGATAGGCCTTCCTGAGTTCAATAATGCCCCTTTGAAGAAACGCTGTAGCTGGCGTCCTCAGAGCCCCCAGGAGGAAGATAATAGAGAGGTCCATTACCTGATGGGCAGGATCGAAACGCTGGCCAAATCAGGACTGGCAATAATCGAGGTTATGTCAATATGTATAATGCGGGGGGTGCAGCCACTTCAGTATCGGGGGAAACCCATGTGGCACTTCAATGGAGAAGACGATGCCACCCGCTGCGGCCGTAAAGGTCCGGACTCCGCCGCCGCTCTAGCGAAAGTACTGTCCGATTTATACAAAGGAGAGGAAGCACTAGTAGAAAAGGGGGCAACGGTCCAGGCCGGGTCAGCCCATTAGTCCCGGTTCAGTCCAGAACCGGGACCAATGAGGGAATTGGACCCGGTTCGTGAGCCCAGGGGGCCGGCCGGGCCACGTTGGCCATTGGTCCCGGTTCATATGGACCTTTTGGTCCCGGTTGGTGGGACGAACCAGGACCGATGGGCCTCGTGCCTGGCCCACCACCATTGGTCCCGGTTGGTGGCTTGAACCAGGACCAAAGGCTCCCCTTTAGTCCCGGTTCATGCCACCAACCGGGACCAATGAGGTGCCTATATATACCCCCTCGCGTAAGAGCAGAGCACACTGCTCTGTTTTTTTCTGGCCGAGGGGGAGAGGGCTTGGTGGTGCTCTAGCTCACCTCCTATGCACACAAGGTGTTCGATGGAATGCCCGAGCCACACTACTTAAGCTTTCTCCTCTCCAAGCTCGACCTCCAAGCTCCATTTTCCTCAATATTTGTCTAGGTTTAGCGGTCCGTCACACCCCGTCCCCGTCTTCACCGCCGTCGATCACCCGCGCCGAGCTCATCGCCGGCACCACCGTGGTGAGCCTCTTGTTCTTATCTTCTTTCTGAAAGGAAAAATATTCTTACTTGTATGTTTACATAGATACTTGTATTATTTTCTTACTTTTATTATTGCATCTTATATAGTGCGATGGTTTTGGTATCCGCCCCCATCGGCCCTCGTCCTGTCTATGATTCAGATGTGGTATATATATTATCTTTATAACTATTGGTTCATTTATTGTTTATGAAAATTATGCCGACCAACGTGACATAGATTTTATTTATGTAGGATGTATGTGAATCGGAAATTCCAACCGACCCTATTGTCGAGAGGTTAAATTTAGTTGAAGAAGAAAACAATTTGTTGAAGGAAAAAATAAAAAAAATTGAGGAGGAGAAGATGATATTGGAGTTGCATGTTGCGGATGTCGTCGATGATCACAAGATCAAGATGGATGCAATGCGCTTGAAGATTAGAAAGATTAGAAAATATGCCATTCATACTGAGGCTTGGTATCATTATGCCGTTGGATCAATTGTTACCTTGGTTGCGATTATGATCGCATTTGTTTTCGCATTGAAATGTTTTACATAGTTTCAATGTATGGTTTAATTAATTAGATGCTCTGGAGAGCTATATGTTGTTAGATGAGAACTATGTATGTACTTTGGTTTTAATGTGATGATGAACTTCTATTAATTTGGACACTTAATTATATATAATGCACGCAGATGAACCGACAATGGATGTACGGTGACAGACACACCTCCGAGTACATTAAGGGCGTGCATGGGTTTCTCGATGCGGCTGAGGCAAACAAGCAGAATGGTTTTATGTGTTGTCCATGCACTGAATGTGGGAATACGAGGTCTTACTCTAACCAGAAAATCCTTCACTCTCACCTGCTTTACAAGGGTTTCATGCCACACTATAATGTTTGGACGAGGCACGGAGAAATAGGGGTTATGATGGAAGATGACGAAGAAGAAGAGTACAATGACAACTATGTGCCCCCTGAATATGGTGATTCTGCAACGGGGGGAGCTGGTGAAGATCAAGAGGAACCAGACGATGTGCCCAATGATGCTGCAACGGGTGAAGCTGCTGAAGATCAAGAGAACCAGACGATGTGCCCGATGATGATGATCTCCGCCTGGTCACTGTCGATGCAAGGACGCAATGCGAAAGTCAAAAGGAGAAGCTGAAGTTCGATCGCATGTTAGAGGATCACAAAAAGGGCTGTACCCCAATTGCGAAGATGGCAACACAAAGCTCGGTACCGTACTGGAATTGCTGCAGTGGAAGGCAGAGAATGCTGTGGCTAACAAAAGATTTGAGAAGCTACTGAAAATATTGAAGAAGAAGCTTCCAAAGGATAACGAATTGCCCGACAGTACATACGCAGCAAAGAAGGTTGTATGCCCTCTAGGATTGGAGGTGGAGAAGATACATGCATGCCCTAATGACTGCATCCTCTACCGCGGTGCATACAAGGATCTAAACGCATGCCCGGTATGCGGTGCATTGTGGTATAAGATCAGACGAGGTGACCCTGGTGATGTTGACGGCGAGCCCCCCAGGAAGAGGGTTCCTGTGAAGGTGATGTGGTATGCTCCTATAATACCACGGTTGAAACGTCTGTTCAGAAACGAAGAGCATGCCAAGTTGATGCGATGGCACAGTGAGGACCGGAAGAAAGACGGGAAGTTGAGAGCACCCGCTGACGGGTCGCAGTGGAGAAAAATCGAGAGAAAGTACTGTGATGAGTTTGCAAAGGACCCAAGGAATGTATAGTTTGCTTTAAGCGCGGATGGCATTAATCCTTTCGGGGAGCAGAGCAGCAATCACAGCACCTGGCCCGTGACTCTATGTATGTATAACCTTCCTCCTTGGATATGCATTAAGAGGAAGTTCATTATGATGCCAGTTCTCATCCAAGGCCCTAAGCAACCCGGCAACGACATTGATGTGTACCTAAAGCCATTAGTTGAAGAACTTTTACAGCTGTGGAATGGAAACGGTGTACGTACGTGGGATGAGCACAGACAGGAGGAATTTGAAGTTACAGTTTAAAAAATATGAATATTTTTAAACATGAGAAAATCCGACTTAAAACTGGACTGCATGTTGACTAATAGAAACATAAGGGCGTTTTTTGCAAAAGCGAAAATATGACTTAATACTTGACTGCGGATTGATTAGCAGAAACAAGAGGGGTTTTTCTATGAAAGCGAAAATCCACCTAAAACCTGGATTGCCAGTTGATTCTCAAAAGGTAGAGGCATTTTGTAAAACGTGCGATGGGTTAGCAGAAGCACTAATCTCTTTATTAGTATTAGTATTAGTAGGTATAGAAAAGAAAATGTCAACCTCACGATCGATGAAAAATTAGAGGGCCCTATAATATACGAACAATTAGAAGGAACACTAGTTCTTTTTACTTTTACGGGTGGCGGGATGGGTCATTTACTTCAAATTTAAAGGCAGCTTCGACGATAGACGGAAAATTCAGAGAAACAATCAACAAAGAATTTTTTTTCATTTACGGGTGGTGGGGTGTGTAATTTATTTGAACACATGATATGCAATGCAAAAACTAGTAGAGTAATCTTCTAATAATAAAATTACCTAAATAGTCCCTCCATTTCCAAATATTTTTTTAGAGATTTCAACAAGTGACTACATAGGAAGCAAAATGAGTAAATTACACTCTAAAATATGTCTACATACATCCGTATGTTATAGTCCATTTAAAATCTATAAAAAGACAAATATTACCGAAAAAGGCTTTCGCCCCGCTTTATATATAAAACACGATCCCAACAACCCAGTACAAACACACGCCACCACAACACACACACACCCAAGGCATGATACATAGGCACTGAGCGCAGCAACACCACCCCTAGCACTACCACCACGAAGAGATGAAGCCGCATATGGCGAACCATGGGCTCCAAGGCGGCGCCTTCAATAAGGATACGACACCAGAGCGCCGCCACCGCCCAACCCGAGAATCAGAGTTTCCCTCGGAGCCGCACGGCGGGCAATGAGAGCCGCGGCGACACCTTCAAGAAGGCAACGAGCCTCGCCGCTGCCGGTCCGTTCGAAGATAGAACATGTTTTCACCCTAGCCAAAACTCACCACCAGCGAACGCCACACCCAGGCGACCATGCCGCCCACACGGCCATGGCCACCGGGCAGCACCAAGCCACAGCCTCCGCCCGAGAGTACCGCGCAACCACCACCAGGGCCACCGCCCCGACATCCAAGACCTTGACACCACCTCACCTGAGACCTGCCGCTATCCCAACCAAAGAGACGAGCGGAAAGGTCCCACCTTTCGCACCCCTGGGTGACCCCAGTGCCAAGACCCAATAGGCCGGTCACCTGGCCTCCATCGACCCGTCCTGCATCACCGAGCGTGAGGCGAGCTTGGTCCCGCAACACCATGCGCTAGACGAGGTTAGTCCTGTTGCACCGTGCGCGAGACGAGCTTCGTCCTGCGGCACTGTGCGTGAGAAGAGCTCAGACCTGCGCACTGGGCACGAGACGAGTGATGGACCACAGCCGGGAGAAGGCCAACCCTTCGCCGAACATAGCAATCGAACGACGAGGAGGGGGGTGTCGGTGTCAAAATCGGCGGATCTCGGGTAGGGGGTCCCGAACTGTGCGTCCAAGGCGGATGGTAACAGGAGGCAGGGGACACAATGTTTACCCAGGTTCGGGCCCTCTCGATGGAGGTAATACCTACTTCCTGCTTGATTGATCTTGATGATATGGGTATTACAAGAGCTGATCTACCACGAGATCGTAGAGGCTAAACCCTAGAAGCTAGCCTATGATTATGATTGTTGTTGTCCTACGGACTAAACCCTCTGGTTTATATAGACACCGGAGGGGGCTAGGGTTACACAGAGTCGGTTACAAGGGAGGAGATCTACATATACGAATTGCCAAGCTTGCCTTCCACACAAAGAAGAGTCCCACCCATACACGGGACAAAGTCTTCAATCTTGTATCTTCATAGTCCAACAGTCCGGCCAAAGCATATAGTCCGGCTGTCCGAGGACCCCCTAATCCAAGACTCCCTCAGTAGCCCCTGAACCAGGCTTCAATGACGATGAGTCCGGCGCATAGATTGTCTTCGGCATTGCAAGTCAGGTTCTCCTCCAAATCCTGAGTACGAGTAGTGTCCGGCTTCCCATAAATGTTGCACTCCTCGGCTTCTGCGCTTTAATAATGGCTATCTTCCACGTGTCGAGCGAATGTGAGAAGTCAGGGCATTTTTACACTTGCCACCCTAACCATGTGAGTAAATCGTCTATTTAAAGAGACGGGGATCCTCAGATCCAGATCACACCATCCTCCCACAGCGAGTATCCATCGGAGCGCGCCCGAAAAAATCCCATCCTATCATGGCCGGCCATCGCAGCTCCTCCTCTCGCTCCCGTAGTGCTAAGCCAGGTAATTGGGAGAAGTGTTCCGTCCCTCACAGCCAATTAGTAGAGTTACAGACCCAGGGGTTTCTCCCTCCTGCGTATATGGTCCCCGTCCGAGCCGGACTAGCCACTTATAACGGCGGGGAGCAAGCCGAGAGCTTCCCCAACCCATCCATGGGGGAACGGGTATGCCTTGTCCCTTACTTAATGAGGGGACTCGGATTTCCAATCCATCCATTCCTCCGCGGGCTCCTGGAGTTCTACGGCCTCCAGCCGCATAACTTTACTCCTGCCTCCATATTACACATCGCCGGCTACGGCGCATTTTGCGAGCTGTTTCTGGGCTGCGAAGCTCATTTAGAGCTATGGAAAAGGCTATTTTGCCTCGTACCCCGTACACAGAAGGAGTCAATATATCAAGTGGGCGGAGCGGAAATATGGCGCATCGCCGGGACCGGATACCTGTCCAGTACCCCGAAGAAGACATCCGAAGACTGGCCTTCGGAGTGGTTTTATATAGAGGATGTCCCCCGTCTGGACCCTATTCGGATAGGCCTTCCTGAGTTCAATAATTCCCCTTTGAAGAAACGCCGCAGGTGGCGTCCTCGGAGCCCCCAGGAGGAAGATAAAAGAGAGGTCCTTTACCTGATGGGCAGGATCGAAACGCTAGCTAAATCAAGACTGACAATAATCGAGGTTTTGTCAATATGCATAATGCGGGGGGGGGGGGTGTGCAGCCACTTCATTATCGGGGGAAACCCATGTGGCACTTCAATGGAGAAGACGATGCCACCTGCTGCGGCCGTAAAGGTCCGGACTCCGCCGCCGCTCTAGCGAAAGTACTGTCCGATTTATACAAAGGGGAGGAAGCACTAGTAGAAAAGGGGGCAACGGTCCAGGCCGGGTCAGCCCATTAGTCCCGGTTCAGTCCAGAACCGGGACCAATGGGGGAATTGGACCCGGTTCGTGAGCCCAGGGGGCCGGCCGGGCCACGTTGGCCATTGGTCCCGGTTCATATGGACCTTTTGGTCCCGGTTGGTGGGACGAACCGGGACCAGTGGGCCTCGTGCCTGGCCCACCACCATTGGTCCCGGTTGGTGGCTTGAACCGGGACCAAAGGCTCCCCTTTAGTCCCAGTTCATGCCACCAACCGGGACCAATGAGGTGCCTATATATACCCCCTCGCGTAAGAGCAGAGCACACTGCTCTGTTTTTTTCTGGCCGAGGGGGAGAGGGCTTGGTGGTGCTCTAGCTCACCTCCTATGCACACAAGGTGTTCGATGGAATGCCCGAGCCACACTACTTAAGCTTTCTCCTCTCCAAGCTCGACCTCCAAGCTCCATTTTCCTCAATATTTGTCCAGGTTTAGCGGTCCGTCACACCCCGTCCCCGTCTTCACCGCCGTCGATCACCCGCGCCGAGCTCATCGCCGGCACCACCGTGGTGAGCCTCTTGTTCTTATCTTCTTTCTGAAAGGAAAAATATTCTTACTTGTATGTTTACATATATACTTGTATTATTTTTTTACTTTTATTATTGCATCTTATATAGTGCGATGGTTTTGGTATCCGCCCCCATCGGCCCTCGTCCTGTCTATGATTCGGATGTGGTATATATATTATCTTTATAACTATTGGTTCATTTATTGTTTATGAAAATTATGCCGACCAACGTGACATAGATTTTATTTATGTAGGATGTATGTGAATCGGAAATTCCAACCGACCCTATTGTCGAGAGGTTAAATTTAGTTGAAGAAGAAAACAATTTGTTGAAGGAAAAAATAAAAAAAATTGAGGAGGAGAAGATGATATTGGAGTTGCATGTTGCGGATGTCGTCGATGATCACAAGATCAAGATGGATGCAATGCGCTTGAAGATTAGAAAGATTAGAAAATATGCCATTCATACCGAGGCTTGGTATCATTATGCCGTTGGATCAATTGTTACCTTGGTTGCGATTATGATCGCATTTGTTTTCGCATTGAAATGTTTTACATAGTTTCAATGTATGGTTTAATTAATTAGATGCTCTGGAGAGCTATATGTTGTTAGATGAGAACTATGTATGTACTTTGGTTTTAATGTGATGATGAACTTCTATTAATTTGGACACTTAATTATATATAATGCACGCGGATGAACCGGCAATGGATGTACTGTGACAGACACACCTCCGAGTACATTAAGGGCGTGCATGAGTTTCTCGATGCGGCTGAGGCAAACAAGCAGAATGGTTTTATGTGTTGTCCATGCACTGAATGTGGGAATACGAGGTCTTACTCAAACCGGAAAATCCTTCACTCCCACCTGCTTTACAAGGGTTTCATGCCACACTATAATGTTTGGATGAGGCACGGAGAAATAGGGGTTATGATGGAAGATGGCGAAGAAGAAGAGTACGATGACAACTATGTGCCCCCTGAATATGGTGATGCTGCAACGGGGGGAGCTGGTGAAGATCAAGAGGAACCAGACGATGTGCCCAATGATGCTACAACGGGTGAAGCTGCTGAAGATCAAGAGGAACCAGACGATGTGCCCGATGATGATGATCTCCGCCGGGTCATTGTCGATGCAAGGACGCAATGCGAAAGTCAAAAGGAGAAGCTGAAGTTCGATCGCATGTTAGATGATCACAAAAAAGGGTTGTACCCCAATTGCGAAGATGGCAACACAAAGCTCGGTACCGTACTGGAATTGCTGCAGTGGAAGGAAGAGAATGCTGTGGCTGACAAAGGATTTGAGAAGCTACTGAAAATATTGAAGAAGAAGCTTCCATAGGATAACGAATTGCCCGACAGTACATACACAGCAAAGAAGGTCGTATGCCCTCTAGGATTGGAGGTGGAGAAGATACATGCATGCCCTAATGACTGCATCCTCTACCGTGGTGCATACAAGGATCTGAACGCATGCCCGGTATGTGGTGCATTGCGGTATAAGATCAGACGAGATGACCCTGGTGATGTTGACGGTGAGCCCCCTAGGAAGAGGGTTCCTGCGAAGGTGATGTGGTATGCTCCTATAATACCACGGTTGAAACGTCTGTTCAGAAACGAAGAGCATGCCAAGTTAATGCGATGGCACAGTGAGGACCGGAAGAAAGACGGGAAGTTGAGAGCACCCGCTGACGGGTCGCAGTGGAGAAAAATCGAGAGAAAGTACTGGGATGAGTTTGCAAAGGACCCAAGGAATGTATGGTTTGCTTTAAGCGTGGATGGCATTAATCCTTTCGGGGAGCAGAGCAGCAATCATAGCACCTGGCCCGTGACTCTATGTATGTATAACCTTCCTCCTTGGATGTGCATGAAGCGGAAGTTCATTATGATGCCAGTTCTCATCCAAGGCCCTAAGAAACCCGGGAACGACATTGATGTGTACCTAAGGCCATTAGTTGAAGAACTTTTACAGCTGTGGAATGGAAACGGTGTACGTACGTGGGATGATCACAGACAGGAGGAATTTAACCTAAAGGCGTTGCTGTTCGTGGCCATCAACGATTGGCCCGCTCTCAGTAACCTTTCAGGATAGACAAACAAAGGATACCACACATGCACGCACTGTTTAGATGACACTGAAAGTATATACCTGGACAAATGCAGGAAGAATGTGTACCTGGGCCATCGTCGATTTCTTCTGACCAACCATCAATGTCGAAAGAAAGGCAAGCATTTCAAAGGCGAGGCAGATCACCGGAAGAAGCCCGCCATGCGTACCGGTGATCACGTACTTGCTATGGTCAATGATTTACACGTAATCTTTGGAAAGGGTCCCGGTAGACTAGCTGTCCCGAATGACGCTGAGGGACACGCACCCATGTGGAAGAATTAATCTATATTTTGGGACCCACCCTACTAGAAAGATCTAGAGGTCCGCTCTTCAATCAACGTGATGCACGTGACGAAGAACCTTTGCGTGAACCTGCTAGGCTTCTTGGGCGTGTATGGGAAGACAAAAGATACACCTGAGGCACAGGAGGACCTGCAACGTTTGCACGAAAAATATGGCATGCCTCCGAAGCAGTATAAAGGTCCTGCCAGCTACGCTCTTACGAAAGAAGAGAAATAAATCTTCTTTGAATGTCTGCTCAGTATGAAGGTCATGACTGGCTTCTCGTCGAATATAAAGGGAATAATAAATATGCTAGAGAAAAAGTTTCAGAACCTAAAGTCTCATGACTGCCACGTGATTATGACGCAACTGCTTCCGGTTGCATTGAGGGGGCTTCTACCGGAAAACGTCCGATTACACATTGTGAAGCTATGTGCATTCCTCAATGCAATCTCTTAGAAGGTGATCGATCCAGAAATTGTACCAAGGCTAAGGAGTGATGTGGCGCTATGTCTTGTCAGTTTCGAGCCGGTGTTCCCACCATCCTTTTTCAATATCATGACGCACGTCCTAGTTCATCTAGTCGACGAGATTGTCATCCGGGGGCCCGTATTTCTACACAATATGTTCCCCTTTGAGAGGTTCATGGGAGTCCTAAAGAAATATGTCCGTAACCGCGCTAGGCCAGAAGGAAGCATCTCCATGGGCCATCAAACAGAGGATGTTATCGGGTTTTGTGTTGACTTCATTCCTGGCCTTAAGAAGATAGGTCTCCCTAAATCGCGGTATGAGGGGAGTCTGACTGGAAAAGGCACTCTTGGAAGTGACTCAATAATATGTCGGGACAGATATTCTTGGTCTCAAGCGCACTACACAGTTCTACAGAACTCTACCTTGGTGACCCCGTATGTCGATGAACACAAGAACAGTCTGCGCTCCAAACACCCGGAGCAGTGCGATGACTAGATTACATGTGAACACATCAGGACTTTCAGCAGTTGGTTGGAAACACGTCTCAGAGGTGACAACACTATTTGTGATGAGCTGCACTTGTTGTCCAGGGGACCATCTTTGACTGTATTGACTTACAAAGGATACGAGATAAATGGGAATACATTTTACATGATCGCCCAAGATCAAAAGAGCACCAACCAAAACAGCGGTGTCCGCTTTGATGCAGCAACCGAGAGTGGAAAGGACACATATTATGGTTACATAGTGGACATATGGGAACTTGACTACGGACATGATTTTAAGGTCCCTTTGTTTAAGTGCAAATGGGTCAATCTGTCAGGCGGTGGGGTACAGATAGACCCACAGTACGGAATGGCAATAGTGGATCTGAAAAATCTTGGGTACACTGACGAACCGTTCGTCCTAGCCAATGATGTGACACAGGTTATCTATGTGAAGGACATGTCTACCAAACCAAGAAAAAGAAAAGATAAGGAAGCGAATACATCATACGATGAGCCAAAGCGCCACATAGTTTTTTCAGGAAAAAGGGACATCCTGGGAGTGGAGAGCAAGACAGACATGTGTGAAGATTATGAAAAGTTTCATGAAATTCCTCCCTTCAATGTCAAGGCTGACCCAAGCATCCTGATAAACGATGAAGATTATCCATGGTTACGGCGCAATAAGCAGATGACACAAGCGAAGAAAAAGTGAAGACTTTCTCCTGCAACTATTATGATGATACCATGCCAACTTTGTAACACACGAGTATGCTATGCCAACTTTTTCAGAGTTCATTTGAAAACTATGAATTTAGGTCGAATTTTCTCTATAGGTGCATCTATGTTCATTTTTTAGTAAAGTTAATCACAAACTTGTGATTCACACAAATTTCAAAGAATTCAAATTTTAACTATTCAAATTTGAGAACTAATGGCACTAACAGAAAGTTTATAATTTTTCTAAAACTAATGGCACTAACAGAAAGTTTATAATTTTGCTGACCTAAAAGCAAAAAGAAATAAAAAATAAAGCAAAAACAAAAGAAAATAAATAATGTAGAAAACAAAACAAAAAATCTGGAAAACAAAAAAATAGCAACAATAAGTATTTTTTTTGTAAATAGAAATAAAATAAAATAAATAAAGCAACAAAGAAAACTAAAAACCTAAAAAAGTGTTTTCAAATTTGAAAACTAATGGCACTAACAGAAAGTTTATAAATTTGAAAACTAAAAGCAAAAAGAATAAAAAAATAAAGCAAAAAACAAAAGAAAATAAATAATGCAGAAAACAAAACAAAAAAACTGGGAAAAAATAGCAACAATAAGTATTTTGTTGTAAGTAGAAACAAAATAAAATAAATAAAGCAACAAAGAAAAAACAAAAAAATGTTTTCAAATTTGAAAACTAATGGCACTAACAGAAAGTTCATAATTTTTCTAAAACTAAAAGCAAAAAATAGTTAAAAAATAAAGCAAAAAACAAAAGAAAATAAATAATGCAGAAAACAAAACAAAAAACTGGAAAAAATAGCAACAATAAGTATTTTGTTGTAAGTAGAAACAATATAAAATAAATAAAGCAACAAAGAAAAAAAAGTGCCACCTACTGGGCCCCCACGGCCTGAATACGACTAGAAACCCTACCATGGGCCAAGATTCAGGCCCGCAGGAGGCCTAGTAGGCCCATAGGCACACAACACAGGGTTAGACCCGAAAGCCTGCATTTGAGAGGAGCTCGAGAGGGAAGGCGCAATAGCGCTTATAAACCACTCTCGAGCTCTCTCAGCTAGCGAGGTGGGACTAAAGTTTTGGCGCGGGGCAGCACAAGGCCTTTGGTCCCGGTTGGTGCCAGCAACCGGGACTAAAGGGGGCATTGGTCACGGTTCGTGGCACAAACCGGGACCAATGCCCCCCTTTAGTCCCGGTTGGTGCCACCAACCGGGACCAAAGGCCGCCGCTTCCCGCCCTTTGGGCCGCTGAAAAGAGGCCTTTGGTCCCGGTTGGTGGCACCAACCGGGACTAAAGGGGGCATTGGTCACGGTTTGAGCCACGAACCGGGACCAATGCCTTTGCTATATAAGCAACACTTGGGGAAATTTTCAGATTTCCCTCGCCAGTTGCCCCCGATGACGCCGACCTCCTCGACGCCGCCAGGCTGCCCCGACGCCGCATGCCGCCCCCGCCGTCGCCGTCGCCCGCGCCCGTCGTCGCCGTCGCCCGCACCCTCGCCGGCCGTCGCCCGCGCCCGTCTTCGCCGTCGCCCGCACCCTCGCCCGCGCCCTCGTCGCCCGCGCCCGTCGTCGCCGTCGCCCGCGCCCGTCATCGCCCGCGCCCTCGCCGGACGTCGCCCGCGCCCGTCGTCGCCGTCGCCCGTGCCCAAGTCGCCCGCGCCCTCACCGGCCGTTCCCTGCCCCGACGCGTCGCCGCCTCTGTGAGCACCGCGCGTCTGCCGCCCCCGCCGCCGCCATGCATTTTTTAATTATACATGTTTTTTTACATGTTTTTAGATTTTCATATATATATGTATGTATGTATCTTTTAGATATATGTTTTTTTATGTATGTTCATATAGGTATATATGTATGTATTTTTTCAATTGTAATGATGTTTTAAAAATACATATATGCAAAAGTTAGATTTTTTTATTAGAAAAGTTTTATCTATATATGTTCTCTGATTTAGTACATTTTAGGTTAGTTTCATTTTAAAAAAAGTTTTATATATTTAGGAAGAAGGAATAGAAGGAAGAAGAAGGAAGAAAATGTTTTATATATGAGGGTCGAGAGGGGGTCGATGGTCGCCGAGGGGTCGAGGGTCGAGAGGGGGTCTAGGGTCGCCGAGGGGTCGAGGATCGTCGAACATGAGAGGAAGAAAAGGATAAAAAAAGAAGAGGAAGAAGAAAACTCCTCTATTCTTTCTTCTCCTCTTTTTTTTCTTCTTCCTCTTTTTTTTATAGGGAACGAGGGTCATCGAGGGTCGCCGAACATGAGAGGAAGAAGAGGATAAAAAAAGAAGAGGAAAAAGAAAAAGAAGAGGAGAAGAAAGAATAGAGGAGTTCTTCTCCTCTATTCTTTCTTCTCCTCTTTTTTTCTTCTTCTTCCTCTTTTTTTATCGGGAACGAGGGTCGTCGAGGGTCGCCGAGGGGTCGAGGGTCGAGAGGGGGTGTAGGGTCGCCGAGGGGTCGAGGGTCGTCGAACATGAGAGGAAGAAGAGGATAAAAAAAGAAGAGGAAGAAGAAAAAAAGAGGAGAAGAAAGAATAGAGGAGAACTCCTCTATTCTTTCTTCTCCTCTTTTTTTCTTCTTCCTCTTTCATGTCTCTCACACCGACGATACTTGCTATTTAGGGTTTCCTCTACCGCTCGGCGACCCTCGACGACCCTCGTTCCCGATAAAAAAAAGAGGAAGAAGAAGAGAAAAAAAGAGGAGAAGAAAGCTCCTCTATTCTTTCTTCTCCTCTTTTTTTCTTCTTCCTCTTCTTTTTTTATCCTTGAAGCGTTGTCGAGGCCACCCCAAACCCTAGAAAAGCAGCGTCGAGGCCACCCCAAATCCTAGAGAAGCAGCGTCGAGGCCACTAATTAATATCAGTTCTACGTTTGCCACTAATATATCCATCTGTCATGTTTGAATAATAATTGCCATGTTGTAAATATTTGAAGAAACTATGGACATCGCCCGAGACGAAGTACAAGAAGAGTTGTTGGGGGACATAATCGCACGAGGAAGTGATGTCGTCTGCTCGTTGTTTCTCAATGATACCGATGGTCTGGAAGCAGCTGGCTTTGATTATGATGGCTCCGGTGACCTAATGCCGGTGCAAGAAGGAGACCGTGAGGACGGCTCCGGTGACACAATGCCGGTGCAAGAAGGAGACCGTGATGACGTCTCCGGTGACCGAACCGAGTCTGGCCATGTATATATATATTAGTTAAGCTTCTGCTGACTAGCTAATTGATGCATTCATTGTTTTGGTATGTACACATATTAATTAAGTCTTTGTTCTTTTTTCTAGCCCTCCGGATCGAGCACAACTTCGGTAAAGAGACGAGGCCCGAAGAGAAAGTTGAGCTCGGATGAAAAGTTTGAGATCATAGCAATCGCGCCCGACGGCCAACCGATTGAACCCCTCCGGACAAAGAGCGCATTTGTTGCTCAGTGCGGGGTTTTGGTTAGGGACAAGATCCCAATCAGCATCCAACAATGGTTAAAGCCTGCTACAGAAGACCCTAAGGTGTCTTATGTCAATGATATGCAGAAAAATGATCTTTGGACTGAGCTGAAGTCAAATTTCACCCTACCGCCAGAGGATGATCCAGAGAAGCCAGTTAAAGAGCAATTAATCAAGTCTTTTGCTCTTAAGAGGATGGCAGAACTATTCAGGAGGTGGAAGAAAGAGCTGAATAAGTTTGTCGAAAATAAAGAGACACCAGAATTCAAGGGCAGATATGAGAAGATCAGAGATCACTGGCCCGCATTTGTGGCCCACAAGACATCGGAAAAGAGTAAGAAGATGTCGGCGACAAACAAGCAAAATGCTGCGAAGAAGAAGCATCACCATCGCACGGGGTCAGGTGGCTACCTCGCAGCCCGGCCTAAGTGGGCCAAGATTGAGAATGATCTGGTTGATAAAGGGATCGAACCAGAGACAATTAACTGGCCAGACCATTGCCGGACTTGGTTCTTCGGGGCTGGCGGAACCTTGGACCCTGTATCAGGGAAGTGCATTTGGACGGACGAGCAAATGGAAATACCAGTCAAGAGGCTTAAGCACTATATCGAAGCAGCGCAGCAAGGGACGTTCGTTCTAGACAGAGAGAACGACGAGCTCACAATGGCCCTCGGGAATCCTGAGCACCCTGGACGGACACGAGGCATGCCAGGCTCCATTCCGTGGAAAGCTGGGTTTCCGAAGGCAGGCGGTTACAAATGCCACGAGAGGAGGAAGAAAGGGGAGCAGACCCAACTTCAGGCGCTGCACGCTAGGGTACAAGCGATAGAGGAACAAGAAGCAAATCGCAGCAAACGAACTGCCGAAGCTTCCCCCGAAGCTACCCCGCCATCTCAGCGGAGAAGCAGCGTGGCTTCCACCGAGCTGCTTCAGCCGGAGCATGTCTTGACGGCTGCTGCCAGCTATCCCGTGGATGCTATCATGGAGTCTCAAAATTGCCACCTTATGACGCAATGGATTAATATGAAGGTCAGGGCGGCTGTTGGCTCTGTTTTTCCTACTAAACCCGGCGCAACTTTTCACTGCCGGTCGATTCTAGAAGGATATGCTAGGGTGATGGTGGATGAAATAACGGAGGGATTTGAGGACCTCCAGCTTGACCACCCTACCGGTGAAGGGGAGACTCGGCTGGGTTCTGCTCTGAAGACTCCATGCCTATGGCGGAAGGAGCTCATCAACCTTCCGAACTGGATGCCTCCACTGCCTCCTCCTCCTCCGGCGAGTCAGGGCACTCCGCCTCCTCCACCGCCTCCTCCTCCGGCGAGTGACGACCAGGGCACTCGGCCGGCTCCTTCTCCAGCGCATGGCGGCACTCCGCCTCCTTCTCCGCCTGCGTTGGCGCGCCCGAGCAGCCAGCCTCCTCCTTCTCCGCCTCGTCAGCAAGGGCGGAAGAGACTTGCCGCCGCTCCGGCTGCTCCGGCGCGTCGTAGTCCTTCTCCTCTGCCTCGTAAGCAAGTAAAGAAGATAACCGCTCCGTCTGCTCTGCCGGTGTCTAGCAGTACGGCCAGAGGCAGGAGGACATACAGATTCGGTCCTTCTCTGAAGACTCCAGAGAAGTTACCATACGAGAGGACCCCAGAGGAGAACGCCGAGATCGCGCGAGAAGAAGTGAGGAACTTCTTTGAAGGGGTGAAAGCAAAGAAACATCCACCTCTGGAGGAGAAGGTAGATCCGGTGAAAGCGAAGCGCACTCTGGCTGCCCTGACAAAACCACCCAAGTCTACGCCGAAAGGAAACTATGAGCGCATTATTGGAAAGGAATTTGCCGAAGCGAAGCGGTCGGGAAGTACTGTCAGTGATCAAAGGCTGAAAGAACGATGAGCTGGGAAACAAATTGCCCAGCTCGGCGAACAAGCGAAGCAATCGTGCCCCCCCGCTCAAGGTGCCTAGCGACATCGTCGCTAATGATCCGAGGATGGTGCCCGGTTATAGCAATCTTGGAGAATACCTGCCCGACGATGTACATTATGATTTCATGGAGGTGCAGATACAAAGATACGAGTACGGGAAGCCTCTCGTCAAAGATGAAAGATCTCTATCAACGATGATGCGAAGATTGCATGATTGGTACTTGAAAATCTGCAGAGAGTCTGGGGGGAGGAGTACTTTGTATGTGAGAGTTAAAAAGGAGCATGACCTCGTTGGAATTGATCTGTTGCCTGTTCCATTTGAGGAGTTCTTTCAGTTTTTCAATCAATTGGCCCTCGATAAAGCAACGGTCACCTGCTACTGTCTGTAAGTAGTACTACTTCTGTCATTAAGTCTCTCTATATAGCTCAGCTCTTTCATTGCATGTATTTATAATTGTCCTCACTATATTATGCAGATTGAAGATCGTCGAATTGAAGAAAAGACAAATCGGTGATATTGGGTTCATTAACACAAACATCATAGATGCAACTCAGGTTAAATTTCATGCCGCAGATACTGAGGCCAACTTGCTACGATCGTTGGTAATAAATGAAAACAAAGATATAATACTCTTTCCTTACAACTTCAAGTGAGTGTTACTATCTTGTGCGTATTCGGTTTCCCTTATATATCAGTCAAGGTTATAGTAATGTAATTGATGAGTTATGCATGCGTGTGCAGTTTCCACTATATTCTCCTAGAGATTAAGCTTGAGCAGGGACTAGTAACCGTCTTAGACTCAAGACGAAAAGATCCCCAGGACTATGCGGACATGACTCAAATGCTCGAGAAGTAAGTTAAATCGATCATTATCCACCATATCAGCAACTTTGTTCATTTCCTGATATATCAAGTAATTGTTTTCTTTGTCTGGCAGGGTTTGGAAAAAATTCACCAAAAAAGCTCCGGGACTCCTGAAGAAGCTGCAATTTAGACACCCGAAAGTAAGTACTATAGTAGCATGTTCCACACATCTCCTATTGATTCAAGCGCTAGTTTCATCAATACCATTTGGCATTCTTGCTTATCAGTTTGATTGACCTCTATTTCTTGTAAAGTGGTTGTGGCAGGAACAAGGGAATGATTTCTGTGGATACTACGTTTGCGAGTCCATCCGCCACATGACCTGTGAGCGGGGCTACTCTGACGAACAATATGAAGTGCGTAAATAACAACATTCACAATTTTATTTTATTACCATCATTTGTGTTGATTTTCATTCATTCATATATATATGTATTGACCCCCTTCTTCAAATTAGATGTTTCGGAAGCGGGATGAACTCCTAGCACCAGCTCGCATGCGAGCAATTCAAGAGGAATTGGCGGCATTCTTTCTTGACCACGTGATCGCTGAAGACGGAGAATACTATGTGGACCATGAGTCTGTATGTTAGGAGATTATATTTGTAAGACATAATTATTGTATATATGTAGACGGTAGTGTCGGATAGATATACGAGAACTTGTTGTTCGACCAATCTCTCGGAGAAGGAGAGGTGGTCGATATCACTTCTCTCTGTATGCATATATGTTCATGACGATCTTTTGTTTCCTTCGTTTGCTTACTAGCTAGCTAGCGTGTCTAGTCCTCTCTATATGTATGTATAGTACGTAGCGTCGACCAAGCACGGACATAAGAGAGGACACTTCTCTCTATTAATTATAGCTAGCTAACACAATATATGAAACACCTAAATTAACCCCCCAAAACCCCCAAACCCCCCATTTAAAAAAAACAAAAACCCCAGCCACAGAAATGCTGACGCGTGGATGCCTATTGGTCCCGGTTGGTGCCACCAACCGGGACCAAAGGCCCTCCTGCCTGGGCTCCGCGCACAGGCCACGTGGAGGCCCATCTGCCCCGGTTCTGGATTGAACCGGGACTAAAGGGATAGGGCAATAGTACCGACCCTTTAGTCCTGGTTCAGGAACCGGGACAACAGGCCCTTACGAACCGGGACAACATGCCCTTTTTCTACTAGTGAAGAGGAGTTCATTTGTATTAAGCCACGGGATGGATTCTCCATGTACAACCCCCCTAACTGGGTGAGCTGCTACCTTTTACTCCAGATCTTCCGGCATTCTTCATTATAAGTATTTACCTTGCTATTTCATAGCAGGAACTGCGAAAAGCTGTGAGGGAGGTCCATAGCCCATCTCCACAGCCAGAGGACCCTGACCGGGCCCTCGACCCCGGTCTTGAAGAAGATCCAGACATATTCGTGGAACTCATCAACATGACGTTCTATCAGTTGAGCTGCAACGGTGCCTTGGTGGCTATCATAGCCAATTATCCGGGCCTGCTCCCTGCATCGCATGTAAGTAAAACCGGAGTCCCAACTTCTGAGAAGGATCCCTTTTTTGCACTTCACCCATCACACACATATGGTGTCCTACAGGGAAGGCCCTCGGGCCGCCACGCTGAACCCGCGGTGACTCACCAGCAAGGGGCACCGAAACCGGATAGGCTTAAAAGGAAGGCGGTCAGGACTGAGACGCCGTCGCAGAGGTATGGAAAAAAACCCTGCTCCATGGTTTGTTGTCTTTAAAATATAATAACGTCCATGGTTCCTGGCAGGAAAAACGCTCGCCGGACCATGCCCGGAGAGCCTGCCGGCCATGCCTCCACCAGCCGGACTCCAGAGCCGGACTTAGGGACAGATGCTAACGTGGGGACCACACCGGATGTTCCTCCTACAGAGGATGCGGATAGGTTGTCCGCTATGAATTCCGAAGTGGAGAGTGCCATGAATCACTGGTGCCGCCGGGCCGTACTTCGCGATCCTGGTTTCTCCGAAGAGGCGTTCGATGCCTTCAACTCAGGAGACGTGTACATCCGAGCTGCTCAAAATGGTCTTGCCAGAGCCACGGACAAGTATGTAAAGGATATACGGGTAAGAAAATCTGTTAATTATATATATCAGTAGCCCCTGAGACTTGAAATAGTTGACACAACTGGTTTAAGGATCATTATTTGTGTAGGCTCTTACGGAGAAGAACACCCAGTTGTCTCAAGAGCTGGAGGAGTGCAAAGCCCAGCTGCGGGCCGTAGTTGCCTCAATGAAGGAGTCAGCGAAGGCCCCATCTAGTAACACTTGCTTCTATCAAAAAGAAGGATATGTACCGGTTAGTATTCGACATGTATGCAAATCTAACAATAGATTGTGCAGATGACACCGGAGTGAATCCGGAGGTCGTGCGAGGGGATGAGCAACATGCTCAACGACAGCTAGAGACTGGCGAGCGCATGCTGACGCGGGTTAGGCAGGAGAAAAATGATCTCCAAGATGCCAATACCTAGCTGGGCGTTGAACTGAAAGACGTTCGGGCCCAGCTAGCTGTTGGGGAACGTAGTAATTTCAAAAAATTTCCTACGCACACACAAGATCATGGTGATGCATAGCAACGAGAGGGGAGAGTGTTGTTCACGTACCCTCATAGACCGAAAGCGGAAGCGTTAGCACAACGCGGTTGATGTAGTCGTAAACTCATAATATAACTGTCATCGAAACTTTAAGCATGTCCACCGGTCACCCATCACGTTGCGGTGGTGGAGGAACAATGCGGCAACTCTTCCTCTATTTTGAGGACTAACTATGTCCGGATTCCCGAGCTCTCCGAGCCGGATACCCGCTTACGGGAGGACATTACCCAAGCCCTGAACCTAGAATCAGGCAGCAGGCCAAATTTATCGGGTAACACTCCGGAACCCGAACTTCCAAGATTGGAAACTCCTCGGCCCCTGGGTCTCAGATCGGGTAGGAATTCGGACTTAAATCCACCCACCCACCCAGACATAAACGATCTTTCCCACATCAGGCAAGAGCCCCATGAAACAATACATCATTATTGGGCCAGATTCCTCCTTGTGATGAACAAGGTTAAGGACCATTGCGAGGAAGATGCAGTCTCACTTTTCTGCAATAATTGCATGGACAAGGGAATCCTTAACGCCTTAAGTCGCCGTGACATATCACGCTTCGCTGACTTAGCGTCAATAGTATGAAAGTACTGTGCGATGGAAAGCGCCTGGAAAACCGAAATGAAATTTTGGGATAATCTGGCTCCGAATATACACCCAGTCCGAAGTAAAAGGGTGCACTATCATAAGACGCCCGAGCTAGTTACAAAGAAACAAAAACCCTCTGCAGGGCATGGAACCGTACTGGAGGGATGGCTTAACGGACCCTGCAAAATTCACAGTACAACGGATACAATACCAACACACAGCCTTAGAGCATGTTGGATACTCCGGCAGGTGGCCAAAAGTGGTGATGATCTTCTTATCCCAAATGCCACAGAGCACCATCCCGTGGATAACAATACGGTGTTAACAGTCTTTGAGACATTTGCGTCAAATAATAGGCGCAAGCGAACACTCCGTAGCATGGCCGAAATCTGCCACGTAGCAGCAATAAATCCATGGAGTGACACGCCTATTACCTTCAATGCCAGTGATGAACCTAAATTCCGAACAGCCCGAGCACCAGCCGCACTGGTCCTCAGTCCAATTGTGGACGACTTTCGACTCACCAAAGTACTCATGGACGGCGGCAACGGATTAAACCTCATCTATGAGGAAACTCTTCAAAAAATGGAAATAGACTGGAACCGCATTGAGCAAAGTAGCACAACCTTCAGAGGAATCATACCCAGTCGGGAGGCACAATGTGCTGGGAAAATCACACTAGATGTGGTATTCGGTACACCAGAGAATTATAGGTCCGAAGAAATTACGTTTCAAATGGCCCCGTTCAGCAGTGGATACCACACCCTTTTAGGACGTGAGGCGTTCACGATCTTCCAAGCTGTCCCCCATTATGGGTACATGAAGCTCAAAATGCCCGGGCCCAACAAAATCATCACTCTCGCCAGTGATCCGGACACAGCACTCCGTGCCGAAAACAAAACAGCCGCACTGGCCCTCGAGGCATTATCCGAAGCCCTCTCGACCGAGGAATTAACCACGCTACGCTCCACAGTGGATAGGGACGACGTGATACTCGATAAGAGATCCAAGTCCACCTCTTTTAAACCAGCAGACAAAATAGTCAAATTCCAATTCCACCCAACGGACCCTACAAAAACAGCCTCCATCGGGGCACAGTTAAACCCCGCCGTGGACGCCGCACTACGAGAGTTCCTGCGCAAGAATTGGGACATATTCGCCTGACACCCCTCAGACATGCCAGGAATCCCACGCAGGCTGGCCGAGCATAGCCTCAATATCCTAAAGGGATTCAAGCCGGTCAAGCAAGCTCTTCGGCGTTTCTCCGAACCTAAGAGACATGCCATGGGAGAGGAACTAGCCAAGTTATTGGAGCTGGATTCATTAGAGAGATAAAACACCCGGACTGGCTAGCAAACCTGGTGATGGTACCAAAGAAGGATAAATCCTGGCGCCTTTGTGTCGATTTCAAGGACCTCAATAAAGCTTGCCCAAAGGATCCCTTCCCCCTCCCCCGCATCGATCAAATTATCGATGCTACCGCAGGACACGAGTCATTGTGTTTCCTCGACGCATACTCCGGTTACCACCAAATCAAGATGGCGGATTCCGACTGACGGTGTCCTGGACTAGGGGGTACTCACCACGTCGTCTCCCGATCTGTTAGATTGGGCCGAGGACTCACATGGCCGTATACTCATGGGCCAATCCACACAACTGCCGCATACATGGAAGATTCCACAAGACTTGGTGATCAAGAAAAGGACTCCTCCCCACCGGCGTATTCGGCTAGGACTCTTGTTATCCTAGGCCTCTGGTGCATTATATAAACCGAGGCCAGGCTAGTCGATAGATCATATACAGACAATCATACCATAGGCTAGCTTCTAGGGTTTAGCCTCTCTGATCTTGTGGTAGATCTACTCTTGTACTACCCATATCATCAATTTTAATCAAGTAGGACGTAGGGTTTTACCTCCATCACGAGGGCCCGAACCTGGGTAAAACATCGTGTCCCCTGCCTCCTGTTACCATCTGCCTAGACACACAGTTTGGGACCCCCTACCTGAGATCCGCCGGTTTTGACATCGACATTGGTGCTTTCATTGAGAGTTCCGCTGTGTGTTCGACAAAAAGTAGATGGCTCGCCTGTAGATCAACTGCGACTTCGGCATCTTCGTCACCAGCTCGACTGGTCACCTTGGTTTGACCAAGGACTACGCCCTACCTCCGATCGTCATGTTCGGATGAGGGCCTTTATAAACATCAACTCCGATCTCTATCAAGATCATGGAGGAATCATCCATGGAGCTCGGGGGCTCAACGTCAACATTGCCCTCGGGCGAACGTGCTGTTTTTCCGAACAGCAAACTTGTATCTGCTGCCACCACCTCTTAGAGAATCGCTTTGATGATCCCTTTGGTGGAATTGTGCGGAATTGAGTCTACAATAGGCATGCAAAATTTCGTCGAGTTCCGATGGGGGAATCTCTTACAATCTACGATATACCGGAGCCCTGTCAAATCTGGACGGGAATCTGGACGAGTTTAGGGCGTGGTCTATAGAGCCTAGCTCGGAGGTCCTTTGGAAGATCCAACCGTTCATCTACTGCGGAATTCCCATATCTACCACCCTCCAAATTTAAGCTCGATCCGACGGTTCAAACTCCAGGAACCTTCCGATGAGTGGATCAATTTTTGGATCCGTTTTCTGCGCGAATACGGATCCGACCCGAATTCATGTTTCTTTATGAACGTGACATTGGACAACCTTTTTAGAGGAATTCTCTTCTAGGGTATTGTGCGTTGTTTTTAAACACGTGCCCGTAAATTTTTAAGCCTCCGCCGAGGTCGCCTTCATCATCATGCTGGTGTCAAACCAGTCCGGCGATATTGCTCCAAGGCTGCCGACCTGCGCTAGACACGTCGTCACTTTATTGAGCCGAGCTCAACTTCTTCGGATCATCATCTCGGCAAGCCAAACACGAAGGATAAATCATCACCAACATCGCCGCCCCATGGATTACACGAAGCGGGCATACCGGCGTCGCTGCACGGTCACTTCATCAAGTCGGCATCGACCACGTCACGACCTGCATCGGCAGGGCCGCACTATTGCTTCTTCAAGGTGGTGTCCATCACGCCGACCTACTTCGACTCATCGGCTGACATCGAGGCTTCGACATCTCGGCTGGACCGGGGGCTTCGCCATCTCTTCATCAACCTACTCCGGAGACTTCAGCGTCACTAGCCGACCAGCTCCGTCATGATAGCTGGACCGAGGGCTTTGCCTCGGCGAGCCAACCTTGGCCAGCATTGCCATACCGTCGCTTTATCGCCCATCAGGCAATGGGTGTGCGGATCGAGTCCCAATTTTGGGAATCACCTTCCTTCGGATTGCTACAACTAATAAACCAGGTGCTATTAATCCCAGTATTTTTTGCTTGGTTGGTTCATTTTTCCCAAGGAATTATTACTCTGGTTTGTCCATCATATGTACACAGGTCTATCAAATGGTGGCCGCATTAACGACAGTCGCATGGTGGTTCGGTCAGTTTCCGTACATAGTCCGGCGAACGCCGCATCCGGAGCTCGGACCGACCTGTGAATTCAGGCTTTGTCACGCCTTCACCGCATCACGGTGACATTGACTTCGGCGCCAGGCCATATTTCTTTTATTACTCACTTTGCATAAATTATTTATTATGAAATGTTTTTTTAATTATCATTATTACTATTATCTCCGGTTTGCACTATTTTTTGTGCACAGGAAAATGATCCGGGGACTTTGGCGTCACTCTGCCGGTCTGCATTGACCGTGCTATGTCACCACTTCGGCGTGTCGAGCTCTTCGCTCCGCCACCTCGGGACCGACTTGGGGGATGGAACCTTATCCCGCATCAAGCTCGGATCGCGTCATCAATACCGAACACATTAACCAGCTAAGTCGCTTTCATGCTCAAAACTTTAATTTCTAACTTGTTTTCGGTTCGACCAAGCATTATACTTTTTTGGAAAAAAGTTGCTTGTAAAAAATTTCCTTGTCCAAACTTTGTTTGTGACACATAAATTAAAATACCCAATTCATTTGGGGGCTTCCTTCATGAGGCTTTTCCTCTTGCATATGATTATACTTGTACGGCTTCATTCCTTATTCGTGTATTACGCCACAATATGCACCATATTGACTTAAGCGATTTGTAAGCTGGGTTGCCTCGCTCCTGTGTTTAGCCCTACATTCCTGATTGTTCGGCTAGGGAGTAAAGGGAGCACCTCTGCGATTGTCACGATCGGGTCACCCGAGCCGGACCTCAGACTGGGTGAAGCCGAAAGCTAGCACCCTTATTGTTTTCAATTATGGTCGGCACACAACGGAACTCATGAGTACAAAAAATCTATTGCACAAGTCTCATAATAACAATGAGCACCGAAGAAAGGTATCGGTGGGGGTACTATTTTCTTCGAAGATGCTTCTTGCACTTCGCAGTAATATAGCATAAGTTCCCTGAGCGCGCTTTGTCTGTTACAGCCTTATGGCCTGATTGCCTGGTTATTGGAAACACCGTCAATATTCTCGACAGATGGAGTACATAACACTTTCGGTCCTTGACCGAAGAGGGAGAAGCCGATGGTCGGTTAAGACGCGTTTAAAGTTCGGTTGAACATAGATATGATATAAGTGCTTCGGTACATGCAATCATTCTTTTACCCAAGTCACTTAGGGGCTCTTAATATTTATATGAGCTATTTTATAGTAAATGTGTTTTCTTCTTGGTCGTTGCAAAGTCTTTTTCTATCGCTCCTTTTTCGACGTGAGTGTGTGGTCAATAGCCAGATAACCCATTTTCTCTCTAGTGACCGCTTGAGTTTAGTTCGCTAAACTGGTCTAACGAGAAGCACTCCGCCTTCGGGATAGGAGGCTGCAGCCGTAGGCTGACCCGCTTGAAGTCTTGAGATCGGATGTGCAATGTTAAAGAACGACAGAAGCACTCTTTTTTTCTAAGACCAATTTTCGGATTGGCACCGAACACTTGATCTTGTTCGGACGTCAAGTTTTTACTGACGTTTTTTGGTTTTCCAAGCTTATGGCACTTTTAAACTATTTGTGTGTTTTCAGCACAAGTCTCGTAGTGCAATGCCAGACACCTTTATAGATTCGGCAAAAATATTCTCGGATATTGCAATAGATTGTATCTCCTTGTTGCAATCCGTGCTAAATTCTCCGCATGCTTATAGTCAAAAATAAGGCTTTTACTAAACATATGGTTGATGCTTTAATGCAATCTTATGAAGAAAAGCTTGAATTGAAAGTTTATATCCCTAGAAAACTTTATGATGAGTGGGAACCCACTATTAAAATTAAAATTAAAGATCATGAATTCTATGCTTTATGTGATTTGGGTGCTAGTGTTTCCACGATTCCAAAAACTTTGTGTGATGTGTTAGGTTTCCGTGAATTTGATGATTGTTCTTTTAACTTGCACCTTGCGGATTTCACCATTAAGAAACCTATGGGAAGAATTAATGATATTCTTATTGTTGCAAATAGGAATTATGTGCCCGTAGATTTCATTGTTCTTGATATAGATTGCAATCCTACATGTCCCATTATTCTTGGTAGACCTTTCCTTAGAACGATTGGTGCAATTATTGATATGAAAGAAGGAAATATTAGATTGCAATTTCTGTTAAGGAAGGGCATGGAACACTTTCCTAGAAAGAAAATTAAATTACCTTATGAATCTATTATGAGAGACGCTTATGGATTGCATACTGTCGGTGTCAAATCCGGCGGATCTCGGGTAGGGGGTCCCGAACTGTGTGTCTAAGGTGGATGGTAACAGGAGGCATGGAACACGATGTTTTACCTAGGTTCGGGCCCTCTTGATGGAGGTAAAACCCTATGTCCTGCTTGATTTATTCTTGATGATATGAGTATTACAAGAGTTGATCTACCACGAGATCAGAGAGGCTAAACCCTAGAAGCTAGCCTATGGCATGATTGTATGTTGTCCTACGGACTAAAACCCTCCGGTTTATATAGACACCGGAGAGGGTTAGGGTTACACAAGGTCGGTTACAAAGGAGGAGATATCCATATCTGTACTGCCTAGCTTGCCTTCCACGCCAAGTAGAGTCCCATACGGACACGAGACGAAGTCTTCAATCCTGCATCTTCATAGTCCAACAGTCCGGCCAAAGGATATAGTCCGGCTGTTCGGAGACCCCTAATCCCGGACTCCCTCAGTAGCCCCTGAACCAGGCTTCATTGATGATGACTCCAGCGCGCAGTGTTGTCTTCGGCATTGCAAGGCGGGTTCCTCCACCGAATACACCCCGGAAGAATCTGAATACAAGGATAGTGTCCGACCCTACAAAATAAGTTCCACATACCACCGTAGAGAGAATAATATTTCCACAAATCTAATCTGCTGACACGTTTTGGCAACATGACATTAAGCCATGGCCCGGTTTTGGCAACATGACATTAAGCCATGGCCCGGTGATTATTCGAACCGTTTCCTTGAACTAGCCCCGCACATAACACAAGGCAGTTTTTTGACACGTCTTGTCAAAGCAGAGATCGTGTCCCCCTTATTACGGGATTCTCATCAATACGGGCGTGGGTAACCCAACCGCACCATCGATTACGGCGCTTGGGGATAAGCGAGTTTTACCAGGCTAGTGGGGGCGCATAGTTTCGGACGCCCTTATAAAGGGACAAGGTTTAACCTTTTTCTACCCACGCCTTCTTCCTCCTTGCTCATCCACTCTTGCGCACTCGAGCTCCAACGCCCAAGCCCACATCCTTCCCCTCAACCTTCTCCAATCATGTCCGGAGCGGGAGGCAAATGGATGGCTTCCTCCGTTACGGAGGGACACATCAAGAAGCTGCGCGGAGCCGGATACTTGGCTGCGAATATCGTGCATCGGCTACCCGCTGCGGGGCAGATCGTTCCTACCCCTGAACCTCACGAGAGGGTAGTCTTCCTCCACCACTTCCTCCGCGGACTGGGTTTTCCCCTCCATCCATTCGTTCGTGGTCTCATGTTCTACTACGGGCTGGACGTTCATGATCTGGCCCCGAACTTCATCCTCAACATTTCGGCGTTCATCGTCGTCTGTGAGGCCTTTCTCCGCATCCGCCCCCACTTTGGTCTGTGGCTGAAGACCTTCAATATCAAGCCGAAGGTGGTGGGCGGCCAACAAGCAGAATGCTGCGGAGCCATGGTGGGCAAGATGCCCAATGTTATATGGCTCGAAGGCTCCTTCGTGGAGACCATAAAGGGGTGGCAATCGGCGTGGTTCTACAACACCAAGCCGTGCGACACCAACTGGGTGGCTGCCCCCGAGTTCCGATCTGGATTCCCTACATGGCTCACTTCCTGGAAAGAGAAGGGTCTGTCGTGGGGTTCATCGGTAGAGCTGGACGGACTCCAGAAATGTATCCGGAACATGGCAAGCAAGAAACTCAAGATTATCAACATAGTCCAGGTCATGCTCATCCGTCGGATCCTCCCATGTCAACAACGAGACTTCAATTTGTGGGAGATCGACCCGGCTTAGCACCAAACTCTAAGCGAGCTCTTCGACACGACGCACAAGGACGTCTGGAGGGTGCTGTTCAAGGACGCCGAGGTCCCTCCCTCTTTCACCGAGGACCGCGGACTAAGCGCGAAGCGGCGAGCGCATTCGGTAAGTTCTATACATCCGGTAGGATATTTATTTCTCCTAGCTTAACCATGTGCAAGGTCTGAGCTCCCATGCCTTTGACAGGACTGGGTGGAGGCATCGGAGCAGATCAACTGTCCGGCCCCTCTGCCTGAAGGCAATGCGGATGGTCTCCTGACGGAGATGCTGACTCCGGCTCCTTACAAGGTGCCGCAGAAGACCAAGAAAGCCAAGGGAACCCGAAAGAGTACCCGGCACCAGGTGACATCGGACTCATCGTTCGATGACTCCTTAGCGCACTCCTCCCACGAAGATGAGGAGGCTCCCCCTCCAGTCGGGGGAGACGAGAAAAGGAAGGTCGCCCCAACTGGGGGGGGGCGAAGGGTCCAAGAAGGGAAGGACTCTCCTTCCGGACAGTTCCGCCACCGCCGCCGGAGGCGAAGACGAGTGGCTGCTCAGGGCCAAGCCCCTGGCGAAGTCGTAAGTATTCGGATACCAGAGTAACTCACAGCATTCCTTTGTCGCACTACTTCTCCTAACGCCGAATTGTGATTATGTAGACCGCCCAGAGCCCATATCGACGTATCGTCGGACGGCTCCCTGGGCTCATCGGATATGGATAGCGATCCACTTCTGACCGCCACCTCCCCTTGCCCTACGGACAACGCCGAGGTATTGTCTCAAGAGGCACCGGGTCGAGGGGAGACAGTCCCGGAGGCGCCTCAAGGTGATCTTCCGGACTCCGGGAGCAGAGGGAGCAAGGCTCCCGAGGGCCCGAGTTCGGCCATCAGCTGAACACCGCGTCGGAACCTCCAATGGTTCCGGACTCAGGCAGGCGCCCTCCTTCCAAAAGGGGTAAGACGCCTGTGCCGGTGACCTCTGTCCAACCAGAGGCACCGGACAATCTGTTGGGAGCGCTTCGCAGCGCTTCCATCGACGAAGAGCACCACACTATTATGAGTGCGGTGGTCCAGAAGGTTCAGTCCGCCAAGAGCGGATTGACTGAAGCATGTGCCAGCCTTCTAATAGGCTTTGAGGTAAGTTTTTGAAATATAGGAAAAATATTACCGCATAGACAGTAGCCCCTGATGCTTTGTTCGGTGTTCAAAAAGAAAAGCCGAATAGAGGATAAAACAATATCGCAGGAGTCTGATATAAGTATGTCAATATGCGTATGCAGGCTTCGCTGCTGGCCTCTGCCGCACTGACTGCGGAGGTCGCCGCGCTGAAGCAGGACCTTAAAGGGTCCAAGGACGAGCTCGGCCTTGCCAAGAGGCAGCTCGAGGAGAACAAAGGTAAGTAGTACCTAGTATATGGATATGTATAAAAAGAATGCGATTGCAAAATGACAGGATCATCGTAAATTTGCCAGGGGCCACGACTAAGGTGGCGACCCTGAAGCAAGCGCTATCAGAGGCCGAAAACAAAGCGGCCACGGAGCGCACCGAGCAGGAAAGGCATGAGGCTCGGGTGGGCGAGGTGCAGCAAGAGCTCCACGCTCTCGTGACGAAGCACGAGGCATTGGAGCTTGACTTGAAGACGCGAGAATCTGAGCTTGCCGCGACCCTCGAGAGCGCAAAGAGTGCCAAGGCCGAAGCCCAAAAGGCCCTCCAGGAGATTGACACGATGAAGAAAATAGCGGCGGGTAAGGCATTCTATATGCAAAGCAAGCATGTGAAAGTAAATTACCTATTACTTACCCGAATACGGAGCTCTCTAGGAGCATTCGCAGATTTGCCCCGCAGCGTGTCGGATGCCGCACAGTTTTACCAGGCCGAGGAGGGAAGCTCAACGGAGAAGCTGTTCTGGTCTCAGTATACTGGGACCGAACACCCGATGCCTCTGAGCGACCATCTGAAGCAACTGGTCGAGCTGCACAAGGCGGCCGAACAGGCCATGAAGGGCTTTATAATACGGATGTGGCCTGGCGACGCCCTTCCCAGCAGCTACTTCGGCCTGGTGAGGTGGCTTGTGGATGCCTGCCCACGGCTAGAAGTCATCAAGCGGTCCATCTGCATCGAAGGTGCACGCCGGGCTTTCGCCCGTGTGAAGGTGCAATGGGCCAAGCTAGACGTCATGAAGCTGATTAAGGAAGGGCCGCTGGAGGGCAAGGAGCATCGCCACCCCGAGATGTACTATGAGGGTGTCCTGAAGGGTGCTCGTCTCGTAGCGGACGAGTGTACGAAAGATATAATATTCGAGTGAACTCGCTCGTGTAATCCTGTAGTTATGAAAACTTGTTCATATGCGCTATGCAACGCTTGTTTGAATTTAAAATATTACCTTCTGGTCGGTTGTTTATCAAATTTGAGAGATGGCTATTCGTCGGCTTCTGCCCCCATGCCACGAGTGCTGGGGTGTTCGGGATAAACTTTAGCACTCTTGTTCCCATTTTTGGGTCCTTCGAGGGAGGTGCTCAGCACAACGAACAAGGCAATCGGACTATAATGTGTTATCACTCTCACTTAGCCATAGAATTCTATAATTTTGAATTTCGGCGAAGCCCCTAGTGTTCGGAAGGCCGAACTCGGGGCGCGATACACGCCTTAAGCCGGACAGGGCCGACTCCTCGCTCTAAGCGGAATAAGTCTTTAAGGACTCAAAAACCTCTCGAACAGCGACCAGTCTCTCGCCTTATCATGACAGTCAGTTTTAGCTTTCTCTACCAAGGTGCTTAGCCCAGCAGAGTCGGGGCACAATCGTAGTAGTTCTCCCAGTGCTACCTTAGCCGATATAGAGGAACGTAAGGTACCAAAACATGGGAGCCGGGCAAACCCAACTATTGACCCAAGACATGATTCGGAGCTGATGCATATAATACTATAAGTTCGGGGTGCTGCACTGTTGAAAGTGTTCGGACTTCTCACGCCGTATTGTGGGGTATGTGACGGTGTCCTGGACTAGGGGGTACTCACCACGTCGTCTCCCGATCTATTAGATTGGGCCGAGGACCCCCGTGGCCGTATACTCATGGGCCAGTTCGGACGGCTACCGCATACAAGGAAGATTCCACAAGACTTGGCGATCAAGACAAGGACTTCTCCCCACCGGCGTATTCGGCTAGGACTCTTGTTATCCTAGGCCTCCGGTGCATTATATAAACCGAGGCCAGGCTAGTCGATAGATATACAATATATACAACAATCATACCATAGGCTAGCTTCTAGGGTTTAGCCTCCTTGATCTCGTGGTAGATCTACTTTTGTACTACCCATATCATCAATATTAATCAAGCAGGAGTAGGGTATTACCTCCATGGAGAGGGCCCGAACCTGGGTAAAAAACATCGTGTCTCTTGTCTCCTGTTACCATCCGGCCTTGACGCACAGTTCGGGACCCCCTACCCGAGATCCGCCGGTTTTGACACCGACATTGGTGCTTTCATTGAGAGTTCCGCTGTGTGATCGACAAAAGGATCGATGGCTCGTCTGCAGATCAACTGCGACTTCGGCATCTTCGTCACCAGCTCGACTGGTCACCTTGGTTCGACCAAGAATTGCGCCCTGTGTTCGGATCACCATGTCCGGACGAGGTCCTTCATTAAACATCAACTCCGATCTCTATCAAGATCACGGAGGAATCATCTATGGAGCTCGGGGGCTCAATGTCAACATTGCCCTCAAGCGACCATGCTGTTTTTCTGGACAGCGAACTCGTATCTGCCACCACCACCTCCTCGAGTATCTCTTTGACTATCTCTTTGGTGGAATTGTGCGGAATTGAGTCTACAACAACCCTGGAAAATTTCGTCGAGTTCCGATGGAGAAATCTCTGGCAATCCACGATATACCGGAGCCCTGTCAAATCTGGACGGGAATTTGGATGAGTTTAGGGCGTGGTGTCCAGTTTCTAGCTAGGACGTCCTTTGGAAGATCCAACCGTTGATCGGCTGCTGAATTCCTATATCTACCACCTCTCAAAATTTCGGCTCGATCCGACCGTCCAAACTCCGGGAACCTTCCGATTAGTGCATCACTTTTCGGATCTGTTTTCTGCGCGAAAACGAATCCGACCCGAGTTCATCTTTTTTATGAACAGGATTTCAGACATCCCTTTTGAAGGAAGTTTTGTATGGGGTATTGTGTTTTGTTCCCGAACACATCCCACTAACTGTAAGATCTTTTGAGCATGATCTTCAACATCATGCTGGTGTTAAACCAGTCCGGCAATATTACTGCACGGCTGCCGACCTGCGCTAGACACGGCGTCACTTTGTTGAGCCGAGCTCAACTTCTTCGGATCATCATCTCGGCAAGCCGAATAAGAGCCCGGCATCGCGAAGGATAAATCATCACCAACATCGCCGCCCCACGGATTACACGGAGCGGGCATACCGGCATCGCCGCACGGTCGCTTCATCAAGCCGGCATCGACCACGTCACGACCTGCATCGACAGGGCCGCACTATTGCTTCCTCAAGCTGGTGTCCATCACGCCGACCTACTTCGACATCTCGGCTGGACCGGGGGCTTCGCCATCTCTTCATCAACCTACTCCGGACGCTTCGGCGTCACTAGCTGACCAGCTCCGTCACGTTAGCTGGGCCGAGGGCTTGGCCTCGGCGAGTCAACCTTTACCAGCATTGCCATGCCGTTGTTTTATCACCCATCAGGCGATGAGTGTGCGGAGCGAGTCCCAATTTTGGGAATCATCTTCCTTCGGATTGCTACAAGAAATAAACAAGTTTCCATACATAGTCCGGCGAACGCCGCATCCGGAGCTCGGACCGACCTGTGAACTCAGTCTTTGCCACGCCTTTACTACATCACGCCGACGCCCTGCATCGACATTGACTTCGGCGCCAGGCCATATTTCTTCTATTCCTCACTTTGCATAAATTATTTATTATGCAACATTTTTTTAATTATCATTATTACTATTATCTCCGGTTTGCACTATTTTTTGCGCACAGGAAAATGATCCGGGGACTTCGGCGTCACTCTGCCGGTCTGCATTGATCGTGCTATGTCACCACTTTGGCGTGTCAAGCTCTCCGCTCCGCTACCTCGGGACTGGCTTGAGGGATGGAACCTTGCCCCGCATCAAGCTCGGACCGCGTCATCAATACCGAACACATTAACCAGCTAAGTCGCTTTCATGCTCAAAGCTTTAATTTCTAACTTTTGTTCGGTTCGACCAAGCATTATACTTTTTTGGAAAAAAGTTGCTTCTAAAAAATTTCCTTGTCCAAACTTTGTTTGTGACGCATAAATTCAAATACCCCGTTTACTTGGGGGCTTCCTTTATGAAGCTTTTCCTGTTGCATATGATTATACTTGTACGGCTTCGTTCCTTGTTCGTGTATTGCGCCACAATATGCACCACATTGACTTAAGCGATTTGCAAGCTGGGTTGCCTCGCTCCTGTGTTTACCCCTACGTTCCCGATTGTTCGGCTAGGCAGTAAAGGGAGCACCTCTGCGATTGTCACGATCGGGTCACCCGAGCCGGACCTCAGACTGGGTGAAGCCGAAAGCTAGCGCTCTTATAGTTATTCAATGATGGTCGGCACACAACGGAACTCATGAGTACAAAAAATCTATTGCACAAGTCTCATAATAACAATGAGCACTGAAGAAAGGTATCAGTGGGGGTACTATTTTCTTCGAAGATGCTTCTTACTCTTCGCAGTAATATAGCATAAGTTCCCTGAGCGCGCTTTGTCTGTTACATCCTTATGGCCTGATTGCCTGGTTATTGGAAACACCGTCAATATTCTCGACAGATGGAGTACATAACACTTTCGGTCCTTGACCGAAGAGGGAGAAGCCGATGGTCGGTTAAGACGCGTTTAAAGTTCGGTTGAACATAGATATGATATAAGTGCTTCGATACATGCAATCATTCTTTTACCCAAGTCACTTAGGGGCTCTTAATATTTATATGAGCTATTTTATAGTAAATGTGTTTTCTTCTTGGTCGTTGCAAAGTCTTTTTCTATCGCTCCTTTTTCGACGTGAGTGTGTGGTCAATAGCCAGATAACCCATTTTCTCTCTAGTGACCGCTTGAGTTTAGTTCGCTAAACTGGTCTAACGAGAAGCACTCCGCCTTCAGGATAGGAGGCTGCAGCCGTAGGCTGACCCGCTTGAAGTCTTGAGATCGGATGTGCAATGTTAAAGAACGACAGAAGCACTCTTTTTTTCTAAGACCAATTTTCGGATTGGCACCGAACACTTGATCTTGTTCGGACGTCAAGTTTTTACTGACGTTTTTTGGTTTTCCAAGCTTATGGCACTTTTAAACTATTTGTGTGTTTTCAGCACAAGTCTCGTAGTGCAATGCCAGACACCTTTATAGATTCGGCAAAAATATTCTCGGATATTGCAATAGATTGTATCTCCTTGTTGCAATCCGTGCTAAATTCTCCGCATGCTTATAGTCAAAAATAAGGCTTTTACTAAACATATGGTTGATGCTTTAATGCAATCTTATGAAGAAAAGCTTGAATTGAAAGTTTATATCCCTAGAAAACTTTATGATGAGTGGGAACCCACTATTAAAATTAAAATTAAAGATCATGAATTCTATGCTTTATGTGATTTGGGTGCTAGTGTTTCCACGATTCCAAAAACTTTGTGTGATGTGTTAGGTTTCCGTGAATTTGATGATTGTTCTTTTAACTTGCACCTTGCGGATTTCACCATTAAGAAACCTATGGGAAGAATTAATGATATTCTTATTGTTGCAAATAGGAATTATGTGCCCGTAGATTTCATTGTTCTTGATATAGATTGCAATCCTACATGTCCCATTATTCTTGGTAGACCTTTCCTTAGAACGATTGGTGCAATTATTGATATGAAAGAAGGAAATATTAGATTGCAATTTCTGTTAAGGAAGGGCATGGAACACTTTCCTAGAAAGAAAATTAAATTACCTTATGAATCTATTATGAGAGACGCTTATGGATTGCATACTGTCGGTGTCAAATCCGGCGGATCTCGGGTAGGGGGTCCCGAACTGTGTGTCTAAGGTGGATGGTAACAGGAGGCATGGAACACGATGTTTTACCTAGGTTCGGGCCCTCTTGATGGAGGTAAAACCCTATGTCCTGCTTGATTTATTCTTGATGATATGAGTATTACAAGAGTTGATCTACCACGAGATCAGAGAGGCTAAACCCTAGAAGCTAGCCTATGGCATGATTGTATGTTGTCCTACGGACTAAAACCCTCCGGTTTATATAGACACCGGAGAGGGTTAGGGTTACACAAGGTCGGTTACAAAGGAGGAGATATCCATATCTGTACTGCCTAGCTTGCCTTCCACGCCAAGTAGAGTCCCATACGGACACGAGACGAAGTCTTCAATCCTGCATCTTCATAGTCCAACAGTCCGGCCAAAGGATATAGTCCGGCTGTTCGGAGACCCCTAATTCCGGACTCCCTCAGTAGCCCCTGAACCAGGCTTCATTGATGATGACTCCAGCGCGCATTGTTGTCTTCGGCATTGCAAGGCGGGTTCCTCCACCGAATACACCCCGGAAGAATCTGAATACAAGGATAGTGTCCGACCCTACAAAATAAGTTCCACATACCACCGTAGAGAGAATAATATTTCCACAAATCTAATCTGCTGACACGTTTTGGCAACATGACATTAAGCCATGGCCCGGTTTTGGCAACATGACATTAAGCCATGGCCCGGTGATTATTCGAACCGTTTCCTTGAACTAGCCCCGCACATAACACAAGGCAGTTTTTTGACACGTCTTGTCAAAGCAGAGATCGTGTCCCCCTTATTACGGGATTCTCATCAATACGGGCATGGGTAACCCAACCGCACCATCGATTACGGCGCTTGGGGATAAGCGAGTTTTACCAGGCTAGTGGGGGCGCATAGTTTCGGCCGCCCTTATAAAGGGACAAGGTTTAACCTTTTTCTACCCACGCCTTCTTCCTCCTTGCTCATCCACTCTTGCGCACTCGAGCTCCAACGCCCAAGCCCACATCCTTCCCCTCAACCTTCTCCAATCATGTCCGGAGCGGGAGGCAAATGGATGGCTTCCTCCGTTACGGAGGGACACATCAAGAAGCTGCGCGGAGCCGGATACTTGGCTGCGAATATCGTGCATCGGCTACCCGCTGCGGGGCAGATCGTTCCTACCCCTGAACCTCACGAGAGGGTAGTCTTCCTCCACCACTTCCTCCGCGGACTGGGTTTTCCCCTCCATCCATTCGTTCGTGGTCTCATGTTCTACTACGGGCTGGACGTTCATGATCTGGCCCCGAACTTCATCCTCAACATTTCGGCGTTCATCGTCGTCTGTGAGGCCTTTCTCCGCATCCGCCCCCACTTTGGTCTGTGGCTGAAGACCTTCAATATCAAGCCGAAGGTGGTGGGCGGCCAACAAGCAGAATGCTGCGGAGCCATGGTGGGCAAGATGCCCAATGTTATATGGCTCGAAGGCTCCTTCGTGGAGACCATAAAGGGGTGGCAATCGGCGTGGTTCTACAACACCAAGCCGTGCGACACCAACTGGGTGGCTGCCCCCGAGTTCCGATCTGGATTCCCTACATGGCTCACTTCCTGGAAAGAGAAGGGTCTGTCGTGGGGTTCATCGGTAGAGCTGGACGGACTCCAGAAATGTATCCGGAACATGGCAAGCAAGAAACTCAAGATTATCAACATAGTCCAGGTCATGCTCATCCGTCGGATCCTCCCATGTCAACAACGAGACTTCAATTTGTGGGAGATCGACCCGGCTTAGCACCAAACTCTAAGCGAGCTCTTCGACACGACGCACAAGGACGTCTGGAGGGTGCTGTTCAAGGACGCCGAGGTCCCTCCCTCTTTCACCGAGGACCGCGGACTAAGCGCGAAGCGGCGAGCGCATTCGGTAAGTTCTATACATCCGGTAGGATATTTATTTCTCCTAGCTTAACCATGTGCAAGGTCTGAGCTCCCATGCCTTTGACAGGACTGGGTGGAGGCATCGGAGCAGATCAACTGTCCGGCCCCTCTGCCTGAAGGCAATGCGGATGGTCTCCTGACGGAGATGCTGACTCCGGCTCCTTACAAGGTGCCGCAGAAGACCAAGAAAGCCAAGGGAACCCGAAAGAGTACCCGGCACCAGGTGACATCGGACTCATCGTTCGATGACTCCTTAGCGCACTCCTCCCACGAAGATGAGGAGGCTCCCCCTCCAGTCGGGGGAGACGAGAAAAGGAAGGTCGCCCCAACTGGGGGGGGGCGAAGGGTCCAAGAAGGGAAGGACTCTCCTTCCGGACAGTTCCGCCACCGCCGCCGGAGGCGAAGACGAGTGGCTGCTCAGGGCCAAGCCCCTGGCGAAGTCGTAAGTATTCGGATACCAGAGTAACTCACAGCATTCCTTTGTCGCACTACTTCTCCTAACGCCGAATTGTGATTATGTAGACCGCCCAGAGCCCATATCGACGTATCGTCGGACGGCTCCCTGGGCTCATCGGATATGGATAGCGATCCACTTCTGACCGCCACCTCCCCTTGCCCTACGGACAACGCCGAGGTATTGTCTCAAGAGGCACCGGGTCGAGGGGAGACAGTCCCGGAGGCGCCTCAAGGTGATCTTCCGGACTCCGGGAGCAGAGGGAGCAAGGCTCCCGAGGGCCCGAGTTCGGCCATCAGCTGAACACCGCGTCGGAACCTCCAATGGTTCCGGACTCAGGCAGGCGCCCTCCTTCCAAAAGGGGTAAGACGCCTGTGCCGGTGACCTCTGTCCAACCAGAGGCACCGGACAATCTGTTGGGAGCGCTTCGCAGCGCTTCCATCGACGAAGAGCACCACACTATTATGAGTGCGGTGGTCCAGAAGGTTCAGTCCGCCAAGAGCGGATTGACTGAAGCATGTGCCAGCCTTCTAATAGGCTTTGAGGTAAGTTTTTGAAATATAGGAAAAATATTACCGCATAGACAGTAGCCCCTGATGCTTTGTTCGGTGTTCAAAAAGAAAAGCCGAATAGAGGATAAAACAATATCGCAGGAGTCTGATATAAGTATGTCAATATGCGTATGCAGGCTTCGCTGCTGGCCTCTGCCGCACTGACTGCGGAGGTCGCCGCGCTGAAGCAGGACCTTAAAGGGTCCAAGGACGAGCTCGGCCTTGCCAAGAGGCAGCTCGAGGAGAACAAAGGTAAGTAGTACCTAGTATATGGATATGTATAAAAAGAATGCGATTGCAAAATGACAGGATCATCGTAAATTTGCCAGGGGCCACGACTAAGGTGGCGACCCTGAAGCAAGCGCTATCAGAGGCCGAAAACAAAGCGGCCACGGAGCGCACCGAGCAGGAAAGGCATGAGGCTCGGGTGGGCGAGGTGCAGCAAGAGCTCCACGCTCTCGTGACGAAGCACGAGGCATTGGAGCTTGACTTGAAGACGCGAGAATCTGAGCTTGCCGCGACCCTCGAGAGCGCAAAGAGTGCCAAGGCCGAAGCCCAAAAGGCCCTCCAGGAGATTGACACGATGAAGAAAATAGCGGCGGGTAAGGCATTCTATATGCAAAGCAAGCATGTGAAAGTAAATTACCTATTACTTACCCGAATACGGAGCTCTCTAGGAGCATTCGCAGATTTGCCCCGCAGCGTGTCGGATGCCGCACAGTTTTACCAGGCCGAGGAGGGAAGCTCAACGGAGAAGCTGTTCTGGTCTCAGTATACTGGGACCGAACACCCGATGCCTCTGAGCGACCATCTGAAGCAACTGGTCGAGCTGCACAAGGCGGCCGAACAGGCCATGAAGGGCTTTATAATACGGATGTGGCCTGGCGACGCCCTTCCCAGCAGCTACTTCGGCCTGGTGAGGTGGCTTGTGGATGCCTGCCCACGGCTAGAAGTCATCAAGCGGTCCATCTGCATCGAAGGTGCACGCCGGGCTTTCGCCCGTGTGAAGGTGCAATGGGCCAAGCTAGACGTCATGAAGCTGATTAAGGAAGGGCCGCTGGAGGGCAAGGAACATCGCCACCCCGAGATGTACTATGAGGGTGTCCTGAAGGGTGCTCGTCTCGTACCGGACGAGTGTACGAAAGATATAATATTCGAGTGAACTCGCTCGTGTAATCCTGTAGTTATGAAAACTTGTTCATATGCGCTATGCAACGCTTGTTTGAATTTAAAATATTACCTTCTGGTCGGTTGTTTATCAAATTTGAGAGATGGCTATTCGTCGGCTTCTGCCCCCATGCCACGAGTGCTGGGGTGTTCGGGATAAACTTTAGCACTCTTGTTCCCATTTTTGGGTCCTTCGAGGGAGGTGCTCAGCACAACGAACAAGGCAATCGGACTATAATGTGTTATCACTCTCACTTAGCCATAGAATTCTATAATTTTGAATTTCGGCGAAGCCCCTAGTGTTCGGAAGGCCGAACTCGGGGCGCGATACACGCCTTAAGCCGGACAGGGCCGACTCCTCGCTCTAAGCGGAATAAGTCTTTAAGGACTCAAAAACCTCTCGAACAGCGACCAGTCTCTCGCCTTATCATGACAGTCAGTTTTAGCTTTCTCTACCAAGGTGCTTAGCCCAGCAGAGTCGGGGCACAATCGTAGTAGTTCTCCCAGTGCTACCTTAGCCGATATAGAGGAACGTAAGGTACCAAAACATGGGAGCCGGGCAAACCCAACTATTGACCCAAGACATGATTCGGAGCTGATGCATATAATACTATAAGTTCGGGGTGCTGCACTGTTGAAAGTGTTCGGACTTCTCACGCCGTATTGTGGGGTATGTGACGGTGTCCTGGACTAGGGGGTACTCACCACGTCGTCTCCCGATCTATTAGATTGGGCCGAGGACCCCCGTGGCCGTATACTCATGGGCCAGTTCGGACGGCTACCGCATACAAGGAAGATTCCACAAGACTTGGCGATCAAGACAAGGACTTCTCCCCACCGGCGTATTCGGCTAGGACTCTTGTTATCCTAGGCCTCCGGTGCATTATATAAACCGAGGCCAGGCTAGTCGATAGATATACAATATATACAACAATCATACCATAGGCTAGCTTCTAGGGTTTAGCCTCCTTGATCTCGTGGTAGATCTACTTTTGTACTACCCATATCATCAATATTAATCAAGCAGGAGTAGGGTATTACCTCCATGGAGAGGGCCCGAACCTGGGTAAAAAACATCGTGTCTCTTGTCTCCTGTTACCATCCGGCCTTGACGCACAGTTCGGGACCCCCTACCCGAGATCCGCCGGTTTTGACACCGACATTGGTGCTTTCATTGAGAGTTCCGCTGTGTGATCGACAAAAGGATCGATGGCTCGTCTGCAGATCAACTGCGACTTCGGCATCTTCGTCACCAGCTCGACTGGTCACCTTGGTTCGACCAAGAATTGCGCCCTGTGTTCGGATCACCATGTCCGGACGAGGTCCTTCATTAAACATCAACTCCGATCTCTATCAAGATCACGGAGGAATCATCTATGGAGCTCGGGGGCTCAATGTCAACATTGCCCTCAAGCGACCATGCTGTTTTTCTGGACAGCGAACTCGTATCTGCCACCACCACCTCCTCGAGTATCTCTTTGACTATCTCTTTGGTGGAATTGTGCGGAATTGAGTCTACAACAACCCTGGAAAATTTCGTCGAGTTCCGATGGAGAAATCTCTGGCAATCCACGATATACCGGAGCCCTGTCAAATCTGGACGGGAATTTGGATGAGTTTAGGGCGTGGTGTCCAGTTTCTAGCTAGGACGTCCTTTGGAAGATCCAACCGTTGATCGGCTGCTGAATTCCTATATCTACCACCTCTCAAAATTTCGGCTCGATCCGACCGTCCAAACTCCGGGAACCTTCCGATTAGTGCATCACTTTTCGGATCTGTTTTCTGCGCGAAAACGAATCCGACCCGAGTTCATCTTTTTTATGAACAGGATTTCAGACATCCCTTTTGAAGGAAGTTTTGTATGGGGTATTGTGTTTTGTTCCCGAACACATCCCACTAACTGTAAGATCTTTTGAGCATGATCTTCAACATCATGCTGGTGTTAAACCAGTCCGGCAATATTACTGCACGGCTGCCGACCTGCGCTAGACACGGCGTCACTTTGTTGAGCCGAGCTCAACTTCTTCGGATCATCATCTCGGCAAGCCGAATAAGAGCCCGGCATCGCGAAGGATAAATCATCACCAACATCGCCGCCCCACGGATTACACGGAGCGGGCATACCGGCATCGCCGCACGGTCGCTTCATCAAGCCGGCATCGACCACGTCACGACCTGCATCGACAGGGCCGCACTATTGCTTCCTCAAGCTGGTGTCCATCACGCCGACCTACTTCGACATCTCGGCTGGACCGGGGGCTTCGCCATCTCTTCATCAACCTACTCCGGACGCTTCGGCGTCACTAGCTGACCAGCTCCGTCACGTTAGCTGGGCCGAGGGCTTGGCCTCGGCGAGTCAACCTTTACCAGCATTGCCATGCCGTTGTTTTATCACCCATCAGGCGATGAGTGTGCGGAGCGAGTCCCAATTTTGGGAATCATCTTCCTTCGGATTGCTACAAGAAATAAACAAGTTTCCATACATAGTCCGGCGAACGCCGCATCCGGAGCTCGGACCGACCTGTGAACTCAGTCTTTGCCACGCCTTTACTACATCACGCCGACGCCCTGCATCGACATTGACTTCGGCGCCAGGCCATATTTCTTCTATTCCTCACTTTGCATAAATTATTTATTATGCAACATTTTTTTAATTATCATTATTACTATTATCTCCGGTTTGCACTATTTTTTGCGCACAGGAAAATGATCCGGGGACTTCGGCGTCACTCTGCCGGTCTGCATTGATCGTGCTATGTCACCACTTTGGCGTGTCAAGCTCTCCGCTCCGCTACCTCGGGACTGGCTTGAGGGATGGAACCTTGCCCCGCATCAAGCTCGGACCGCGTCATCAATACCGAACACATTAACCAGCTAAGTCGCTTTCATGCTCAAAGCTTTAATTTCTAACTTTTGTTCGGTTCGACCAAGCATTATACTTTTTTGGAAAAAAGTTGCTTCTAAAAAATTTCCTTGTCCAAACTTTGTTTGTGACGCATAAATTCAAATACCCCGTTTACTTGGGGGCTTCCTTTATGAAGCTTTTCCTGTTGCATATGATTATACTTGTACGGCTTCGTTCCTTGTTCGTGTATTGCGCCACAATATGCACCACATTGACTTAAGCGATTTGCAAGCTGGGTTGCCTCGCTCCTGTGTTTACCCCTACGTTCCCGATTGTTCGGCTAGGCAGTAAAGGGAGCACCTCTGCGATTGTCACGATCGGGTCACCCGAGCCGGACCTCAGACTGGGTGAAGCCGAAAGCTAGCGCTCTTATAGTTATTCAATGATGGTCGGCACACAACGGAACTCATGAGTACAAAAAATCTATTGCACAAGTCTCATAATAACAATGAGCACTGAAGAAAGGTATCAGTGGGGGTACTATTTTCTTCGAAGATGCTTCTTACTCTTCGCAGTAATATAGCATAAGTTCCCTGAGCGCGCTTTGTCTGTTACATCCTTATGGCCTGATTGCCTGGTTATTGGAAACACCGTCAATATTCTCGACAGATGGAGTACATAACACTTTCGGTCCTTGACCGAAGAGGGAGAAGCCGATGGTCGGTTAAGACGCGTTTAAAGTTCGGTTGAACATAGATATGATATAAGTGCTTCGATACATGCAATCATTCTTTTACCCAAGTCACTTAGGGGCTCTTAATATTTATATGAGCTATTTTATAGTAAATGTGTTTTCTTCTTGGTCGTTGCAAAGTCTTTTTCTATCGCTCCTTTTTCGACGTGAGTGTGTGGTCAATAGCCAGATAACCCATTTTCTCTCTAGTGACCGCTTGAGTTTAGTTCGCTAAACTGGTCTAACGAGAAGCACTCCGCCTTCGGGATAGGAGGCTGCAGCCGTAGGCTGACCCGCTTGAAGTCTTGAGATCGGATGTGCAATGTTAAAGAACGACAGAAGCACTCTTTTTTTCTAAGACCAATTTTCGGATTGGCACCGAACACTTGATCTTGTTCGGACGTCAAGTTTTTACTGACGTTTTTTGGTTTTCCAAGCTTATGGCACTTTTAAACTATTTGTGTGTTTTCAGCACAAGTCTCGTAGTGCAATGCCAGACACCTTTATAGATTCGGCAAAAATATTCTCGGATATTGCAATAGATTGTATCTCCTTGTTGCAATCCGTGCTAAATTCTCCGCATGCTTATAGTCAAAAATAAGGCTTTTACTAAACATATGGTTGATGCTTTAATGCAATCTTATGAAGAAAAGCTTGAATTGAAAGTTTATATCCCTAGAAAACTTTATGATGAGTGGGAACCCACTATTAAAATTAAAATTAAAGATCATGAATTCTATGCTTTATGTGATTTGGGTGCTAGTGTTTCCACGATTCCAAAAACTTTGTGTGATGTGTTAGGTTTCCGTGAATTTGATGATTGTTCTTTTAACTTGCACCTTGCGGATTTCACCATTAAGAAACCTATGGGAAGAATTAATGATATTCTTATTGTTGCAAATAGGAATTATGTGCCCGTAGATTTCATTGTTCTTGATATAGATTGCAATCCTACATGTCCCATTATTCTTGGTAGACCTTTCCTTAGAACGATTGGTGCAATTATTGATATGAAAGAAGGAAATATTAGATTGCAATTTCTGTTAAGGAAGGGCATGGAACACTTTCCTAGAAAGAAAATTAAATTACCTTATGAATCTATTATGAGAGACGCTTATGGATTGCATACTGTCGGTGTCAAATCCGGCGGATCTCGGGTAGGGGGTCCCGAACTGTGTGTCTAAGGTGGATGGTAACAGGAGGCATGGAACACGATGTTTTACCTAGGTTCGGGCCCTCTTGATGGAGGTAAAACCCTATGTCCTGCTTGATTTATTCTTGATGATATGAGTATTACAAGAGTTGATCTACCACGAGATCAGAGAGGCTAAACCCTAGAAGCTAGCCTATGGCATGATTGTATGTTGTCCTACGGACTAAAACCCTCCGGTTTATATAGACACCGGAGAGGGTTAGGGTTACACAAGGTCGGTTACAAAGGAGGAGATATCCATATCTGTACTGCCTAGCTTGCCTTCCACGCCAAGTAGAGTCCCATACGGACACGAGACGAAGTCTTCAATCCTGCATCTTCATAGTCCAACAGTCCGGCCAAAGGATATAGTCCGGCTGTTCGGAGACCCCTAATTCCGGACTCCCTCAGTAGCCCCTGAACCAGGCTTCATTGATGATGACTCCAGCGCGCATTGTTGTCTTCGGCATTGCAAGGCGGGTTCCTCCACCGAATACACCCCGGAAGAATCTGAATACAAGGATAGTGTCCGACCCTACAAAATAAGTTCCACATACCACCGTAGAGAGAATAATATTTCCACAAATCTAATCTGCTGACACGTTTTGGCAACATGACATTAAGCCATGGCCCGGTTTTGGCAACATGACATTAAGCCATGGCCCGGTGATTATTCGAACCGTTTCCTTGAACTAGCCCCGCACATAACACAAGGCAGTTTTTTGACACGTCTTGTCAAAGCAGAGATCGTGTCCCCCTTATTACGGGATTCTCATCAATACGGGCATGGGTAACCCAACCGCACCATCGATTACGGCGCTTGGGGATAAGCGAGTTTTACCAGGCTAGTGGGGGCGCATAGTTTCGGCCGCCCTTATAAAGGGACAAGGTTTAACCTTTTTCTACCCACGCCTTCTTCCTCCTTGCTCATCCACTCTTGCGCACTCGAGCTCCAACGCCCAAGCCCACATCCTTCCCCTCAACCTTCTCCAATCATGTCCGGAGCGGGAGGCAAATGGATGGCTTCCTCCGTTACGGAGGGACACATCAAGAAGCTGCGCGGAGCCGGATACTTGGCTGCGAATATCGTGCATCGGCTACCCGCTGCGGGGCAGATCGTTCCTACCCCTGAACCTCACGAGAGGGTAGTCTTCCTCCACCACTTCCTCCGCGGACTGGGTTTTCCCCTCCATCCATTCGTTCGTGGTCTCATGTTCTACTACGGGCTGGACGTTCATGATCTGGCCCCGAACTTCATCCTCAACATTTCGGCGTTCATCGTCGTCTGTGAGGCCTTTCTCCGCATCCGCCCCCACTTTGGTCTGTGGCTGAAGACCTTCAATATCAAGCCGAAGGTGGTGGGCGGCCAACAAGCAGAATGCTGCGGAGCCATGGTGGGCAAGATGCCCAATGTTATATGGCTCGAAGGCTCCTTCGTGGAGACCATAAAGGGGTGGCAATCGGCGTGGTTCTACAACACCAAGCCGTGCGACACCAACTGGGTGGCTGCCCCCGAGTTCCGATCTGGATTCCCTACATGGCTCACTTCCTGGAAAGAGAAGGGTCTGTCGTGGGGTTCATCGGTAGAGCTGGACGGACTCCAGAAATGTATCCGGAACATGGCAAGCAAGAAACTCAAGATTATCAACATAGTCCAGGTCATGCTCATCCGTCGGATCCTCCCATGTCAACAACGAGACTTCAATTTGTGGGAGATCGACCCGGCTTAGCACCAAACTCTAAGCGAGCTCTTCGACACGACGCACAAGGACGTCTGGAGGGTGCTGTTCAAGGACGCCGAGGTCCCTCCCTCTTTCACCGAGGACCGCGGACTAAGCGCGAAGCGGCGAGCGCATTCGGTAAGTTCTATACATCCGGTAGGATATTTATTTCTCCTAGCTTAACCATGTGCAAGGTCTGAGCTCCCATGCCTTTGACAGGACTGGGTGGAGGCATCGGAGCAGATCAACTGTCCGGCCCCTCTGCCTGAAGGCAATGCGGATGGTCTCCTGACGGAGATGCTGACTCCGGCTCCTTACAAGGTGCCGCAGAAGACCAAGAAAGCCAAGGGAACCCGAAAGAGTACCCGGCACCAGGTGACATCGGACTCATCGTTCGATGACTCCTTAGCGCACTCCTCCCACGAAGATGAGGAGGCTCCCCCTCCAGTCGGGGGAGACGAGAAAAGGAAGGTCGCCCCAACTGGGGGGGGGGCGAAGGGTCCAAGAAGGGAAGGACTCTCCTTCCGGACAGTTCCGCCACCGCCGCCGGAGGCGAAGACGAGTGGCTGCTCAGGGCCAAGCCCCTGGCGAAGTCGTAAGTATTCGGATACCAGAGTAACTCACAGCATTCCTTTGTCGCACTACTTCTCCTAACGCCGAATTGTGATTATGTAGACCGCCCAGAGCCCATATCGACGTATCGTCGGACGGCTCCCTGGGCTCATCGGATATGGATAGCGATCCACTTCTGACCGCCACCTCCCCTTGCCCTACGGACAACGCCGAGGTATTGTCTCAAGAGGCACCGGGTCGAGGGGAGACAGTCCCGGAGGCGCCTCAAGGTGATCTTCCGGACTCCGGGAGCAGAGGGAGCAAGGCTCCCGAGGGCCCGAGTTCGGCCATCAGCTGAACACCGCGTCGGAACCTCCAATGGTTCCGGACTCAGGCAGGCGCCCTCCTTCCAAAAGGGGTAAGACGCCTGTGCCGGTGACCTCTGTCCAACCAGAGGCACCGGACAATCTGTTGGGAGCGCTTCGCAGCGCTTCCATCGACGAAGAGCACCACACTATTATGAGTGCGGTGGTCCAGAAGGTTCAGTCCGCCAAGAGCGGATTGACTGAAGCATGTGCCAGCCTTCTAATAGGCTTTGAGGTAAGTTTTTGAAATATAGGAAAAATATTACCGCATAGACAGTAGCCCCTGATGCTTTGTTCGGTGTTCAAAAAGAAAAGCCGAATAGAGGATAAAACAATATCGCAGGAGTCTGATATAAGTATGTCAATATGCGTATGCAGGCTTCGCTGCTGGCCTCTGCCGCACTGACTGCGGAGGTCGCCGCGCTGAAGCAGGACCTTAAAGGGTCCAAGGACGAGCTCGGCCTTGCCAAGAGGCAGCTCGAGGAGAACAAAGGTAAGTAGTACCTAGTATATGGATATGTATAAAAAGAATGCGATTGCAAAATGACAGGATCATCGTAAATTTGCCAGGGGCCACGACTAAGGTGGCGACCCTGAAGCAAGCGCTATCAGAGGCCGAAAACAAAGCGGCCACGGAGCGCACCGAGCAGGAAAGGCATGAGGCTCGGGTGGGCGAGGTGCAGCAAGAGCTCCACGCTCTCGTGACGAAGCACGAGGCATTGGAGCTTGACTTGAAGACGCGAGAATCTGAGCTTGCCGCGACCCTCGAGAGCGCAAAGAGTGCCAAGGCCGAAGCCCAAAAGGCCCTCCAGGAGATTGACACGATGAAGAAAATAGCGGCGGGTAAGGCATTCTATATGCAAAGCAAGCATGTGAAAGTAAATTACCTATTACTTACCCGAATACGGAGCTCTCTAGGAGCATTCGCAGATTTGCCCCGCAGCGTGTCGGATGCCGCACAGTTTTACCAGGCCGAGGAGGGAAGCTCAACGGAGAAGCTGTTCTGGTCTCAGTATACTGGGACCGAACACCCGATGCCTCTGAGCGACCATCTGAAGCAACTGGTCGAGCTGCACAAGGCGGCCGAACAGGCCATGAAGGGCTTTATAATACGGATGTGGCCTGGCGACGCCCTTCCCAGCAGCTACTTCGGCCTGGTGAGGTGGCTTGTGGATGCCTGCCCACGGCTAGAAGTCATCAAGCGGTCCATCTGCATCGAAGGTGCACGCCGGGCTTTCGCCCGTGTGAAGGTGCAATGGGCCAAGCTAGACGTCATGAAGCTGATTAAGGAAGGGCCGCTGGAGGGCAAGGAGCATCGCCACCCCGAGATGTACTATGAGGGTGTCCTGAAGGGTGCTCGTCTCGTAGCGGACGAGTGTACGAAAGATATAATATTCGAGTGAACTCGCTCGTGTAATCCTGTAGTTATGAAAACTTGTTCATATGCGCTATGCAACGCTTGTTTGAATTTAAAATATTACCTTCTGGTCGGTTGTTTATCAAATTTGAGAGATGGCTATTCGTCGGCTTCTGCCCCCATGCCACGAGTGCTGGGGTGTTCGGGATAAACTTTAGCACTCTTGTTCCCATTTTTGGGTCCTTCGAGGGAGGTGCTCAGCACAACGAACAAGGCAATCGGACTATAATGTGTTATCACTCTCACTTAGCCATAGAATTCTATAATTTTGAATTTCGGCGAAGCCCCTAGTGTTCGGAAGGCCGAACTCGGGGCGCGATACACGCCTTAAGCCGGACAGGGCCGACTCCTCGCTCTAAGCGGAATAAGTCTTTAAGGACTCAAAAACCTCTCGAACAGCGACCAGTCTCTCGCCTTATCATGACAGTCAGTTTTAGCTTTCTCTACCAAGGTGCTTAGCCCAGCAGAGTCGGGGCACAATCGTAGTAGTTCTCCCAGTGCTACCTTAGCCGATATAGAGGAACGTAAGGTACCAAAACATGGGAGCCGGGCAAACCCAACTATTGACCCAAGACATGATTCGGAGCTGATGCATATAATACTATAAGTTCGGGGTGCTGCACTGTTGAAAGTGTTCGGACTTCTCACGCCGTATTGTGGGGTATGTGACGGTGTCCTGGACTAGGGGGTACTCACCACGTCGTCTCCCGATCTATTAGATTGGGCCGAGGACCCCCGTGGCCGTATACTCATGGGCCAGTTCGGACGGCTACCGCATACAAGGAAGATTCCACAAGACTTGGCGATCAAGACAAGGACTTCTCCCCACCGGCGTATTCGGCTAGGACTCTTGTTATCCTAGGCCTCCGGTGCATTATATAAACCGAGGCCAGGCTAGTCGATAGATATACAATATATACAACAATCATACCATAGGCTAGCTTCTAGGGTTTAGCCTCCTTGATCTCGTGGTAGATCTACTTTTGTACTACCCATATCATCAATATTAATCAAGCAGGAGTAGGGTATTACCTCCATGGAGAGGGCCCGAACCTGGGTAAAAAACATCGTGTCTCTTGTCTCCTGTTACCATCCGGCCTTGACGCACAGTTCGGGACCCCCTACCCGAGATCCGCCGGTTTTGACACCGACATTGGTGCTTTCATTGAGAGTTCCGCTGTGTGATCGACAAAAGGATCGATGGCTCGTCTGCAGATCAACTGCGACTTCGGCATCTTCGTCACCAGCTCGACTGGTCACCTTGGTTCGACCAAGAATTGCGCCCTGTGTTCGGATCACCATGTCCGGACGAGGTCCTTCATTAAACATCAACTCCGATCTCTATCAAGATCACGGAGGAATCATCTATGGAGCTCGGGGGCTCAATGTCAACATTGCCCTCAAGCGACCATGCTGTTTTTCTGGACAGCGAACTCGTATCTGCCACCACCACCTCCTCGAGTATCTCTTTGACTATCTCTTTGGTGGAATTGTGCGGAATTGAGTCTACAACAACCCTGGAAAATTTCGTCGAGTTCCGATGGAGAAATCTCTGGCAATCCACGATATACCGGAGCCCTGTCAAATCTGGACGGGAATTTGGATGAGTTTAGGGCGTGGTGTCCAGTTTCTAGCTAGGACGTCCTTTGGAAGATCCAACCGTTGATCGGCTGCTGAATTCCTATATCTACCACCTCTCAAAATTTCGGCTCGATCCGACCGTCCAAACTCCGGGAACCTTCCGATTAGTGCATCACTTTTCGGATCTGTTTTCTGCGCGAAAACGAATCCGACCCGAGTTCATCTTTTTTATGAACAGGATTTCAGACATCCCTTTTGAAGGAAGTTTTGTATGGGGTATTGTGTTTTGTTCCCGAACACATCCCACTAACTGTAAGATCTTTTGAGCATGATCTTCAACATCATGCTGGTGTTAAACCAGTCCGGCAATATTACTGCACGGCTGCCGACCTGCGCTAGACACGGCGTCACTTTGTTGAGCCGAGCTCAACTTCTTCGGATCATCATCTCGGCAAGCCGAATAAGAGCCCGGCATCGCGAAGGATAAATCATCACCAACATCGCCGCCCCACGGATTACACGGAGCGGGCATACCGGCATCGCCGCACGGTCGCTTCATCAAGCCGGCATCGACCACGTCACGACCTGCATCGACAGGGCCGCACTATTGCTTCCTCAAGCTGGTGTCCATCACGCCGACCTACTTCGACATCTCGGCTGGACCGGGGGCTTCGCCATCTCTTCATCAACCTACTCCGGACGCTTCGGCGTCACTAGCCGACCAGCTCCGTCACGTTAGCTGGGCCGAGGGCTTGGCCTCGGCGAGTCAACCTTTACCAGCATTGCCATGCCGTTGTTTTATCACCCATCAGGCGATGAGTGTGCGGAGCGAGTCCCAATTTTGGGAATCATCTTCCTTCGGATTGCTACAAGAAATAAACAAGTTTCCATACATAGTCCGGCGAACGCCGCATCCGGAGCTCGGACCGACCTGTGAACTCAGTCTTTGCCACGCCTTTACTACATCACGCCGACGCCCTGCATCGACATTGACTTCGGCGCCAGGCCATATTTCTTCTATTCCTCACTTTGCATAAATTATTTATTATGCAACATTTTTTTAATTATCATTATTACTATTATCTCCGGTTTGCACTATTTTTTGCGCACAGGAAAATGATCCGGGGACTTCGGCGTCACTCTGCCGGTCTGCATTGATCGTGCTATGTCACCACTTTGGCGTGTCAAGCTCTCCGCTCCGCTACCTCGGGATTGGCTTGAGGGATGGAACCTTGCCCCGCATCAAGCTCGGACCGCGTCATCAATACCGAACACATTAACCAGCTAAGTCGCTTTCATGCTCAAAGCTTTAATTTCTAACTTTTGTTCGGTTCGACCAAGCATTATACTTTTTTGGAAAAAAGTTGCTTCTAAAAAATTTCCTTGTCCAAACTTTGTTTGTGACGCATAAATTCAAATACCCCGTTTACTTGGGGGCTTCCTTTATGAAGCTTTTCCTGTTGCATATGATTATACTTGTACGGCTTCGTTCCTTGTTCGTGTATTGCGCCACAATATGCACCACATTGACTTAAGCGATTTGCAAGCTGGGTTGCCTCGCTCCTGTGTTTACCCCTACGTTCCCGATTGTTCGGCTAGGCAGTAAAGGGAGCACCTCTGCGATTGTCACGATCGGGTCACCCGAGCCGGACCTCAGACTGGGTGAAGCCGAAAGCTAGCGCTCTTATAGTTATTCAATGATGGTCGGCACACAACGGAACTCATGAGTACAAAAAATCTATTGCACAAGTCTCATAATAACAATGAGCACTGAAGAAAGGTATCAGTGGGGGTACTATTTTCTTCGAAGATGCTTCTTACTCTTCGCAGTAATATAGCATAAGTTCCCTGAGCGCGCTTTGTCTGTTACATCCTTATGGCCTGATTGCCTGGTTATTGGAAACACCGTCGATATTCTCGACAGATGGAGTACATAACACTTTTTGGTCCTTAACCGAAGAGGGAGAAGCCGACGGTCGGATAAGACGCGTTTAAAGTTCGGTTGAATATAGATATGATATAAGTACTTCGGTACATGCAATCATTCTTCTACCCAAGTCACTTGGGGGCTCTTAAGTTTATTTGAGCCGTTTTCTAATAAGTGTTCTTCTTCTCAGTCGTTGCAAAGTTCTATTATTATTATTTATCACTCCTTTGTTCGACGCGAGTGTGCGGTCACTAGCCGGGGAGCCTAATTTCTCTCTCAAAGCCGCTAGAGTTTAGTTTGCTAAACTGGCCTAATGAGAAGTACTCCGCCCTCGGGATAGGAGGTTGAAGCCGTAGGCTGACCCGCTCGAAGTCTTGAGATAGGATGTGTCATGTTAAAGGACGACAGAAGCACTTTTTTTTTCTAAGACCAATTTTCGGATTGGCACCGAACACTTGATCTTGTTCGGACGTCATGTTTTTACTGACATTTCTTGTTTTCCAAGCTTTTTTGGCACTTTTAAACTATTTGTGCTTTTCCAGCATTAGTCTCGCGGTGCAACGCCGGACACCTTTAGGGATTCGGCAAAAACATTCTCAGATATTGCTATATATGCATCGGTTTCGAATTGTGTCTTCGGTCAATAGTTGGGTTGCCCAGCTCCTGCGCTTGCCTCCTACGTTCCGCTTTGTTCGGCTAGGTGTGCAAAGGGAGAATCACTGCGATTGTGCTTCCAGCTCACATGGTTAAGGACCTTAGTGGAGAAAGCCGAAAACTGACTGTCACAATAAGCGTAAGCTGGTCAGTGATCCGATGATGGTGTTAAATGACGGGCCATTCATAACAATGGCCGAAGTGTTTACGGCTTGACCTCGATTGTCGCCGAACACTACCGGGGGCTATTAACTGGCCTCCCAAACTAAATCCTCGATATTTTGCTCTTACATTGGAGCTGAGGTTTCATGATCATGCTTAGCATGACAACCCAAAGAAAGGAATCGATAGCGGGACTATTTTCTCTGGAAGACATTTCTTATGTTAAACAGTAATATAACACATCTCTCTGCGTACCTTTGTTTATAAACCGTATGGCCAGATTGCCTTGTTTGTCGTAAATCTTTGCCCTCATAAAGGCTTTATAAAGTAGGACAAACACTCCTCGGCTACTAGCCGAGGAGGTGGAAGCCGATGGTCGGTCAACAAAGTTTTGTACAGTGCGGATCTGAGTATTAATGACGTAAAGTACTTGGATACATAGAGTCATTACACATAATTTGTGATTTTACTACGGATATCGATCCTTAATTCGGCCACCCGTGCCCGCATTAAGGCTCGGGGGCTACTGGGCTTCGGGCTTATTATTTACAAATATTAAAGGGGTACATCGATCCCCTGATCTGGTATTGCCACCCGACCAGTGTCTCGGGGGCTACTGCATTGCATGTCCGATGTAGAAAATTTTATGTGCAATATAGTTTCCGAGATGATTTTGATCCTCAGGTTGGTCGGCCGCACTGTAACGCCCCGGACACACCCGCCGGTGGTCGTTACTCCTGGCGGGATCTAGACTGGCCCCACAGATCAATACTAGTCTTTTCTGAGCACTTTGTCCTCACTCATGCGCACCCGGGAGCAACTTCCCGGTTGGTCACCCATCCTGACACTACTCCAAGCTGAGCACGCTTAACTTTGGAGTTCTGTCCAAATGGGCTCCCGGAAAAGAAGGAATTCCTTATTGATATGAGTAGTCTATCATCCCTAATAAGCCAGGTTATCACATACACCCCCACTCAGAGGAACCGACGTCCTCGTCGGGCCACAGGAACGTTCCCTCTTGGCACATACGTCTGTGCATCCAGTCCGGTACATGTGCCCTGCCGGGTGCCACGACAGGTCACAAACGTCATGAACAACATGACCGCGCACCTGTCCGCAACCATCCGTGTAACCGCGAGGGTCGGCTCTGATACCAAACTTGTAACGCCCCGGACACACCCGCCGGTGGTCGTTACTCCTGACGGGATCTAGACTGGCCCCACAGATCAATACTAGTCTTTTCTGCGCACTTTGTCCTCACTCATGCGCACCTGGGAGCAACTTCCCGGTCGGTCACCCATCCTAACACTACTCCAAGCTGAGCATGCTTAACTTTGGAGTTCTGTCCGAATGGGCTCCCGGAAAAGAAGGAATTCCTTATTGATATGAATAGTCTATCATCCGTAATAAGCCAGGCTATCAAACGCACCCAACCTGAGTCTCGAGGACTGAGCACGTCGCTTTTAGTGTCCCGAAGTATTCTGCTAAGCTAGGACTTGATCCTCAGACCGATTTTGCAAATTAACCTGAGTCTCAGTGGCTACTGGGATCAGCGGTCTTACGTCATCCTTCAGGTGCATCTCGGGTTTTAGACCGATACACACCTTGAGGGCTACTGACTATATATCTCGACAGAGAATAAATTGCACCAATAAAAAATATTGACAAAAAATCGGCCCACAGTAGGGATGGTGCACCACCTCGGAAGCAGTCCGGCATAAAGCTCGGGCGCTAGTGGCTGGTTCCATAGAGGGCATTTCCAGCATTAAGCTCGGCTAAACTCCTTTAACTTTTTTGGACCAATATGATCTATGACATCTTGGATATAGTCCGGCGTTGGAGCTTGGACATAGTCCGGCGTTGGAGCTTGGACACAGTCCGGCGTTGGAGCTCGGATACATTTCGGCATTGGAGCTCAGAAGCAGTTCAGCATTGGTGCTCGGCTGCAAAAAATACCTCGAATGCAGTCCGGCGTTAGAGCTCGGACGCAAGAGGACACTGCCTCCCGGGAACAACTTCAAACCCGAGGTGTGGCATAAAAATAACAAGGCATTGATAAAGGCCGAAAACTTAAAGGGTGTAACACCCTCGATGCGACTATATCTCCCACGTGTCGAGGCACGACTTAGAGGCATAATCGCATTGAAGGCATATGTCGCAAGTTAGGCAGTCTTCACAACATCCCACGTAATATTATAATGAAAGGGGAGATAACATAGTTGGCTTACACTCGCCACGTCAATCAAGTACATAAATAACATTACATCATCCAAACACTCATGGCCCGACTACGGCGCCAAAATAAAAGAGAACCCAACATGCGACACGGTCCCGTTCACCCCCAACTGGGCACCACTACTGATCATCGGGAAAGGACACATGGTAACGTTGAGAGTCTTCGTCGAACTCCCACTTGAGCTCATACGCGTCTGCTGGAGCGGAATCATCAGGCCCTGCATCTGGTGTAATAGTAATCTGTGAGCCACAGGGACTCAGCAATCTCGCACCCTCGCGATCAAGACTATTTAAGCTTATAGGTAAGGCAAGGTAAAATATGAGTGGAGCTGCAACAAGCGACTAGCAAGTATGGTGGCTAGCTTATACGCAAAAGAGAGCGAGAAGAGGAGGCAAAGCGCGAGCGAGAAACTAGAGAACCACCTGCGCAAACATTACTCCAACACCGTGTCCACTTCCCGGACTCCGCCGAGAAGAGGCCATCATGGTAACACACTCAGTTGATTCATTTTAATTAAGTTAAGGTTCAAATTATCTACAACCGGACATTAACAAATTCCCATCTGCCCATAACCGCGGGCACGGCTTTCGAAAGTTCAAATCCCTGCAGGGGAGTCCCAACTTAGCCCATGACAAGCTCTCACGGTCAACGAAGGAATAGACCTCCTCCCAAGACATTCCGATCAGACTCGGTATCTCGGTTCTTCAAGACACTTCGATAGGTTAAAACAAGACCAGCAACACCGCCCGAATGTGCCGACAAATCCCGATAGGAGCTGCACATATCTTGTTCTCAGGGCACACTCAGATGAGACTAGCTACGAGTAAAACCAACCCTCAAGTTTCCCTGAGGTGGCCCCGCAGGCAGCTCAGTTCGGACCAACACTCAAAGGAGCACTGGCCCGGGGGGTTAAAATAAGATGACCCTTGGGCTCCGGTAACCCAAGGGAAAAATAGGCTAGGTGGCGAATGGTAAAACCAAGGTTGGGCATTGCTGGAAAAGCTTTAAACAAGGCGAACTATCAAGGGATTCCCATTATAACCCAACCGCGTAAGGAACGCAAAATCCGGGAACATAACACCGATATGACGGAAACTAGGGCGGCAAGAGTGGAACAAAACACTAGGCGAGAGGCCAAGCCTTCCACCCTTTACCAAGTGTATAGATGCATTAAGATAACAAGATAATATAATGATATCCCAACAAGTAAATAAATGTTCCCACAAGGAACGGCCTTCAATCTTCACCTGCAACTAGCAACGCTATAAGAGGGGCTGAGCAAAGCGGTAACATAGCCAAACAACGGTTTGCTAGGAAATGGTGGGTTAGAGGTTTGACATGGCAATATGGGAGGCTTGAAAACAAGTGGTAGGCATCGTAGCATTTGCATAGCAAAAGAGCGAGCAAACTAGCATAGCAAAGATAGTAGTGATTTCGAGGGTATGATCATCTTGCCTGCACAGTTGTCAGAGTTGACTAGATCCTCGAAAGTAAACTCAACGGGCTCCTCGTTAGCGAACTCATCTCCCGGCTCTACCCAAACAAGACAAACAAGCAACAGGACACAATCAACCACGTGCAAACTCAAACAACGCAATGCAAAGATGGTATGCTATGCGGGATGCGATGCGGGATGCGAAATGCAAGATATGACAGGAAATGCATGAACCTGGCCTCATCTTGGAATTCCAAGTGTGCCATTGGAAATATGAGATGAAATTGCTTGAAAACGATATAAAGAACGCCGGAATCGGAGTTACGGTTTGGAAATGGCAAACGATTCAAAAATGACACCGGTCTACGATTTACAGCAAGTAGCCAACTAAATGCAATGAGATGAACATGCTACAGCAACCAAACATGACAACAAAATACATGACAGGGATGCATTCAAGATGCTTAACAAAAGTCTAGCACTGAGCTACAGCCAAATCATCCATTAACAGGTTCAAACAAGCATGGCAATAAATGCATATGACAAACAGATTTCAGACTTAGTGAAATTAACACTTGTCTGGAATTTCAGATCGGGTAGCACTCTTCGGAGCAACAAAACTACATGCTACAGGACCTGAACAAGGCAAAGTAAAGCATGGCATGGAGCTACTCAAAGAGCTTAACAAAAGTCCCTTAGTGACCTTGAGCCAAAAGGGATCAGAAAATACCATTGCAAGCACGTGAACATAGCAAAAACATAATCAGTTTTCAGACTTAGTGAAAAACTGGCACATGCTGAAACATATCTCAAGTAGGCATGTTTACGAGCTCGATGCACTCACTACGTTGCTAGTCATGGCAAGACAAGCAAACATCCATCAAGAAGGCACAAAATGCAAGCTAGACATGGCAAGAACAATAGCATAGCATGCACGGATCAACTACAACATCATCGGCAATATTGCAAACAAGTTGACAATCTTCCCAGATTCACAAAGTAGCAAAAGTAGAGCTCGATTGACTCAAGCTAGGGTGCTCCATAATTTCAAACAAGGACATGGATGGATAGAGCACTACAATATTAACAAAACATCCTTACTAATCATCCTCAAAAGAGGCATGGATCACTAGGAAACAACACGAACATATGGCATCATGAGATAAACAGGCCCAGGACTTAGTGAAATTGCTAAGTCCCTGAAAACAGAATTACCAAGCGCACCACTTTGCAAGCTTGCACAAGTCACCACACACATCACAAAAATACATGGGTTGCACCTCTGGAAAGATGACAAAACCCTTAACAAAACATATGTAGAGCATCAGGGCATAGCATGCACACATTAATCATGGCAAAAAAGACAAAAACCTAAATGGAGTAGCAGATCTGACAATTAACTCAAGTAGCCCTCTTCTAACAGAATTTCGGGCATCAAGATGAGCTCAAATGAAGATGATGCCATGGAAAAAATGATGTACTCTCTGAGATGAACATTTTGATATGCTATATGCATGAATCGGAGCTACGGAAGCGAAGTTACGGAGCTGCGAACAGGGGCATATGGATCTGCAATTTTCGGGACTTAGAAGAAAAAAACAACCTCTAGGGTTACTGTTCACGGATCTCAGATCTGCACGCAAAACGAGGTCGGCCGGGTCCCTCGCCGGAGTTCATCGCCGGAGAAGAGGGAGGGGCCGGGCCGGAGCTTGGGGGCGACGCCGGCGAGCTCCGGCGGCGGCGCGCGAGGCTGCGGCGGCGGTGGGCGACCGGGGCGGCGGCGGCTCGGCCGGGCGGCGGGGCAGCGCGGCCGGGCATCACGAATGACTTTGCACATTTCTTCGGCCTCCGTGATTAAGTCATTACCCAAAAGCTGACGTTCACTGGTTTCAGACCAGTTAAGAGGGGTACGGCACTTCCTGCCATACAGAATTTCAAAAGGGGCCTTGCCCGAACTTGCTTGAAAACTGTTGTTGTAGGAGAATTCAGCATAAGGAAGACAATCCTCCCACTTCATGCCGAAGGAGATCACACAAGCCCTGAGCATATCTTCAAGAATTTGGTTGACACGCTCGACTTGACCGCTAGTTTGAGGATGGAAAGCTGTGCTGAAGCGGATGTTGGTGCCCATGGCCTTCTGAAAAGAATCCCAAAACTTTGAGGTAAAGATGCTGCCACAGTCTGAAGAGATCACTTGTGGAATACCGTGCAGAGAGACAATACGAGAGGTATAGAGTTCCGCCAATTGAGCTGCAGTGATTGACTCTTTAATAGGCAGAAAGTGAGCCACTTTGGTGAGTTTGTCGATGACAATGAATATAGCATCATTGCCGTGCTTGGACTTTGGAAACCCAGTCACGAAGTCCATCTCAATGTGGTCAAACTTCCATTCTGGAATGGCAAGAGGTTGGAGGAGACCTGCTGGCCTTTGGTGTTCTGCCTTCACTCTTCTGCAGACATCACATTCATTTACGAATTGAGCAATCTCGCGCTTCATTCGAGTCCACCAATAAGCTTGCTTGAGGTCCTGATACATCTTCGTGCTCCCAGGGTGGATGGAGAGGAGAGAATTGTGAGCCTCGTTCATGATCACTTTACGAAGGTCACCTTTGGGTACAACAATACGATCCTCGAAGAAGAGAGTGTCCTTGTCATCAAGGCGGTAGCACTTGTACTTGGACTAACTCTTAGCAATCCCAATCTTCACCTTTTTCACCATAGCATCAAGAAGCTGGGCTTGGTGAATCTGGTATTCCAAGGTAGGAGAGACTTGAAGGTTGGCGAGGAAACCTTGAGGAACAACTTGCAGATTAAGTTTGCGGAAAGCTTCACAAAGCTCGGGTTGATAAGGCTTAAGAATCAGACTGTTGCAGTAAGCTTTCCTGCTCAATGCGTCAGCAATCACATTAGCCTTGCCTGGAGTGTACTCAATACTCGGATTATACTCTTGAATCATTTCGACCCATCGAGTTTGCCTGAGGTTGAGATTAGGCTGAGTGAAGATGTACTTGAGACTCTTGTGATCAATGAAAATGTCCACTTTTCTTCCCAATAGAAGATGTCTCCAAGTCAAAAGAGCATGCACAACTGCCGCCAACTCGAGATCATGAGTGGGGTAGTTCCTCTCATTAGGCTTCAACTGGCGAGAGGTATAAGCAACAACTTTCTTCTCTTGCATCAATACTGCGCCAAGACCTTGGAGAGAGGCATCACAAAAGACCTCGTACGGCTTGGATTCATCAGGAGGAGTGAGAACTGGAGTAGTGATCAATTTCTCTTTCAAAATGTTGAAAGCAATGTCACACTCCGGAGACCAAACATACTTGACGTGCTTCTGGAGAAGATTAGAGAGAGGCTTCGCGATCTTAGAAAAGTTTTCGACGAATCTTCGGCAATAGCTTGCGAGACCCAGGAAGCTACGGAGTTGCTTCACGTTCCGAGGAGGTTCCCAATTCACAATTGCAGACACCTTCTCAGGATTCACGGCAATGCCCTTGGCAGAGATGATATGCCCAAGATAAAGAACCTCATCGAGCCAAAATTCACACTTGGAGAACTTGGCGTAGAACTGATGTTCCCTGAGCTTATCGAGAACCAAACGCAAGTGCTTGGCATGATCTTCCTTGTTCTTGGAGAAAACCAGAATGTCGTCGAGATAGACCAAAACGAAGTCATTGGTGTAGGCGTTGAAGATGAAGTTCATCATGCGAGAGAACGTCGGAGGAGCGTTGACGAGGCCAAAAGACATGACAGTGCATTCATATGAACCAAAGCTTGTCCTGAAAGCCGTCTTGGGAATATCTTGCTCACGAATTCGAATCTGATGATAACCCATACGGAGATCAAGCTTGGAGAATAGTTGAGCACCTTTGAGTTGTTCGAACAGCTCATTGATGTTGGGAAGTGGGCATTTGTTCTTGATGGTCTGCTTGTTCACTGGACGGTAATCAACACAAAGTCGGTCCGTTCCATCCTTCTTCTTCACAAAAAGAACACCACAACCCCACAGAGAAGAACTAGGCCGGATGAGACCCATTTTCTCTTGAATATCGAGTTGCTTCTTCAGCTCCTTCAACTCTTCAGGTCCGAGCTTGTAGGGACGCTTGCACACAGGTTCCGTGCCAGGCTCAAGATCAATAACGAATTCAACTGGCCGGTGTGGAGGCATTCCTGGGAGCTCTTCTGGAAAGACGTCTTGATATTCGCAAACGACTGGAATTTGAGATATAGCATCCAATTCACCCTTCTCATTGAGAGAAAATAGACGGATGGTATTATCCCGAGCGGCAAAGACAATTACATCCTCAGACGAATGAGTCAATTGAATCTGCCTGGCTGCACAATCAAGCTGAGCCTTGTGCTTAGAAAGCCAATCCATCCCGAGAATAAGATCAATATCTGAGTTACCAAGAACCATTGGAGAAGCCAGAAACTTGAAATCACCCATCATGATAGAAATATCCGGAACCATCATACTAGAACTCAGACGCTTAGCCAGAGAGACGACTTGCATAGCTCTAGGTAAAGCCTTAGTACTAAAATTGTTCTTCGATGCAAATGGGAATGACATGAAGGAATGTGATGCACCAGAGTCAAAAAGTACTTTTGCAGGAACATCGTTAACAGGAAGGTTACCCATGATGACATCTGACAAGTCCTCTGCCTGAGCTGCATTCATCAAGTTGACTTTGGCGTGCTTGGGGTTATGCTTGACCACAGCTGTACTTGCTGATCTGACAGGAGGAGGAGGAGGAAGACGCCTCTGGTTGAGACACTTGTTGGCATAGTGACCCTTCTGTTGGCACTTGTTGCACGTGACCTCTGAAAGCGGACGGTGATACAGAGCACTCGATCTTGGAGCTTGAGACGAAGTCTTGTTCTGAAAGCCAGGGTTGGGTGGGTGGGAAGAACCACTGCCACCTTTGCTCTTCTGCTGATACGACTGACGAAACGGAGGAGGAGGAAGCCAAAACTTCTGCTGCTTGGCCACTTGAGTAGAGGAAGAAGAAGTAACATCTCTGGCTCGCTTCTTGGAAGCATCACACCTCAACTGAGCAGCCTCTTGCTTCAGTGCCATGTTGTAGAACTCATCGTACCTCAAGGGCTCAAAGAGGAAAAGAGCTAGCTGAATTTCTTCTCTGAGACCACCCCTGAACTGGTATATCATGCTCTTCTCATCAGGTACGTCCTGCTTGGCAAAGCGGGCGAGCTTCTGGAACAACTTGTTGTAGTCATAGACAGACAAAGAGCCTTGCTTCAGGTTGCGGAATTCCTCACGCTTGCTTTCAACCACGCTTTGGGGAATATGATGAGCTCGGAAATCTCGACGGAAATCATCCCAAGTGATAACACGTCCACCTCGGGAATCCTTGTACTGCTGGAACCATTCTGCAGCTTGATCTTTGAGTTGGAAGGAAGCGAACTTAACAAAGTCCTCAGGCCTGACGTTACTGCACTCGAAATGCTTGCACAGATCCACAAGCCAATCGTCAGCATCGGTTGCCTCAACACAATTGCTGAAAGTCTTTGGACCGTTAGCAAGGAACTGGTTGAGTGTAGCAAAGTGATTCTGATTGATGCCTTGATTCCCTTGGTTGCCTTGATTGCGCTCTTGAAGAATTTGCATGATCAACTGTGTGTTTGCATTGGTTGCGGCCATCACAGCTTGCCATGCCTCTGGAGGAGGTGGAGGTGGAGGTGGATCAGGATTCGGAGTCGTGCGCGTTGGAGGAGCCATCCTGAAGAGGTTGACCACCATTAGCACATTGACAGACAAATATTGAAGTTGAATCCAACGGAATGAAAATTGCAACATATAGTCTTCACATCCGAACAAAATGAACGAATGCATTCCTCTTGAAATGGTCACATATCCATAAATTGAGAAGCCACGTAGAATTAAGGTAGAGAAATAAATCAACAAGGTACGGATCAAGAACGAATAATTGGTAAGAAATCCCAATCTCAAACCAATATCCGTGGAAGAAGAACTAGAGCTACAAGAATTCCCACCTATGAAACTTCCGAACCTTTCCGGTTATGCAATCAGGTGTTGGGGATACAGGGGAAGCATAATATCTCACCCAAATCTAGCAAATCCTACATCCAGCTGTATCCATCCTTCAACACATAACCAAGAAACCTTCGGAAACCATCTACCTCAACCTTCGAAAAGCATCCGTTATACAAGTTATGGCGATACTCCCGAACTCCCACCCCAGTACTGGGTGGCGTCGAGGTTATCTCACCAATGAACTGCATAAAAGAGATTTTCGATGTCGGCGTACTAAACTCTGGTATTCCAGAACTGCAACGATAAAATTATGATGAAAACACCTCAGAGCTCAACTCCCCGGGACACTTCCACTAAACCCCTGACAGGAGGCACCAAGACAATGTTCTCATCATAAAACCATCAGAACGATTCCAAGATAACCGCGTGATCCTAAAAATGTTTTTAGTGAAATTTGAGAAGAGAAGAGTCAAAACTCTACGTCAGGATGCCTTACCAGGGCGATGAGGAGGCTGGGAAGTAAAAAGAATTCCTAAACTCTCCGATATATAATTCCTAAATGACTCAAAACATTTTTCTAGACACAACTCGGCCGCTAAAAACGATCAAGCAGTGGGGCTTCTAAGGTCGCGGAAGGCTCTGATTACCAACTTTGTAACACCCTCGATGCGACTATATCTCCCACGTGTCGAGGCACGACTTAGAGGCATAATCGCATTGAAGGCATATGTCGCAAGTTAGGCAATCTTCACAACATCCCATGTAATATTATAATGAAAGGGGAGATAACATAGTTGGCTTACACTCGCCACGTCAATCAAGTACATAAATAACATTACATCATCCAAACACTCATGGCCCGACTACGGCGCCAAAATAAAAGAGAACCCAACATGCGACACGGTCCCGTTCACCCCCAACTGGGCACCACTACTGATCATCGGGAAAGGACACATGGTAACGTTGAGAGTCTTCGTCGAACTCCCACTTGAGCTCATACGTGTCTGCTTGAGCGGAATCATCAGGCCCTGCATCTGGTGTAATAGTAATCTGTGAGCCACAGGGACTCAGCAATCTCGCACCCTCGCGATCAAGACTATTTAAGCTTATAGGTAAGGCAAGGGAAAATATGAGTGGAGCTGCAGCAAGCGACTAGCAAGTATGGTGGCTAGCTTATACGCAAAAGAGAGCGAGAAGAGGAGGCAAAGCGCTAGCGAGAAACTAGAGAACCACCTGCGCAAACATTACTCCAACACCGTGTCCACTTCCCGGACTCCGCCGAGAAGAGGCCATCACGGTAACACACTCAGTTGATTCATTTTAATTAAGTTAAGGTTCAAATTATCTACAACCGGACATTAACAAATTCCCATCTGCCCATAACCGCGGGCACGGCTTTCGAAAGTTCAAATCCCTGCAGGGGAGTCCCAACTTAGCCCATGACAAGCTCTCACGGTCAACGAAGGAATAGACCTCCTCCCAAGACGTTCCGATCAGACTCGGTATCTCGGTTCTTCAAGACACTTCGACAGGTTAAAACAAGACCAGCAACACCGCCCGAATGTGCCGACAAATCCCGATAGGAGCTGCACATATCTTGTTCTCAGGGCACACTCAGATGAGACTAGCTACGAGTAAAACCAACCCTCAAGTTTCCCCGAGGTGGCCCCGCAGGCAGCTCGGTTCGGACCAACACTCAGAGGAGCACTGGCCTGGGGGGGGGGTTAAAATAAGATGACCCTTGGGCTCCGGTAACCCAAGGGAAAAAGAGGCTAGGTGGCGAATGGTAAAACCAAGGTTGGACATTGCTGGAAAAGCTTTAAACAAGGCGAACTATCAAGGGATTCCCATTACAACCCAACCACGTAAGGAACGCAAAATCCGGGAACATAACACCGATATGACGGAAACTAGGGCGGCAAGAGTGGAACAAAACACTAGGCGAGAGGCCGAGCCTTCCACCCTTTACCAAGTGTATAGATGCATTAAGATAACAAGATAATATAATGATATCCCAACAAGTAAATAAATGTTCCCACAAGGAACGGCCTTCAATCTTCACTTGCAACTAGCAACGCTATAAGAGGGGCTGAGCAAAGTGGTAACATAGCCAAACAACGGTTTGCTAGGAAATGGTGGGTTAGAGGTTTGACATGGCAATATGGGAGGCTTGAAAACAAGTGGTAGGCATCGTAGCATTTGCATAGCAAAAGAGCGAGCAAACTAGCATAGCAAAGATAGTAGTGATTTCGAGGGTATGATCATCTTGCCTGCACAGTTGTCAGAGTTGACTAGATCCTCGAAAGTAAACTCAACGGGCTCCTCGTTAGCGAACTCATCTCCCGGCTCTACCCAAACAAGACAAACAAGCAACAGGACACAATCAACCACGTGCAAACTCAAACAACGCAATGCAAAGATGGTATGCTATGCGGGATGCGAAATGCAAGATATGACAGGAAATGCATGAACCTGGCCTCATCTTGGAATTCCAAGTGTGCCACTAGAAATATGAGATGAAATCGCTTGAAAACGATATAAAGAACGCCGGAATCGGAGTTACGGTTTGGAAATGGCAAGCCATTCAAAAATGACACCAGTCTGCGATTTACAGCAAGTAGCCAACTAAATGCAATGAGATGAACATGCTACAGCAACTAAACATGACAACAAAATACATGAAAGGGATGCATTCAAGATTCTTAACAAAAGTCTATCACTGATCTACAGCCAAATCATCCATTAACAGGTTCAAACAAGCATGGCAAAAAATGCATATGACAAACAGATTTCAGACTTAGTGAAATTAACACTTGTCTGGAATTTCAGATCGGGTAGCACTCTTTGGAGCAACAAAACTACATGCTACAGGACCTGAACAAGGAAAAGTAAAGCATGGCATGGAGCTACTCAAAGAGCTTAACAAAAGTCCCTTAGTGACCTTGAGCCAAAAGGGATCAGAAAATACCATTGCAAGCACGTGAACATAGCAAAAACATAATCAGTTTTCAGACTTAGTGAAAAACTGGCACATGCTGAAACATATCTCAAGTAGGCATGTTTACGAGCTCGATGCACTCACTACGGTGCAAGTCATGGCAAGACAAGCAAACATCCATCAAGAAGGCACAAAATGAAAGCTATACATGGCAAGAACAATAGCATAGCATGCACGGATCAACTACAACATCATCGGCAATATTGCAAACAAGTTGACAATCTGCCCAGATTCACAAAGTAGCAAAAGTAGAGCTCGATTGACTCAAGCTAGGGTGCTCCATAATTTCAAACAAGGACATGGATGGATAGAGCACTACAATATTAACAAAACATCCTTACTGATCATCCTCAAAAGAGGCATGGATCACTAGGAAACAACACGAACATATGGCATCATGAGATAAACAGGCCCAGGACTTAGTGAAATTGCTAAGTCCCTGAAAACAGAATTACCAAGCGCACCACTTTGCAAGCTTGCACAAGTCACCACACACATCACAAAAATACATGGGTTGCACCTCTAGAAAGATGACAAAACCCTTAACAAAACATATGTAGAGCATCAGGGCATAGCATGCACACATTAATCATGGCAAAAAAGACAAAAACCTAAATGGAGTAGCAGATCTGACAATTAACTCAAGTAGCCCTCTTCTAACAGAATTTCGGGCATCAAGATGAGCTCAAATGAAGATGATGCCATGGAAAAAATGATGTACTCTCTGAGATGAACATTTTGATATGCTATATGCATGAATCGGAGCTACGGAAGCGAAGTTACGGAGCTGCGAACAGGGGCATATGGATCTGCAATTTTCGGGACTTAGAAGAAAAAAACAACCTCTTCTCAGATCGCCGGAGAAGAGGGAGGGGCCGGGCCGGAGCTTGGGGGCGACGCCGGCGAGCTCCGGCGGCGGCGCGCGAGGCTGCGGCGGCGGTGGGCGACCGGGGCGGCGGCGGCTCGGCCGGGCGGCGGGGCAGCGCGGCCGGGCAGCGGGGAGGCGCAGCCGGGCGGCGAGGAGGCGCGGCCGGGCGGCGAGGAGGCGGGCACGCGCGGCGGCGCCGGACGCGAGGCAGGGCGGCGCGGCGAGACGGCCTGGAGGAGGAGGCGCGGCCCGGGCGCGGGACGGAGGGGGCCGGCCTTGGGCCCGGCGGGCCGGCGAGTGTGGCGGCGGCGGGAGGCCACGTGGCGTGCTGCCACTGGTGCGGGGGCGGCGGTGCAAAGTGTCCGCCCCGGGCGGACAATGTCCGGCGGCGCGCGAGGTGATTTTTAGGGTTAGAAGAGGAGGTGATCCGGGATATTTCGAGGGGGGGCTATTTATAGGCATAGGAGGAGCTAGGAGAGTCCAAATGAGGTGCGGTTTTCGGCCACGCGATCGTGATTGAACGATCTAGATGATGGAATAGAGTTAGGTGGGTTTTGGGCCAAAATGGAGGGGTGTTGGGCTGCAACACACATGGGGCCTTTTCGGTCCCTCGGTTAACCGTTGGAGTATCAAACGAAGTCCAAATGATACGAAACTTGACAGACGGTCTACCGGTAGTAAACCAAGGCCGCTTGGCAAGTCTCGGTCCAATCCGGAAATGTTTAATCCCCACACACGAAAGAAAGGTAGAAATGACCACCGGAGGAGAACGAAGCGCCGGAATGCAAAACGGACAACGGGGAAAATGCTCGAATGCATGAGACGAACACGTATGCAGATGCAATGCACATGATGGCATGATATGAGATGCATGACAACAACAAAACACGGAGACAAAGAACCCGAACCCGAGGAAATAAATTAACTTAACGCCGGAAACGGCAAGAGTTGGAGTACAAATTGGGAAAGTTACATCCGGGGTGTTACAAAGGGGCTCCTCGGATACTCGACATGTAAGCTCGTCGAATGCATTTCGGCGATCCTCAAGATCGAAGATTTGTTGAACCAGTTTTCAAGACCGACAACCGAAGATGAAGAATAGTTCAGAAGAATCGAGGAGCGTCCCTAACCTGAAGACCGGTTCAGGGGGCTACTGACGGTGTCCTGGACTAGGGGGTACTCACCACGTCGTCTCCCGATCTGTTAGATTTGGCCGAGGACCCACATGGCCGTATACTCATGGGCCAGTCCGGACAACTACCGCATACATGGAAGATTCCACAAGACTTGGTGATCAAGAAAAGAACTCCTCCCCACCGGCGTATTCGGCTAGGACTCTTGTTATCCTAGGTCTCTGGTGCATTATATAAACCGAGGCCAGGCTAGTCGATAGATCATATACAGACAATCATACCATAGGCTAGCTTCTAGGGTTTAGTCTCTCTGATCTCGTGGTAGATCTACTCTTGTACTACCCATATCATCAATATTAATCAAGCAGGACGTAGGGTTTTACCTCCATCACGAGGGCCCGAACCTGGGTAAAACATCGTGTCCCCTGCCTCCTGTTACCATCCGCCTAGACGCACAGTTCGGGACCCCCTACCCGAGATCCGCCGCTTTTGACACCGACACCGACCAAGCCGCAACGGCATTCATCACACCATACAGTCCCTTCTGTTTCAACACAATGCCTTTTGGGCTCAAAAACGCCGGCGCAACATATCAGCACATGATTCAGACATGTTTGGAGAAACAAATCGGCAAAATAGTAGAGGCATATGTACACGATGTGGTCGTCAAAACCAAGCACATGGACTCTTTGATAGACGACTTGAAGCTCACATTCGACAACCTCCGAACATACGACATCAAGCTCAATCCGGAATAATGCGTTTTCAGCGTACCGGCCGGAAAGCTCATGGGTTTCATTGTCTCCAGTAGAGGTATTGAAGCTAATCCGGCCAAAATCCAAGCTTTGTCACAGTTGGCTACCCCAACAGAACTCAAACAAATCCAGAAGTTAACTGGATGCGTGGCGGCTCTAAGCCGCTTTATCTCCCGCTTAGGAGAAAAGGCTTTACCCCTTTATCGCCTCCTTCGGCGCACCGAACACTTCGAGTGGACGGACGCTGCCACAGCCGGATTGGAAGAAATAAAGGCCATTTTGGCAACCAACCCAATCCTGGCCGCGCCAAACATCGGCGAACCAATGCTGTTGTACATTGCGGCAACTCATCAAGTTGTAAGCGCAGTGCTCGTTGTCGAACGAGAAGCTGCCGGACATAAATTCCCTCTTCAAAATCCAGTATACTATGTATCCACTGTCCTCACTCCATGCAAATCACGGTACCCACATTATCAAAAGATAGCCTATGTGGCATTCATGGCATCCCGGAAGCTGCGACACTACTTTCGAGAGTGTTCGGTTACAGTAGCCTCGGAAGTGCCACTTCATGATATTATAAACAACCGTGACGCTACGGGCCGGATTGCTAAATGGGCCATTGAGCTCCTCCCGTTCGACATAACACACAAACCTCGACGGGCCATTAAGTTGCAAGTATTGGCCGACTTTGTCGCCGAATGGACGGAGGCGCAACTCCCTAAAGAGTACGGCGCATACTCCAATTGGATCATGCACTTCGACGGTTCTAAAATGCTGGCTGGTCTAGGGGCTGGCGTCGTCATGACGTCCCCAACCGGAGATACCATTTAGTACGTACTGCAAATATTGTATACAGACTCCAACAACGCAGCCGAATACGAAGCTCTGTTGCATGGTCTTCGGATGGCAGTCTCCATGGGCATTCAACGCCTGGAGGTGCGTGGGGATTCAAACCTTGCAATATCCCAAATAAATGGAGACTTTGACGCCAAGGATCCGAAAATGGCAGCCTACCGAAACGCCGTCCTAAAAATGTCAGCTCGGTTCGAGGGACTCAAATTTCACCATGTGGCTCGGGAAAACAATCAAGCGGCGGATATCCTGGCCCGCATCGGCGCAAAACGCGATGCGGTCCCCCCCAACATATTTCTAAAAAGGCTGTTCAAGCCATCCGTAGTATGGGAAGGGGACACCGGTAACAATAGTCCAGACCCGGCCAAAATGCTCGATACCGAATACTCTGACACAATCGGAGGCTCCGCCACCAAAATAACACCTTCAACCCACGTAATAATGGCCATTATCGCCTCGTGGACAGAACCATTCCTCGCCTACCTAACTAGGGAGGAACTTCCGGAGGACCAAAATGAGGCATGCTGCATAGTGCGGCGATCTAAGGCCTACAGGGTCCACGAGGGAGAATTATATAAAAAAAGCACTACCGGAGTCCTTCAAAGGTGCATCTCCGAAGAGGAAAGGCGGAACCTTTTGGCAGAAATCCACGCCGGACTCGGCGGTCACCATGCCGCAGCCCGGGCTCTTGTAAGCAAGGCCTTTCGTACAGGATTCTATTGGCCAACGGCTCGGGCAGATGCACATGACTTGGTCCAACATTGTGCCGGTTGCCAGCTCTTTGCAAATCAAAGCCACATGCTACCCACCGCCCTCCGAACAATCCCCATTACGTGGCCCTTCGCGGTCTGGGGGCTTGACATGGTTGGACCCCTTAAAGGGGGAACCCACAAGAAAAAATACTTACTGGTCATGGTGGATAAATTCACCAAATGGATAGAGGCCAAACCTGTTAAAACAGCCGAATCCGGACCAGTGATAGACTTCATATCTGGGGTCGTACACCGTTATGGCGTCCCCCACAGCATCATCACTGACAATGGCACAAACTTCACAGCCAATGAGGTAAAACTTTGGTGTAGCAAAATGGGCATCAAGCTCGATTATGCTTCAGTCTATCACCCACAAACCAACGGTCAAGTCGAGCGAGCAAACGATCTTATAATGAGCGGCATTAAACCTAGATTAGTGCGTTCCTTAATAGAGTCTAACATGCACTGGGTAGAGGAGCTCGACTATGTACTCTGGGGGCTACGGACCACGCCGAATCGTAGTACCGGATATACACCCTTCTTTCTGGTGTACGGCGCAGAGGCAGTCTTGCCCCGTGACATAATTCATGACTCACCTTGAGTGCACCTGTACGAAGAAAGAGAAGCCGAGCTCGATCGGAAGGATAGTCTGGACACCATGGAGCGACGTAGCCAAAGCCCGTTCCGCATTTTATTAGCAACAGGCTCGCAGATACCAAAGCAGAGAAGTACGGGCCAAAACTTATAACGTTGGCGAACTAGTTCTACGCCTGCCGGATAAGAAAAAGAACAAGCTCAAGCCCAAATGGGAAGGTCCCTTCATTATTGACCAAGTTCTGACCGGTGGAGCGTACCGACTGCGGGATGCATCGACTAGTCGACTCGAGCCGAACCCATGGAACGCGGCCAGGCTCCGAAGATTCTACGCCTAGCACCGGACTCTATGTTCGTCCCCTCCCATTGTCCATTTTTTTCATATACATTATCTGTCTTGTTTTTCTTTCTTCCTTTCTTTTATTCTTTCTCTAGGCCTTCAAGGGCCAACTTGTGCCTCGCTTGCACATTATAGATGCGCTAGCCGCGCTCATCATATCTGGGGGCTTCTTTCACAGAAGGTTAATTATTTATCTGGGCCTCAGGCCCCGAACATGTGTCATGCTTCCGCATGTACCTTTTTTCGCCATTATATGCATCTATTGACTTAAGTTTTGGCCAAGCTAGGTTGCCTGGCTCTTGTATTTATGCCCTACGTTCCCGTTAATTCAGCTAGGGCATAAGGGGAGCACCTCTGTGATTGTTACTGCCGGGTCAGCCGGATGTGTACCTCAGACTGGGTGAAGCCGAAAGCTAGCGTTCTCAAGGGAATATTCAGTCGGTGAACAAAATATGATTTTTATTTATTGTCCATATCTGCCCCCAGATGTTTTTCCTGCGTTTCCTATCGTAGTCCGGACATGCACTTTAGGGCATTCTTACCCAGGGAAAGGAACCCTTAACGGAACTATTCTCCCTGGAAGATGTTTCTTACTACCCATGTAATATAAGATAACTAGTTGGGCACTTGTCTGTTCAAGCACTTATGACCCCTACGCCTGGTCTCCATGCATGCCCCGGTTCTTATATAACTGCGCGGGTATTCAGATACACTCCGGACTATCGGGTCCCGAGGTTGAAGCGAAAAGGTCCGCCAAGACAAATGATCTACAATCCGGCTAGAAGGCATTATACATGTCACTTTCATTACATAGTCATGCAGACTGACTAAATTCCTCTTCTATACCATCCAACAGGCGGTCTAGCTTACAATCCTGTTGGGAATACTTTGCGGCTAATTCCACTTGACCATAAACTAAGCTAACGGGGATCTCTTTTCCGTCGGGCTCCATAGGTCCGACCTCGACCATGTGATATGGGTCTGCCTTGGTATACCGCGTCTTCACCATGGCCCAGGCTTCTCTGGCACCCTGTCGGCAGGATGATATCTTCCATAATCGGAAGCGCCGCCGTGCTCCCTTGTGCTTCTCCGCAAGCTCTACAACGCCCTCTGGCAGGGAAACGGACGGCCACAATGCCTGGGCAATACCCTGCATCACCTGCCGAACTTGTTCGTGCAGATGTGACAGCTCGGATAGAAGATCACCCGCAGACCCGGGCATTTCCTCCGCAGGATGACCCGTCAGCGTACCTACAGACATAACGCTGTTAGTCGGCTTCTTCGCCGAACTCCTTTAAAAGGATTCGTTCAAGCACTTACTGAAAATGCCACGCCGAAGCCGCTTATTCTCCTTCTCGGAGTCTGCAAGCTGGCCCCGAACGTCTTTTAGTTCCACGCCCAGCTTAATATTGGCGTCTTGGAGATTGTTTTTCTCCCGCCTAACCTCAGTCAGCACGCGTTTGCCAGGCTCTAGCTGTCACATAACATGCTGGTCCTCCGGATTTTCTCCGGATTCATCTGCAACATCTGTTGTTAGATCTGTAGCCATGCCGCACATTATATGGTAACCATCATTCTTTAAAGTAAATGTTACCAGCAGGTGACTTTTTCGGTTCTTGCAATGCAGCCACAGCAGCCCGCAGTTGGGTCTTGCATTCCTCTAGCTCCTGTGACAGCCTAGTATTCTTCTCTGTAAGAACCTGCACAATAAAGATGATCCTTAAATCAGTTCTGCTAACTGTTTCAAGTCTCAGGGGCTACTGATACATATAAATCGTCAGATTTACTTACCCGTACATCCTTTACGTACTAATCCGTGGCTCTGGCTAGACCATCTTGAGCAGCTCAGAGGTACGCCTCTCCAGAATTGAAGGCATCAAATGTCTCTGGTGTGAAACAAGCGTCACGGAGTACGACCCGGTGGCGCCTATGATTCATGGCGCTTTCCACCTCTGAGTTTGTAGCGGATAATCTATCTGCATCCTCTATAGGGGGATTATCCGGCGCCCGCCCCATATCGGCCTTCGCCTCTATGTCCGGTCCTAGCGCCCGGCTGGTGGAAGCGTGATTAGTAACATCACCGTACATATTCTGGCGAGCGTTTTTTCTATTAAAGAAACACGGGCATCATTATATTTCGAGAAAGACGACAACCACGGAGCGGGGTTTCTTATACCTTTGCGCCGGCGTCTCCGTCCTGACCGCCTTCCTTTTTGGCCTACCCTGTCTCGGTGCCTCCTGTTGGCGCGTTGCTGCGGGTTCGGCAGGGCGTCCCGAATGCCTTCCCTGTAAAAATGCCATGTGTATATGGTGGGTGAAGTGTCTAAAAGGGGATCCTAGTTTTGGAGTTGGGATTTTTGGTTTTTCTTACGTGCGATGCAGGGAGCAGTCCGGGATAATCGGCCGTAATGGCCACCATGGCATCGTCGCAGCTTAATTGATAGAACTGCCGGTCTATCAGCTCCACGAATATAACCGAATCTTCTTCAAGTCCGGAGTCGAGGGCCCGGTTAGGGTCCTCTGGTTGTGGAGAAGGGCTGCTGACCTCCTTTATGGCTTTTCGCAGTTCCTGCCGCAAAGTGGCAAGGTGAATACTTACGACAAAGAATGCGGGAAAAATGGGAGCAGGGAGATATAACTTACCTAGCTTGGAGGATTGTACATGGAGAATCCATCCCGTGGCTTGATGCGGGTGAACTCCTCTTCCTCACCCTTGAACAATTCGGACAGAATTTTCGCTAAAGCGGTAGCATTGTCCGGACCTTTACGCCCACAGCGGGTGGCGTCATCCGCCCGGTTATAACACCACAAGGGGTGCCCATGATATTGAAGTGGTTGCACTCCCCGCATTATGCAAATCGACATAACTTCTATTACTGTCAATCCTGATCCAGCCAGTGCTTTAATTCGGTTCATCAGGTAGAGGACTTCTCCATTGTCTTCCACCTGGGGGCTCCGTGGGCGCCAACTTTGCTGTTTCTTCAGAGGAGCATTGTTGAACTCAGGAAGACCCCGCCGAACAGTGTCCGGAAGGGGAACGTCCTCCATATAAAACCATTCTGAAGGCCAGTCTTCGGGTGACTTCTTCGGAGTACCAGATAGGTATCCGGTATCGGCGATGCGCCATATTTCGGCTCCGCCCACTTGATAAAGTGACCCCCTCTGTGTGCGAGGGACGAGGCAAAATAGCCTTTTCCACAGCTCGAAGTGAGCCTCGCAGCCCAAGAACAACTCGCAGAGAGCCACATAGCCGGCAATATGTAGGATGGAGGCGGGTGAGGGAGTCCTGGATTAGGGGGTCTCCGGACAGCCGGATTATATCCTTTGGCCGGACTATTGGACTATGAAGATACAAGATTGAAGACTTTGTCTTGTGTCCGAATCGGACTCTACTTGGCATGGAAGGCAAGCTAGGCAATATGGATATGTATATTTCCTCCTTTGTAACCGACCTTGTGTAACCCTAGCCCCCTCCGGTGTCTATATATACCGGAGGGTTTTAGTCCATAGGACAACATACAATCATACCATAGGCTAGCTTCTAGGGTTTAGCCTCTCTGATCTCGTGATAGATCTACTCTTGTACTACCCATATCATCAATATTAATCAAGCATGACGTAGGGTTTTACCTCCATCGAGAGGGCCCGAACCTGGGTAAAACTTCGTGTCCCCTGCCTCCTGTTACCATCCGCCTAGACGCATAGTTTGGGACCCCCTACCCGAGATCCGCAGGTTTTGACACCGACATTGGTGCTTTCATTGAGAGTTCCTCTGTGCTGTCGCCAGAAGGAAGGATGTCTTGTCTCGTCTTTAAAGATGGTACTACTGTCGGGGGAGCTTTGGCTGTCGGCCAAACTCTCCGGCTAGGCGGTTTCATCATGACCGCCTGTTCGGCCGCCGCGCCGATGATGACTTCTGGGTCATCGAAAACAGCCACCACGTCAAATCAGCACTCGCTGAATAGATGGATCCAATGGAGCTCGCCTCCTTAAACGAGCTCTTAGATCACATCGCCGCCTTGGGAGTCGCTACAGACTATGATCGGATTGGGCTTAAACCCGATCAAAGGGAGATTAACTCTCCACCGGTCACCCATCATGTTGCAGTGGTGGAGGAACAATGCGGCGACCTTTCCTCTGTCTTGAGGACCAACTATGTCCGGATTCCCGAGCTCTCTGAGCCAGACGCCTGTTCGCGGGAGGACAACATCCAATCCCTGAACTTAGAGTCAGGCAGCGGGCCAGGATTATCGGATCACACCCTGGAACCGGAACCTCCAAAATTAGAAATTCCTCGGCTCCTGGATCCCAGATCAGGTGAGGGTTCGGATTCAATTCCACCCACCCACCCAAACATAAGCGATCTTTCCCACATCAGGCAAGAGCCCCAGGAAACAGTACATCACTATTGGGCCAGATTCCTCCTTGCGATGAACAAGGTTAAGGACTGTCGCGAGGAAGACGCAATCCTATTTTTCTACAATAATTGCACGGACAAGGGAATCCTTAACGCCATAAATCGCCGTGAGATAACACGCTTCGCTGACTTGGCGTCCATAGTATGAAAGTACTATGCGATGGAAAGTGCCTGGAAAACCGAAATAAACTTTTGGGATAATCCGGCCCTGAATACAAACCCAGTCCGAAACAAAAGGGTGTATTATCACAATGCACCCGGGTCAACTACCAAAAAGCAAAAACCCTCTACAGGGTATGGAACCATACTGGAGGGATGGCTCAACGGACCCTGCAAAATTCATAGTACAACAGATACAATACCAATGCACAGCCTTAGAGCATGTTGGCTACTCCGGCAGGTGGCCAAAAGTGGTGAGGATCTTCTTCTCCCAAATACCCCAGAGCACCACCCCGTGGATAACGGTACGGTGTTAACGGTCTTTGAGACCTTCGCGTCAAATAATAGACGCAAGCGAACACTCCGCAGCATGGCCGAAATCTGCCACGTAGCAGCAATAAATCCATGGAGTGACACGGCTATTACCTTCAATGCCAGTGACGAACCTAAATTCCGAACAGCCCGAGCACCAGCCGCACTGGTCCTCAGTCCAATCGTGGACGGCTTTCGACTCACCAAAGTACTCATGGACGGCGGCAGCGGATTAAACCTCATTTATGAGGAAACACTTCAAAAGATGGAAATAGACTGGAACCGCATTGAGCAAAGTAGCACAACCTTTAGAGGAATCATCCCCAGTCGGGAAGCACGCTGTGCTGGGAAAATCACACTAGATGTGGTATTCGGCACGCGGGATAATTACAGGTCCGAAGAAATTACATTCCAAGTGGCCCCGTTCAGCAGTGGTTATCACGCTCTTTTAGGACAGGAGGCATTCACAATCTTCCAAGCCGTACCTCATTACGGGTACATGAAGCTCAAAATGCCCGGGCCCAATGGGATCATCACTCTCCCCAGCGATCTGGACACAACACTCCGCGCCGAAAACAAAACAGCCGCATTGGCCCTCGAGGCACTATCCGAAGCTCTCTCGGCCGAGGAATTAACCACGCTACGCTCCATAGTAGACATGGACGACGTGATACTCGACAAGAGATCCAAGTCCACCTCTTTTAAACCAGCGGATGAAATAGTCAAATTCCAAGTCCACTCAACGAACCCTACAAAAATAGCCTCCATCGGGGCACAGTTAAGCCCCGTTGTGGATGCCGCACTACGAGAGTTCCTGCGCGAGAACTGGGACATATTCGCCTGGCATCCCTCAGACATGCCAGGAATCCCACGCAGGCTGGCCGAGCATAGCCTCAATATCCTAAAGGGATTCAAGCCGGTCAAGCAAGCTCTTCGGCGTTTCTCCGAACCTAAGAGACAGGCCATGGGAGAGGAACTAGCCAAGTTATTGGAGGCCGGATTCATCAAAGAAATAAAACACCTGGACTGGCTAGCAAACCTGGTGATGGTACCAAAGAAGGACAAATCCTGGCGCCTTTATGTCGATTTCAAAGACCTCAATAAAGCTTGCCCAAAGGATCCCTTCCCTCTCCCACACATCGATCAAATCATTGATGATACCGCAGGACACGAGTCATTGTGTTTCCTCAACGCATACTCTGGTTACCACCAAATCAAGATGGTGGAGTCCGACCAAGCTGCAACGGCATTCATCACACCATACAGTCCCTTCTGTTTTAACACAATGCCTTTTGGGCTCAAGAACGCCGGCGCAACATATCAGCACATGATTCAGGCATGTCTGGAGAAACAAATCGGCAAAACAGTAGAGGCATACGTAGACGATGTGGTTGTTAAAACTAAACACGTCGACTCTTTGATAGACGACTTGAGGCTCACATTCGACAACCTCCGAACATATGACATCAAGCTCAATCCAGAAAAATGCGTTTTCGGCGTACCAGCCGGAAAGCTCCTGGGTTTCATTGTCTCCAGTAGAAGTATCGAAGCTAATCCGGCCAAAATCCGAGCTTTGTCACAGTTGGCTACGCCAACAGACCTCAAGCAAATCCAGAAGTTAACTGGATGCGTGGCGGCTCTAAGCCGCTTTATCTCCCGCTTACGAGAAAAAGCTTTACCCCTTTATTGCCTTCTTTTGCGCACCGAACACTTCGAGTGGACGGACGCTGCCAGAGCCGTATTGGAAGAAATAAAGGCCGTTTTGGCAACCAACCCAATCCTGGCCGTGCCAAACATTGGCAAACCAATGCTATTGTACATTGCGGCAACTCATCAAGTTGTAAGCGCAGTGCTCGTCGTCGAACGAGAAGCTGCCGGACATAAATTCCCTCTTCAAGAGCCGGTATACTATGTATCCACTGTCCTCACTCCATGCAAATCACGGTACCCACATTATCAAAAGATAGCCTATGCGCTATTCATGGCGTCCCGGAAGCTACGACACTACTTTCAAGAGTGTTCGATTACGGTAGCCTCGGAAGTGCCACTTAATGGTATTATAAACAACCACGACGCTACGGGCCGGATTGCCAAATGGGCCATTGAGCTCCTCCCATTCGACATAACATACAAACCCCGATGAGCCATTAAATCGCAAGTATTGGCCGACTTCGTCGCCGAATGGACGGAGGTCGAACTCCCTAAAGAGTATGGCGCATACTCCAACTGGATCATGCACTTCGACGGTTCTAAAATGCTGGCCGGTCTAGGGGCTGGCGTCGTCCTGACATCCCCAACCGGGGATACCGTTCAGTACGTACTGCAAATATTGTATACAGACTCCAACAATGCAGCCGAATACGAAGCTCTGTTGCATGGTCTTCGGATGGCAGTCTCCATGGGCATTCAACGCCTGGAGGTGCGTGGGGATTCAAACCTCGCAATATCCCAAATAAATGGATACTTTGACGCCAAGGATCCGAAAATGGCGGCATATCGAAACGCCGTCCTAAAAATGTCAGCTCGGTTCGAGGGGCTTGAATTTCACCATGTGGCTCGGGAGAACAATCAGGCGGCGGATGTCCTCGCCCGCATCGGCGCAAAATACGATATTGTCCCCCAAAATATTTTTGGAAAGGCTGTTCAAGCCATCCGTAGTATGGGAAGGAGACACCGGTAACAATAGTCCGGACCCGGCCAAAATGCCCGATACCGAATACTCTGACACAATCGGAGGCTCTGCCACCGAAATAACACCCTCAGCCCACGTAATAATGGCCATTATTGCCCCGTGGACAGAACCATTCCTGGCCTACCTAACTAGACAGGAACTTCCGGAGGACCAAAATGAGGCACGCTGCATAGTGCGGCGATCCAAGGCCTACAGGGTCCATGAGGGAGAATTGTACAAAAAAGCACTACCGGAGTCCTTCAAAGGTGCATCTTCGAAGAGGAAGGGCGGAATCTTTTGGCAGAAATTCACACCGGACTCGGCGGTCATCAAGCCGCAACCCGGGCCCTTGTAAGCAAGGCCTTCCGCACAGGATTCTATTGGCCAACAACCCGAGCAGACGCACAGGACTTGGTCCAACATTGCACCGGTTGCCAGCTCTTTGCAAATCAAAGCCACATGCCACCCACCGCCCTCCAAACAATCCCCATTACATGGCCCTTTGCGGTCTGGGGGCTTGACATGGTTGGACCCCTTAAAGGGGAAACCCACAAGAAAAAATACTTACTGGTCATGGTGGATAAATTCACCAAATGGATAGAGGCCAAACCTGTTAAAACAGCCGAATCCGGACCGGTGATAGACTTCATATCCAGGGTTGTACACCGTTATGGCGTCCCCCATAGCATCATCACTGATAATGGCACGAACTTCACGGCCGACGAGGTAAAACTCTGGTGCAACAAAATGGGCATCAAGCTCGATTATGCTTCAGTCTATCACCCACAAACCAACGGTCAAGTCGAGCGAGCAAACGGTCTTATAATGAGCGGCATTAAACCCAGATTAGTGCGTTCCTTGACGGAGTCTGAGACGCACTGGGTAGAGGAGCTCGACTCCGTACTCTGGGGGCTGCGGACCATGCCGAATCGTAGTACCGGATATACACCCTTCTTTATGGTGTACGGCACAGAGGCAGTCTTGCCCTGCGACATAATTCATGACTCACCTCGAGTGCGCATGTACAAAGAAAGAGAAGCCGAGCTCGACCGGCAGGACAATCTGGACACCTTGGAGGAGGAGCGCGACGTAGCCAAAGCCCGTTCCGCATTTTATCAGCAACAGGCTCACAGATACCAAAGCAGAGAAGTACGGGCCAAAACTTATAACGTTGGCGAACTAGTTCTACGCCTGCCGGATAAGAAAAAGAACAAGCTCGAGCCCAAATGGGAAGGTCCCTTCATTATTGACCAAGTTCTGACCGGTGGAGCGTACCGACTGCGGGATGCATCGACTAGTCGACTCGAGTCGAACCCATGGAATGCGGCCAGGCTCCGAAGATTCTACGCCTAGCACCGGACTCTATGTTAGTCCCCTCCCTTTGTCCATTTTGTGCATATACATCATCTGTCTTGTTTCCCTTTCTTTCTTTCTTTTCTCATTTCTCTAGGCCTTCAAGGGTGACCTTGTGCCTTGCTTGTACATTACAGATGCACTAGCCGCACTCTTCATACCTGGGGGCTTCTTTCACAGAAGATTAAATTATTTATCTGGGCCTCACGCCCAACACATGTGTTATACTTCCGCATGTACCTTTTTTCACCATTATATGCATCGATATGACTTAAGTTTTGGCCAAGATGGGTTGCCTAGCTCTTGTATTTATGCCCTACGTTCCCGTTAATTCGGCTAGGGCATAAGGGGAGCACCTCTGCGATTGTTACTGCCGGGTCAGCCGGATGTGTACCTCAGACTGGGTGAAGCCGAAAGCTAGCATTCTTAAGGGAATATTCGGTCGGTGAACAAAAGATGATTTTTACTTATTATCCATATCTGCCCCCAGATGCTTTTTCTGCGTTTCTTATCGTAGTCCGGACATGCACTTTAGGGCATGCTTACCCAAGGAAAGGAACCCTTAACGGAACTATTCTCCCTGGAAGATGTTTCTTACTACCCATGTAATATAACATAACTAGTTGGGCACTTGTCTGATAAAGCACTAATGACCCCTACGCCTGGTCTCCACACATACCCTGGTTTTATATAACTGAGGGGTATTCGGATTCACTCCGGACTGCCAGGTTCGGAGGTTGAAGCGAAAAGGTCCGCAACGACAAATGATCTACAATCTACAATCCTACTAGAAGGCATTATACATGTCACTTTAATTACATAGTCATGCAGACTGACTAAATTCCTCCTACATACCATCCAACAGGCGGTCTAGCTTACAATCCTGTTGAGAATACTTTGCGGCTAATTCTACTTGCCCATAAACTAAGCTAACGGGGATCTCTTTTCCGTCAGGCCCCATAGGTCCGACCTCGGCCATGTGATTTGGGTCTGCCTTGGTATACCGTGTCTTCACCATGGCCCATGCTTCCCTGGCACCCTGTTGGCAGGCTGATATCTTCCATAAACGGAAGTGCCGCCGTGCTCCCTCCAGCTTCTCCGCAAGCTCTGCAACGCCTTCTGGCAGGGAGACGGCTGGCCACAAGGCCTGGGCAACGCCCTGCATCACCTGCCGAACTTGTTCGTGCAGATGTGACAGCTCGGACAGAAGATCACCCGCAGACCCATGCATTTCCTCTGCGGGACGACCCGTCAGCATACCTACAGACATAACGCTGTTAGTCAGCTTCTTCGTTGAACTCCTTTTAAAAAGGATTCGTCCAAACACTTACTAAAAATGCCGCACTGAAGCCGCTTATTCTCCTTCTCAGAGTCCGCAAGCTGGCCCCGAACATCTTTTAGTTCCACGTTCAACTTAATATTGGCATCTTGGAGATTGTTTTTCTCCAGCATAACCTTAGCCAGCACGCGTTTGCCAGCCTCTAGCTGTCGCATAACATGCTGGTCCCCCGGATTTTCTCCGGATTCATCTGCAAAATCAATTGTTAGATCTACAGACACGCCACACACTATATGGTAACCATCATTCTTTAAAGTAAATGTTATCAGCGGGAGCCTTTTTCTGTTCCTGGAATGCGGCAAGAGCGCCCCCCAGTTGGGTCTTGCATTCCTCCAGCTCTTGGGATAGCCTAGTATTCTTCTCTGTAAGAACCTGCACATTAAATATGATCCTTAAATCAGTTCTGCTAACTGTTTCAAGTCTCAGGGGCTACTGATACATATAAACCGCTAGATTTACTCACCCGCAAATCCTTTACATATTGATCCGTGGCTCTGGCTAGACCATCTTGAGCAGCACAGAGGTACGCCTCTCCAGAATTGAAGGCGTCGAACGCCTCTTGTGAGAAACAAGCATCGCGGAGTACGACCCGACGACGCCTATGATTCATGGCGCTTTCCACTTCTAAGTTTGTAGCAGATAATCTATCTGCATCCTCTGTAGGGGGATTATCCAGCGCCTGCCCCATATCGGCTTCCGCCTCCATGTACGGTCCTGGCACCCGACTGGTGGAAGCTTGATTGGCAGCATCGCCGGACATATTCCGGTGAGCGTTCTTTCTGTTAAAGAAGCGCGGGCGTCATTACATTTTGAGAAAGACGACAACCACGGAGCGGGGTTTTTCCTATACCTTTGCGCCGGCGTCTCCGTCCTGACCGCCTTCCTTTTTGGCCTACCCGGCCTCGGTACCTCTTGTTGACGAGTTGCTGCGGGTTCGGCAGAGCGTCCCGAATGCCTTCCCTGTAAAATATGCCATGTGTATATGGTGGGTGAAGTGCCTAAAAAGGTGATCCTAGTTTTGGAGTTGGGACTTTTTGATTTTTCTTACCTGCGATGCAGGGAGCAGTCCGGGATAGTCGGCCGTAATGGCCACCAGGGCATCGTCGCAGCTTAACTGATAGAACTACCGGTCTATCAGTTCCACGGAGATAACCGGATCTTATTCAAGTCCGGAATCGAGGGCCCGTTCAGGGTCCTCTGGTTGTGAAGAAGGGCTGCTGACCTCCTTTATGGCTTTTCGTAGTTCCTACCGCAAAGTGGCAAGGTGAATACTTATGACTAAGAATGTGGGAAAAATGGGAGCAGGGAGATATAACTTACCCAGCTTGGAGGATTATACATGGAGAATCCATCCCGTGGCTTGATGCGGGTGAACTCCTCTTCCTCACCCTTGAATAGTTCGGACAGAATCTTTGCTAGAGCGGCAGCATTGTCCGGACCATTACGCCCGCAGCGGGTGGCGTCATCCGCCCCGTTATAACACCACAAGGGGTGCCCACGATATTGAAGTGGCTGCACTCCCCGCATTATGCAAATCGACATAACTTCGTTTATTGTCAATCCTGATCGAGCCAGTGCTTTGATCCGGTTCATCAGATAGAGGACTTCTCCGTTGTCTTCTGTCTGGGGGCTCCGTGGGCGCCAACTTTGGTGCTTCTTCAGAGGAGCATTGTTGAACTCAGGTAGACCCCGCCGAACAGGGTCCGGAAGGGGGACGTCCTGTTGGGGAACGTAGTAATTTCATATGTTTTCCTACGCACACGCAAGATCATGGTGATGCATAGCAACGAGAGGGGAGATGTTGTCTACGTACCCTCGTAGACCGTTCGCGGAAGCGTTATATCAACGCGGTTGATGTAGTCGTACATCTTCAGGTCCGACCGATCCAAGTACTGAAAGCACGACACCTCGAGTTCTGCACACGTTCGGCTCGGTGACGTCCTCGCCTTCTCGATCCAGCAAGAGGGGCGAAGTAGTAGATGAGTTCCGGCAGCACGACGGCGTGGTGACGGTGTTGGTGAAGAACAATCTCCGCAGGGCTTCGCCTAAGCACTACGAAAACTATGACGGAGGATAAACTAGAGGGGACGGGGTTGCCGGCACATGGCTTGGTGTTTCTTGATCTGTCTTTGGTGCTAGACGTACCCCTCTATTTATATGTTGAGCCCTGGGGTCGAAACTTGGAGTAAAAGCCTCCTCAAAGTCGGTTTCACCCAAAAGGCAAGAGTCCTTCTCGGACTCCAGGGCTAGACGCCAGGGTTCCCGGCGTCTACCCCCTAGATGCCAGGGTTCCTGGCGTCTAGCCTCTGGTCTCCGCAAAACTTCCTTTTGCACTTTCCAAAAGCCTCGTGGGCTTTCCCCTTTGGCCCAGATAAAGTGTCCTCGTGCCCAAACATTTTGGGAAACATCTGGAACCCCTTCCGGTGAATTCCGGAACCCTTCCGGATATCAAACACTACTATCCACATATCAATCTTTACTTCCGGACCATTCCGGAGTTCCTCGTCATATCTGTGATCTCATCCAAAACTCCGAACAACATTCGGTCACCAACATACATAACTCATAGTACTATATAGTCAAAGAACGTTAAGCGTGCCGACCCTACGGGTTCGAGAACTAGGTAGACATGACCGAGGCACCTCTCTTGTTAATAACCAATAGCGGGACCTGGATGCCCATATTGGCTCCTACATATTCTACGAAGATCTTTAGTCAGACCGCATAACAACATACGTTGTTCCCTTTGTCATCGGTATGTTACTTGCCCGAGATTCAATTGTTGGTATCTCAATACCTAGTTCAATCTCGTTACCGGCAAGTCTCTTTACTCATTCCGTAATACATCATCCCGCAACTAACTCATTAGTTGCAATGCTTGCAAGGCTTATAGTGATGTGCATTACCGAGTGGGCCCAGAGATACCTCTCAGACAATCGGAGTGAAAAATCCTAATCTCGAAATACGCCAACCCAACAAGTACCTTTGGAGACACCTGTAGAGCACCTTTATAATCACCCAGTTACGTTGTGACGTTTGGTGGCACACAAAGTGTTCCTCCGGTAAACGGGAGTTGCATAATCTCATAGTCATAGGAACATGTATAAGTTATGAAGAAAGCAATAGCAACAAACTAAACGATCAAGTGCTAAGCTAACGGAATGGGTCAAGTCAATAACATCATTCTCCTAATGATGTGATCCCGTTAATCAAATGACAACTCATGTCTATGGTTAGGAAACATAACCATCTTTGATCAACGAGCTAGTCAAGTAGAGGCATACTAGTGACACTCTCTTTGTCTATGTATTCACACATGTATTATGTTTCCGGTTAATACAATTCTAGCATGAATAATAAACATTTATCATGATATAAGGAAATAAATAATAACTTTATTATTGCCTCTAGGGCATATTTCCTTCACATCCTCCATATGAAACCATTCTGAAGGCCAGTATTCGAACGACTTCTTCGGGGTACCAGGCAGGTATCCGGTATCGGCGATGCGCCATATTTCGGCTCTGCCCACTTGATAAAGTGATTCCCTCTGTGTGCGAGGGACAAGGCAGAATAGCCTTTTCCACAGCTCGAAGTGAGCCTTGTAGCCCAGGAACAACTCGCAGAGAGCGACATAGCCGGCGATATGTAGAATGGAGGCAGGGGTGAGATTGTGTAATTGGAGGCCGTAGAACTTCAGGAGCCTGTGGAGGAACGGATGAATTGGAAATCCGAGTCCCCTTAGTAAATAAGGAACAAGGCAGACCCGTTCCCCCATGGAGGGACAAGGAAGGCTCTCCGCTTGCGCCCTGCCATTGTAGGTGGCGAGCCCGGCTCGAACGGGCACCATATACGCCGGAGGGAGAAATCCCTTAGTCTGCAGCTCGACTAATTGACTGTGCGGGACTGAACACCTCTCCCAATCACCGGGCTTAGGGCTACGGGGGAAGGAGGAGGAGCTGCGGAGGTCGGCCATGCTAGAATGGATCTTTCCGAAGCACGCTCTGATGAATTCTCGCTGGGGGAGGATGATATGGATCGGATCTAAGAATCCCCGTCCCTTTAATAGACAATTTATTTATCTGGCTAGGGGGGCGAATGTAAAAACGCCCTGGCGCCTCGTATTCATTCGACGCGTGGGAGATAGCCCTTATTGGGCACAGAATCCAAGAGGTTCAACATTTATGGAGCCGGACACTGCTTACGAACACTTGAAAGTTGGAGAAGAACCCGCCTTGCAATGCCGAAGACAACACTTCGCGCCTTGCAATGGCCATATTTGAACTACAACCATTTGATAAATTCACCAAAAATTCCAACCAAAATTTGGAGATGTCATGTGATGTCTTTAAATCACTTTAATACAAAAATATCTTTTATTCATGAAATATTTTGAGCTCTACACTCAATTTTTCTTCTCTGGTCTAGAGTGCAATTTTGCACTACAACCCATTTAAATATTTCTTTCTGGCCTCCACCAAAATTATGGGATATTGGTAGTAGCATATGATTCAACTTTATGCAAAAACCCAGTGATGTTATTTGAAAAATTTGAGTGAATCAACCTCATTTCCATTCTGGTCCAGCCTTGTGATTTCTACTACAACCCTATTTAATTTTGCTCCAATGATCTTGTGCTTTCTCCTACTTGTAGACAGCCCTACCAAACCCCTAAATCCAGGAGCATGCACCCATTGGATTATTTTTGGTTCATGAAGTAATGCCTTTTTCTTTCTGTCCAGAATTGAAGTTTTGCAAAACTTGCACTAGCAAGTTTCTCCTTTTGTCCAAATGACCTCACCACTCTCTCTTGCATCTAAGGAGACCCTGATCTGGAGAATTTGGACCCTCCAAGAAAAGCCTAGGCGCCTGTGGCATTTTGTCAAACACCTGGAGAGCATGGCCAGATTTGACATGATCTTGAATTTGCATTGTGAACTTGGTCTCCTGACCTAACCACCTTGTCCCTTGATCACCCCACTATCCCTAACCTAGCCCTGTTTCTCGCCAGCCCCTCCCACGACCTCTAGCGTGCTCTGGCATTGCGTCGAGCACATCCCGTGCGTGCCCAGAGCGCGAACAGAGCGTGCGTTTGGCACGCGTTTTGCACGTGCCTCGCCCGAGCCGACGCGTCGCGCCCCTGGCCTTGCCACCACTGCAGAGCCACGCCACTCGCTCCCTTCTCACCGCAACGCGACAAGCCGCCCCTCGCCACGCCCGGCAGGCCAAGAGCTAGCCGCCGCAGCCGCCCGACAGCCTCTGCTCACGTCGGCGCCGCCGAGCTTTCCCCCGCTCGCCACCTGCCTCCTGGAGCAGTGCGTGCTCATCCGCGAGTGTGTCCACTAGCGCTCGTCGCCGCCACGACGCCCTAGCTACAGAATGGCGGTCGCCGGCGACCTTATCCGCGGCCGCCGCGGAACCGCCTTGGCTCGCCCATTTAAGGAGCCCCGAACTCATCTCCGCACGCAGGCAGTCCCAAGCCATCTCCCGAGGACCCCCATTGGCAGCCAATCGATCCGGGGAGGTCTCCTTCCTCATCTCCGGCCGGTTCGGCCGCCGCCACGTCCTAGCTCCATTCACCGCAACCAGGGCCTCCCCCTCTCCGTTCTCTTCACCAGGAGCCTTCTCTTCCACCCGCGAACACTTTCCCCTGCTCGATTTTGATCGGGAACCACCGCAGCCCCAAACACACCTTTCTCCCGAAGCTCCCTCCGCCGCGAAGCTCGTCGCCGGCAACTCCGTCCACGTCGGCGACCATAGCGGGTACCCCCGAGTTCGTCTCGACCTCCTGAGCATGCCCATGCACTCAGATCACCGAGGGACGCCGCCATTCGCCGGCGAGCCTCGCTGGAGCTCTGCCCCTGTTCGGTCAGGGGGAGACGCGCGCGCGTGGACCAGTCAAACCTGACAAGTGGGCCAGGCGGGCCCACTGTCGGTGACTCACGCGCCAGCCACGCTGGATAAGTGGAGGCGTAAAAGGCGCAAATACGTCTTCTCTGTCCGAAAGCGTAATCTCTTTTGAAACGTTTTCTTTTTCCTGATTTTATTAAAAACAGATTTGACCACAACTTTGACTGCCTATAACTTTTTAAGTATAACTCCAAATGAATTAATTCTTTTTCCTACATCTCTCAAATTCTGTCTAGTTTATTTTAAGATTTATTTGAAAATTTTGCAAACAACTTTTTTGTACTGTTTTTGAAATATGTGTTATTTGCATATTTCTGAAAATAGGATTTTTGGGAGAGAAGGAAGCTTTCAAAAATTTTGGAGAGCACCCCTCACATCTCCACACCATGAAGGCAAGCATTCTGAACCCCGAAATAATATTTTTGGTGCGTTAGTTGACACGTTTATAACACCACCTTATATCGGAGAACTTGTTATTTCATGTGATATGATCTTTTGCATGAGGCATATTAGTGATTTCCTTGCTGTTGGAAATGAATATACTTGTGATGGTAATCACCCTCATGTGCCTTGCATGCATGCCGGAAGGGAATCCGGGAAAGCCTCTGCCATGGGTAGGAGTGAGCTTGTCGCCGGTCCCCGTCGGGACGGTTATGTCCGGTATGGCATGGTAAGGTATATAGAGTGGTGATTTGTTGGTTGAAATATATTTGTTATACATGTCATGCAGGGAATTTATAAAACTCCTGAGTCGACCGTAGACCGAGTCTTGTTCCAGTAACCCCCCATACTTGCCTCGTACTACCACTTGACCCTGCCGCAGGTAGGGTACGGTTCAGTAAGTCGTCAACCCCTTTCCAGCACACACCGTACAGAGAGGCCATGGTGGAAGATACCGGTTGTAGCCGGTAGGCAGGCCACCTGGTCCGGGGGCATGGGTGTTTCCGGTTGGGACCGAGAGGGGAGGCCACCCCTTAGAGCGTGCGATATAAATTTGATCCCATGCTACGCGAGGTTGTAGCCTCCCCACTTAGAGTTTTGCTTAACAAGTGTCATGGGTGATTCCAGACACCAATGAGTTAAGCTAGTGTGTGCAAGTTAGGCGTGTTTTCAACTAAAAGGCCATAGACGGAATTAGTCCCGATGGAGTAAAGGAATCCGTTACTCGTGGGTAAAGAGTACACCCTCTACAGAGATTAAACCTATTCGAATAGCCGTGTCCATGGTTAAGGATTACAGTCTGGGATGGGTCAAGTGTTGGTCTTAGTGTCGGTCTTCGGAGGAGATATTGTTAAACCAAACTTGGATACCGACTGGTTACTTGTGAGGACCATGATTATTATTTTGTGATGGACTAACCCGTTGCATTATTTATATTACTGAGTATCCCTGGGACGGTTCTACCTCCTGGATATTCATTGTGATTATTTATTTTGTAAGCCCTTTATGTGGTGTCGCTGAGACGCCCGACTGTGGCAATGCTTGTTATTTATTTAATAAGCCCTTTATGTGGTGTCGCTCAGACGCTCGACTGTGGCATTTCTTTTAAAGCCCTTTATGTGGTGTCGCTCGGACGCCCGACTGTGGCATGTCTTTTAAAGCCCTTTATGTGGTGTCGCTCAGACGCCCGACTGTGACATTTCTTTTAAAGCCCTTTATGTGGTGTCGCTCAGACGCCCGACTGTGGCATTTCTTTTAAAGCCCTTTATGTGGTGTCGCTCAGACGCCCGACTGTGGCATTTTATTCCCACTCTATTTCTGCTTATTCATGTTGCATGAAAATAACCCGCTTGCATGCATAAAAGTTGTTTTATTTATGACTGACGATGTGATCATGGAATTTTTTTTAGCGCATGTTTATCAATTATATTATACCTGTGTTCTTAATGTTTGCGAGTACATTCAAAGTACTCACTGGCTTGTCCCTGGCTATTGTCTTGGCCAGATTGCTTGCTTGGAGAGGAGCGTGGCGATGACAGCCTCGAGACCTAAGCGATGGTGATAGCAGCCTCGCGAAGATAGGAGTTAACCTGGTCAGCTGTTCCTGTGGGAAATGGAGTCCCATAGACACTGATGTCTCACAAACCGCTTCCGCCATCGACCACTAGAAACCCAATTGTTGTACTCACAGGCCGGAATGGTCTTGTACCACATATTTTGTATTTTTCTTGGGATTTCTGTATCAAGATGGAGCCTCATCAGCTAACAGTAATCCTGGGGCTGATGAGCACGACGGTCTTTTTCCGGAAATTTATACCCGGAAAACCCGGTCGTGACAGACTTGGTATCAGAGCCAGGCTGACCATTGGCTAATCCTATCTTAGCCGGGTCTATAAACTTAGGCAAACCAACCCCCCAAACCATAACCAAACCCCAGCCAAGCTTCTCGCGCAAGATAGCCACACAGTGACCCAACACTTTTGGCAGTCGGTGCCCAACCTACCAACCTAACCTGTCGCTCATGCGCCAGTGATCAAGTCTTAAATAGTCCTTTCTTGCAAGCGTGCGAAGGAAGACTCCGTCCCCTTTTTCCTATAAAAAGGGGCACGCTAGCCCCAACACAGCACAGTACAGCCTCTACCCCAAACCAAGCTACAATGCCTGGCCCTGTCGTACACAATGAGACCACAGCAACCAACCTTGGAGGCTTTGTGACCATACTCGCAAACCTCACCCGTCATGCCTATGCGTTAGAAGAGCCCCCAGAATATGTTGTGTACCAAGGACCCATGAGCGGTGAGAACCGTCAATTCTAGGCCACTGTACACATCTACGGTAGGGGTCTAGAGCCCGAGCGCCCCTACAGGTTCACCAGAAGAACGACTTCCTTTGAGCTTCAAGCCATCCAACTAGCTGCTCGAGAGGCTATAGTTCATCTCCGGCACTTGTCACCCAGAGTTAACTGTCGCTCGTTCCACTACTACCCCAGACATGAAGGGTATGGTAGACCACCCCAAGTTGCCAACAGAGATCATGAGACGGATCCTGCATTGTTGCACCTTGTGCGCTATGTAAGTGCACTAGAGGAACTATGTGATCAAATCACTATTGATCTAATCGCAGCTCGTGGAGAGCTGGTTCGTCGAGCCCCGGCGAGAGAAGAAAACGAGCCCAACGCCGACAACCCAGTCGTGCTGTTTGGACACCCGATCGAGTCCCTAAGGCCTGCCCCAGCCATAGGCCAAGGTGCTGCGATAACCCCAGAGGTGCTTCGTCGCATATTGGGAGCACACTCCAACGGGATTGTGGCCAACAATCCCCGAGATGGTCCTCGTCGCTACCGCGAGCCTGCAGCCCCTCAACCCACTCCAGCTAATTCCGACGACGAGACCTGTGGAGGAGCCTCAAGGCACACCCGCTTGGATGTAAACGAGGTAGACTAAGTCACCCGAGTCGTATCGAGTCCCAGTGTACCCTCGCTTTGTAATCGTGTGGCCAGTAATTAAATGCCGCCTGTTGTCGTGCCTCTGTTTTAATGGTAGCCTTGCCTGGATACGCCAGTATGCAGTATAAGATTTCTATCCCGGACGCAGTTACCAAAAATCACCCCGTCAACCCCACAGTAACACATCACTATAGTGAAATGTGTGAATCTGTGGCTTGACCCCGACCCTTGGAGCAGGGCTGAAAATTTTCTTTACCATTCACCTCGGTAAAATGACCCAGCTCCGGTGCTATAAAAAGGCCATCGCGTGACCTTGCCAAGCACCTCTCACCTTGTGCACCACCCTCACAACCATTTCCTAGCCATGCCGAGCCCTAGCATTTATCTGAGAACCCCAGATGCAACCCCGGGTAGTTTTGTCAAGATATTGCGAGATTTTACCTGCAGTACCATGGGCGCTACCCAGCCACCCCAGTACGAGCTGTTCAAATCAAGAATTACCCCTTCCACCTCAAGATATTGGGAAGCAGTACACATCCCTCCCGTAAACTCAAACCAAGATCCAACGGAAGTCTCCTTTGTGGGGAAATCTATGCCAACCCCACATATGGCCATAGAAGCTGTTGCATACGAAGCGCTTGCTCGCCTTCGATTCGTGGTACCCTATGCTAGCGAACGAGGGTATTATTACTTCCCGAGCCGTGCAGCACCCGGAGGGGTGAGATCTTTTCCCGGTGGACGCATTGAGAGAGACCCAGTCCTGGCCAACCTTGTTCAGTACGTCATCGCTCAAGAGCGTTTAACCCAACGTATGATGGGTTATCTCCAGAGCCTCGCAGATTTAAATCCTCAGATCGCCATCGGCAGAGCACTAAGGCCCGACCAGGAGAGACACGTACATCGACTGGTCAATCCACTTCCCCCGATAGAAGAGGAGTGTATCCCAGTACCAGAGACGTTTTTTAGGGACCCCGTCCAGTTACCATTTCCATTTTAGAACATCGCTGCGGTGTTCATTATTGCAACATTTATTTATGTGTATGACTTATGCGTGATACCCTGAGTTTGTACGACGAGTCAATTATTTGGTTTCTACTAATGTGTGTAGTTTTTGTTGTGGTTTATACTCCTTTAAATTAACTGTTTTTCCCTCGCAAAATTCTGGAGTGAGATTTCTTTTCCCTGAGTTGCTACATCTACACTTTCTCACGGCGTGGATTTATTAATTTCACACAGCACCACGGCAGCAGACTCACAACCATAATCATTCGGACACATACACTGTTTGCAAAACTTTGCAACAGTGTTGCATCCAGCTAATCACCCCCTAACAACGGTTAGCACCCGACACACCCCACCTACTCCTCGTGATCACCACCACCGCGGGGAGCCAACACCCGAGCAGCAGCGTCGCGACGCTCGTCGAGGATCATCGCGCACAGGAGCACGGAGAGCCCCAGCAGTGTCGCCAGCCCTACGCATATCAGGATCGCAAACCAGTCCGGCATCGCCTCCGCCATTAGAGCTTAACCCGAGCTTTTGTAAGCAGTAATGGAGGAAGGAGGAGGAGGAGAAGTAAGGCCAGGTGTGAGGAAGAAGAGAGGGGCACCCCGGCCGTTTTATAGCTCGAGCTCGGTGTATGGTGGGCGAAGTCCACCAACGCCGCTCATCGCCGATCGCCGGTGTTCGGAGTCGAATCCGCGAGCAGTGCCGATAGCGCGCTGGCCCGCGAGGTGAGTACACGCTGCACCGGCAGCTAGCACGCCGCGCACTACTGCGGTACGGCCTAGATTCCCTACGCGCTAGGCGTGGCCGGTGGAGAAAGCGCACGGGAGAGAGGAAGAAGAGAGAACCAGAGGGAGAAGAAGAGACTGACAGTGGACCCTGGGTCCACCTGTCAGCCAGTGGGAGCATTGTGCTCTCGGGTACGACCAGCGTATATTTAAATTTAGAAGTTATTCTAAATTTATATCCAGCGTAGAAATCTCATGTTTTTGTCCCGAACCGTAGATTTTTCCACGTAGCATCAATATTCACACTGTGGTTTCTCACCACTTATTGCCCTCTCACTGTAGCCACATTTTTACTGCTTATTGTTCTTCTTAAAACAGCTTTTAACAAATCTCGAGGATGAGATTTTTCTTAAGGGGGGTAGTGTTGTGACACCCCAAAATTTTGGCCTTGTTTTATTAATTTAAAATTTTGCCAGGAAATTAAAAACTTTTATTTTCTGGGCTCCCTTTTGATTTTTTTAAACCATTTCTCCCTTGTTATTATGGAGTTTTTCCCCAAAGTGAAAACCTTTCAAATATGTTATTGGGCTTGTTTAACCTCTCAAGAAAAACTTTCCTTTTATCAGTATAACTAATTACATAATTAAATTGCTTGATCTTTATTTTCTTGAAAAATGGTTTTTCAAGGTTATATGGCCATATTTGAACTACAACCATTTGATAAATTCACCTAAAATTCCAACCAAAATTTGGAGATGTCATGTGATGTCTTTAAATCACTTTTATACAAAAATATCTTTTATTCATGAAATATTTTGAGCTCTACACTCAATTTTTCTTCTCTGGTCCAGAGTGCAATTTTGCACGACAACCCATTTAAATATTTCTTTCTGGCCTCCACCAAAATTATGGGATATTGGTAGTAGCATATGATTCAACTTTATGCAAAAACCCAGTGATGTTATTTGAAAAATTTGAGTGAATCAACCTCATTTCCATTCTGGTCCAGCCTTGTGATTTCTACTACAACCCTATTTAATTTTGCTCCAATGATCTTGTGCTTTCTCCTACTTGTAGACAGCCCTACCAAACCCCTAAATCCAGGAGCATGCACCCATTGGATTATTTTTGGTTCATGAAGTAATGCCTTTTTCTTTCTGTCCAGAATTGAAGTTTTGCAAAACTTGCACTAGCAAGTTTCTCCTTTTGTCCAAATGACCTCACCACTCTCTCTTGCATCTAAGGAGACCCTGATCTGGAGAATTTGGACCCTCCAAGAAAAGCCTAGGCGCCTGTGGCATTTTGTCAAACACCTGGAGAGCATGGCCAGATTTGACATGATCTTGAATTTGCATTGTGAACTTGGTCTCCTGACCTAACCACCTTGTCCCTTGATCACCCCACTATCCCTAACCTAGTCCTGTTTCTCGCCAGCCCCTCCCACGACCTCTAGCGTGCTCTGGCATTGTGTCGAGCACATCCCGTGCGTGCCCAGAGCGCGAACAGAGCGTGCGTTTGGCACGCGTTTTGCACGTGCCTCGCCCGAGCCGACGCGTCGCGCCCCTGGCCTTGCCACCACTGCAGAGCCACGCCACTCGCTCCCTTCTCACCGCAACGCGACAAGCCGCCCCTCGCCACGCCCGGCAGGCCAAGAGCTAGCCGCCGCAGCCGCCCGACAGCCTCTGCTCACGTCGGCGCCGCCGAGCTTTCCCCCGCTCGCCACCTGCCTCCTGGAGCAGTGCGTGCTCATCCGCGAGTGTGTCCACTAGCGCTCGTCGCCGCCACGACGCCCTAGCTACAGAATGGCGGTCGCCGGCGAGCTTATCCGCGGCCGCCGCGGAACCGCCTTGGCTCGCCCATTTAAGGAGCCCCGAACTCATCTCCGCACGCAGGCAGTCCCAAGCCATCTCCCGAGGACCCCCATTGGCAGCCAATTGATCCGGGGAGGTCTCCTTCCTCATCTCCGGCCGGTTCGGCCGCCGCCACGTCCTAGCTCCATTCACCGCAACCAGGGCCTCCCCTTCTCCGTTATCTTTACCAGGAGCCTTCTCTTCCTCCCGCGAACACTTTCCCCTGCTCGATTTTGATCGGGAACTACCGCAGCCCCAAACACAGCTTGCTCCCGAAGCTCCCTCCGCCGCGAAGCTCGTCGCCGGCAACTCCGTCCACGTCGGCGACCATAGCGGGTACCCCCGAGTTCGTCTCGACCTCCTGAGCACGCCCATGCACTCAGATCACCGAGGGACACCGCCATTCGCCGGCGAGCCTCGCCGGAGCTCCGCCCCTGTTCGGTCAGGGGGAGACGCGCGCGCGTGGACCAGTCAAACCTGACCAGTGGGCCAGGCGGGCCCACTGTCGGTGACTCACGCGCCAGCCACGCTGGATAAGTGGAGGCGTAAAAGGCGCAAATACGTCTTCTCTGTCCGAAAGCGTAATCTCTTTTGAAACATTTTCTTTTTCCTGATTTTATTAAAACCAGATTTTGACCACAACTTTGACTGCATATAACTTTTTAAGTATAACTCCAAATGAATTAATTCTTTTTCCTACATCTCTCAAATTCTGTCTAGTTTATTTTAAGATTTATTTGAAAATTTTCCAAACAACTTTTTTGTACTGTTTTTGAAATATGTGTTATTTGCATATTTTTGAAAATAGGATTTTTGGGAGAGAAGGAAGCTTTCAAAAATTTTTGAGAGCACCCCTCACATCTCCACACCATGAAGGCAAGCATTCTGAACCCCGGAATAATATTTTTGGTGTGTTAGTTGACACGTTTATAACACCACCTTATATCGGAGAACTTGTTATTTCATGTGATATGATCTTTTGCATGAGGCATATTAGTGATTTCCTTGCTGTTGGAAATGAATATACTTGTGATGGTAATCACCCTCATGTGCCTTGCATGCATGCCGGAAGGGAATCCGGGAAAGCCTCTGCCATGGGTAGGAGTGAGCTTGTCGCCGGTCCTCGTCGGGACGGTTATGTCCGGTATGGCATGGTAAGGTATATAGAGTGGTGATTTGTTGGTTGAAATATATTTGTTATACATGTCATGCAGGGAATTTATAAAACTCCTGAGTCGACCGTAGACCGAGTCTTGTTCCAGTAACCCCCCATACTTGCCTCGTACTACCACTTGTCCCTGCCGCAGGTAGGGTATGGTTCAGTGAGTCGTCAACCCCTTTCCAGCACACACCGTACAGAGAGGCCATGGTGGAAAATACCGGTTGTAGCCGGTAGGCAGGTGTAACACCCCGGATGTAAACTTTCCTATTTGTACTCCAACTCTTGCCGTTTCCGGCATTAAGTTATATTTATTTCTCGGGTTCGGGTCTTTGTCTCCGTGTGTTGTTTTCGTTTTCATGCATCTCATATCATGTCATCATGTGCATTGCATTTGCATACGTGTTCGCCTCATGCATTTGAGCTTTTTCCCCGTTGTCCGTTTTGCATTCCGGCGCTTCGTTCTCCTCCGGTGGTCATTTCTAGCTTTCTTTCATGTGTGGGGATTAAACATTTCCGGATTGGACCGAGACTTGCCAAGCGGCCTTGGTTTACTACCGGTAGACCGCCTGTCAAGTTTTGTATCATTTGGACTTCGTTTGATACTCCAACGGTTAACCGAGGGACCGAAAAGGCCTCGCGTGTGTTGCAGCCCAACACCCCTCCAATTTGGCCCAAAACCCACCAAACTCTGCTCCATGTCCTAGAGCGTTCGATCACGATCGCGTGGCCGAAAACCGCACCTCATTTGGACTCTCCTAGCTCTACTTATGCCTATATATACCCCCTCCAAATCAGGATCTTCTTCCCCGTCCAAACCCTAGTCTAAAAAAAAAGATCCTCGCACCGACGGACACGTCCGCCCCCGGCCGGACGCGTCCGCCCGCCGCCACTATCCAGTCAGCCGCCGCCACGTGTCCCTGGGGGACCGCATCGCCGCCGCCACCGACGCGGGCCCGCAGGCCCAGCGCCGGCACCCTTCCTCCTCCACCCGGGCCCGAGGCCATCTCCCCGCGCCGCCTTCGTCTTCCCCGCGGGCCGCCGCCCGTCGCCGACCACCGCACCACCGCGCCCCGACGCCGGAGCCCGCCGCCCGACCACCTAATCCGGCAGCCGCCGACGCCGGCGCCCCGCGCCACCTTCCCTCGGGGCCCGGTCGCCCCTCGCCGCCCCGCGCCGCCCCCGGGCCGGCGCCACCTCGCCGCCACCGGACCCGGCCGCCTCGGCCACCACCTCGCCGGAGCCGGTTCGAGCTCGCCGGAGCACCTCGGTTCGCGCGCCCGATGAACAGTGCCCGTTCCAGATCTGAGATCCAAAATTCCTAGGGTTCACTTTTTCCCCCTTCCCCCTAATTTTTATGCAATCTTTGACTGATGATATCTCCGCATCCGTAGCTCTGATTTGGGCATATAATATATCAAAATGTTCATCTCGACGAGTACATCATTTCATTCCATTGCATCATTTTCATTTGAGCTCATCTTGATGCCCAAAATGCTGTTAGAAAGAGGCTTCATGAGTTAATTGTCAGATCTGCTAGTTCATCTTAGACTTTTGTCATTTTTTCCATGATTATTGTGTGCATGCTATGCCTGTGAGTCCTTTATATGTTTTGTTAAGCATTTTGTCTTATTTCCAGAGGTGCAACCCATGCATTTTTAGGATGTGTGTGGTGACTTGTGCAAGCTTGTAAAGTGAGGCACCCGGTAAATCTGTTTTCAGGGACTTAGTGATTTTCACTCAGTCTGGGATATTTTAGTTCATGATGCCATATGTTCAGCTTGTTTCCTAGTGATCCGTGCCTCTTTTGAGGATGATGAGTTTTGTTAAGAATGTTATGCTCTATCCATCCATGTCTTTGTTTGCAATTATGGAGCACCATAGCTTGAGTCAATCGAGCTCTATTTTTGCTTCGTGGTGAATCTGGGCAGATCGTCAACTCGTTTGCGATTTTGCCGGCGTTGTTGTAGTTGATCCGTGCATGCTATGCCATTGTTCTTGCCATGTCTAGCTTGTATTTTGTGCCGTCTTAATGGATGTATGCTTGCCTTGCTATGACTTGCACCATGGTGAGTGCATCGAGCTCGTTTACATGCCTTCGTGAGTTATATTTCAGCATGTCTCAGTTTTCACTGAGTCTGAAAACTGATTGTGTTTTAGCTATGTTCGTGTGCCCGTTAATATATTTTGTGATCCCTTTTGGCCCCAGGTCACTTTGGGACTTCTGTTAAGCTTGTTGAGTAGCTCCATGCCATGTTCTTACTTGTCATGTTCAGGTCATGTATCATGTTGTTTTGCTGCTCCAAAGAGGGCTTCGTGATCTGAAATTTCAGACTAGTGTTAATTTCACTAAGTCTGGAATCTGTTTTGCGTTTGCGTTTTTGCCATGCTTGTTTGAACCTTATAATGGATGAATTGGCCGTGGCTCAGTGCTAGTATTTTGTTAAGCATCTTGTGTGCATCCCTGCCATGTATTTTGTTGTCACGTTTGGTGGCTGTAGCATGTTCGTTGCATTGCGTTTAGATGCCTACTTGCTGTAAATCGCAGACCGGTGTCATATCTTAAAACGCTTGCTATTTCCAAACCGTAACTCCGATTCCAATGATCTTTATATCGTTTTCAAGCGATTTCATCCCCTCTATCCAGTGGCACCCTTGAAATTCCAAGTTGAGGCCAGGTTCATGCATTTCCTGTCATATCTTGCATTTTGCATCCCGCATCGCATCCCGCATAGCATATCATCATTTCATCATATTGCTTGGTCTTGCACGTGGTTGATTGTATCCTTGTTGCTTGTTTGTCTTGTTGGGTAGAGCCGGGAGACGAGTTCGCTACCGAGGAGCCCGTTGAGTTTGCTTGTGAGGATCCAGTCAACTCTGACAACTGTGCAGGCAAGATGATCATACCCTCGAAATCACTACTATCTTTGCTATGCTAGTTTGCTCGCTCTTGCTATGCCAATGCTACGATGCCTACCATTTGCTTGTCAGCCTCCCAATTGCCATGTTGAACCTCTAACCCACCATGTCCTAGCAAACCATTGATTGGCTATGTTACCGCTTTGCTCAGCCCCTCTTATAGCGTTGCTAGTTGCAGGTGAAGTTTGGAGGCCGTTCCTTGTTGGAACATCATTTATTTACTTGTTGGGGATACCATTATATTGCTATGTTATCTTAATGCATCTATATACTTGGTAAAGGGTGGAAGGCTCGGCCTCTCGCCTAGTGTTTTGTTCCACTCTTGCCGCCCTAGTTTTCCGTCATATCGGTGTTATGTTCCCGGATTTTGCGTTCCTTACGCGGTTGGGTTATAATGGGAACCCCTTGATAGTTCACCTTGATTAAAGCTTTTCCAGCAATGCCCAACCTTGGTTTTACCATTTTCCACCTAGCCTTTTCTTTCCTTGGGTTCTGCAGACTCAAGGGTCATCTTATTTTAACCCCCCCGGACCAGTGCTCCTCTGAGTGTTGGTCCAAACCGTCAGCCGCCGGTGGCTACCAGGGGCAACTCTGGGCTGGCCTACCGGAAGTTTAGACAATCTGAGTGTGCCCTGAGAAAGAGATATGTGCAGCTCCTATCGGGATTTGTCGGCACGTTCGGGCGGTGTTGCTGGTCTTGTTTTAACCTGTCGAATTGTCTTGTTGTACCGGGTTACCGAGTCTGATCGGTGTGTCTCGGGTGGAGGTCTTTTCCTTCGTTAACCGTGAGAGCTTGTCATGGGCTAAGTTGGGACTCCCCTGCAGGGATTGAACTTTCGAAAGCCGTGCCCGCGGTTATGGGCAGATGGGAGTTTGTTAATGTCCGGTTGTAGATAACTTAAACCTTAATTAATTAAAATGAATCAACTGAGTGTGTTGCCGTGATGGCCTCTTCTCGGCGGAGTCTGGGAAGTGGACACGGTGTTGGAGTTATGCTTGGGCAGGTTGTCCTTCTAGATTCTCGCTCGCGCTTTGCCTTCTCTTCCCGCTCTCTTTTGCGTATAAGTTAGCCACCACATATGCTAGTCGCTTGCTGCAGCTCCACATATATTTTCGCCTTATCCATTCCTATAAGCTTAAATAGTCTTGATCGCGGGGGTGCGAGATTGCTGAGTCCCCGTGGCTCACAGATACTATAATTCCAGATGCAGGTTCGGGTGATTTCGCTCCAGGTGATGAGTACGAGCTCTAGTGGGAGTTCGACGAGGACTCTCAGCGTTATTATGTTTCCTTTCCCGATGATCAGTAGTGGTGCCTAGTTGGGGTTTGATTCAGGGCCTTGTCGCATGTTGGGTTCTTTTCCATTTTGGCGCCATAGTCGGGCCATGAGTGTTTGTCTGATGGATGTTATTTATGTACTCTGATGTGACGTGGCGAGTGTAAGCCAACTATGTTCTTCCCCCTTTTATTATATATTACATGGGTTGTTGTAATGATTGCCTGACTTGCGACATTGCTTTCAATGCGGTTATGTCTCTAAGTCGTGCCTCGACACGTGGGAGCTATAGCCGCATCGAGGGCGTTACAGCAGGCCACCTGGTCCGGGGGCATGGGTGTTTCCGGTTGGGACCGAGAGGGGAGGCCACCCCTTAGAGCGCGCGATATAAATTTGATCCCATGCTACGCGAGGTTCTAGCCTCCCCACTTAGAGTTTTGCTTAACAAGTCTCGTGGGTGATTCCAGACACCGATGAGTTAAGCTGGTGTGTGCAAGTTAGGCGTGTTTTCAACTAAAAGGCCGTAGACGGAATTAGTCCCATGGACTAAAGGAATCCGTTACTCGTGGGTAAAGAGTACACCCTCTGCAGAGATTAAACCTATTCGAATAGCCGTGTCCATGGTTAAGGATTACAGTCTGGGATGGGTCAAGTGTTGGTCTTAGTGTCGGTCTTCGAAGGAGATATTGTTAAACCAAACTTGGATACCGACTGGTTACTTGTGAGGACCATGATTATTATTTTGTGATGGACTAACCCGTCGCATTATTTATATTACTGAGTATCCCTGGGATGGTTCTACCTCCTGGATATTCATTGTGATTATTTATTTTGTAAGCCCTTTATGTGGTGTCGCTGAGACGCCCGACTGTGGCAATGCTTGTTATTTATTTTATAAGCCCTTTATGTGGTGTCGCTCAGACGCCCGACTGTGGCATTTCTTTTAAAGCCCTTTATGTGGTGTCGCTCAGACGCCCGACTGTGGCATTTCTTTTAAAGCCCTTTATGTGGTGTCGCTCAGACGCCCGACTGTGACATTTCTTTTAAAGCCCTTTTATGTGGTGTCGCTCAGACGCCCGACTGTGGCATTTCTTTTAAAGCCCTTTATGTGGTGTCGCTCAGACGCCCGACTGCGGCATTTTATTCCCACTCTATTTCTGCTTATTCATGTTGCATGAAAATAACCCGCTTGCATGCATAAAAGTTGTTTTATTTATGACTGACGATGTGATAATGGAATTTTTTTAGCGCATGTTTATCAGTTATATTATACCTGTGTTCTTAATGTTTGCGAGTACATTCAAAGTACTCACTGGCTTGTCCCTGGCTATTGTCTTGGCCAGATTGCTTGCTTGGAGAGGAGCGTGGCGATGACAGCCTCGAGACCTAAGCAATGCTGATAGCAGCCTCGCGAAGATAGGAGTTAACCTGGTCAGCTGTTCCTGTGGGAAATGGAGTCCCATAGACACTGATGTCTCACAAACCGCTTCCGCCATCGACCACTAGACACCCAATTGTTGTACTCATAGGCCGGAATGGTCTTGTACCACATATTTTGTATTTTGCTTGGGATTTCTGTATCAAGATGGAGCCTCATCAGCTAACAGTAATCCTGGGGCTGATGAGCACGACGGTCTTTTTCTGGAAACTTATACCCGGAAAACCCGGTCGTGACAACAAGTAGTATTTCTACTTGGTGTTGAGAATTTGGCTAGCATGAGGGGGAAAGGCAAGCTCAATGTCGGTGTCAAAACCGGCGGATCTCGGGTAGGGGGTCCCAAACTGTGCGTCTAGGCGGATGGTAACAGGAGGCAGGGGACACGATGTTTTACCCAGGCCCGGGCCCTCTTGATGGAGGTAAAACCCTACGTCTTGCTTGATTAATATTGATGATATGGGTAGTACAAGAGTAGATCTACCACGAGATCGGAGAGGCTAAACCCTAGAAGCTAGCGTATGGTATGATTGTTCTTCATCCTACGGACTAAAACCCTCCGGTTTATATAGACACCAGAGAGGGGTAGGGTTACACAGAGTCGGTTACAATGATAGGAGATCTACATATCCGTATCGCCAAGCTAGCCTTCCACGCCAAGGAAAGTCCCTTCCGGACACGGAATGAAGTCTTCAATCTTGTATCTTCATAGTCCAGGAGTCCAGCCGAAGGTATAGTCCGGCTATCCGGACACTCGCTAATCCAGGACTCCCTCAGTAGCCCCTGAACCAGGCTTCAATGACGACGAGTCCGGCGCGCAGATTGTCTTCGGCATTGCAAGGCAGGTTCCTCCTCCAAGTACTTCATAGAAGATTTTGAACACAAAGGTAGTGTCCGGCTCTGTAAAATAAGTTTCCACAAATTGCCATAGAGAGAATAATATTTACACAAATCTAATCTGCTGACGTATTCCGTAGTGTGACATCACACCATGGCCAAGTCTTTATTCGAACCGTTTTACTGTTCTACCTCAGCGCGTTTAGCGAGGCGGTTTCCTTGGCATGTGTTGTCAAAGCAGAGATCGTGTCCCCTTATTCCGGGATTCTCATCAATACGGGCATGGGTAACCCAACTGCGCCATTGATTACGGTGCTTGGGAGATAAGCGAGTTTTACCAGGCTGGTGGGGACGCATAGTCGCGTTCACCCATATAAGGGGATAAGGATCCACCTTTTCATCCACGCCTTCTTCCTCCTTTGCCTATCCATTTCCGCGCACTCGAGCTCCAGCGCCCAAGTCCGCACACCCCACCTCAACCTTCTCCAGCCATGTCCGGAGCGGGAGGTAAGTGGATGGTCTCCCCCGTCACGGAGGGACACATCAAAAGACTAAGGAAGGCCGGATACTTGTCTAACGACATTGCGCACCGACTTCCCGAAGAGGGGCAGCTCATCCCCACCCCTAGGCCCCATGATAGGGTGGTGTTCCTCCCTCATTTCCTCCGCGGACTGGGCTTCCCTCTACACCCATTTGTCCGGGGGCTCATGTTCTACTATGGCCTGGATTTCCACGATCTAGCCCCGAACTTTGTCCTCAACATCTCGGCATTCATCGTCGTGTGCGAGGCTTTCTTCTGCATCCGCCCCCATTTCGGCCTATGGCTCAAGACTTTCAATGTCAAGCCGAAGGTGGTGCAAGGCACCCAGGTGGAGTGCGGAGGCGCCATGGTGGGCAAGATGCCCAACTTCCTATGGCTCGAGGGCTCCTTCGTGGAGTCCCTAAAGGGGTGGAAATCGGGGTGGTTTTACATCACTGAGCCGTGCGACCCTGAATGGGTCGCAGCCCCCGAGTTTCGATCCGGACCCCCTACGCGGCTCGCCTCCTGGAAAGAGACGGGCATGTCGTGGGGTAAAAAAGGAGAGCTGACCGGACTCCAAACCTGCGTCCAAACCCTGGTGGACAAGAAGCTTAAACTTGTCAACGTAGTCCAGGTTATGCTCATCCGCCGGATCCTCCCGTGTCAACAACGGGCCTTCAACCTGTGGGAGTTCGACCCGGCGCGGCACCGAACTCTGAGAAGGCTCTTCGACACGACGTATGAAGATGCCTGGAAGGTGCTTTTCAAAGGCGCCGAGGCCCCCGCATCCGCTTCCGAGGATCGCGGATTCAGCACGCAGCGTCACGCTCGCGCGGTAAGCTGTTTTTGCCTTTTATAGGGTATTTAGTTTTTCATAGTTTGACTCCATGCGGGATCTAAGCTCTCTTACCTTTGAAAGGATTGGCAAGAGACGTCCGGACAGATCAACTGTCTGGCTCCTTTGCCCGAAGGCCCAGCGGACGCTCGTTTGGCGAAGCTGCTGGTTCCGGCACCCAATGTGGTGCCGGAGAAGAAGGCCAAGAAGAAGGCCACGGGGACTCGAAAGAGTGCCCGGCGCCAGGAGGTGTCGGATTCATCATCCGACGACTCCAAGGCACACTCCTCCCATGAAGATGAGGAGGAGGAAGAAGAGACCTCTCCCCCTCCAACGGGGGGAGGGAAGAAAAGGAAGGTCGCCCCAACTGGGGAGGCTGAAGGGTCCAAGAAGGGGAAGACCCCTCCTCCGGACTACTCCACCAAGGCCGACAACGGCGAAGAGGAGTGGCCGCACAGGGCTAAGCCCCTGGCGAGATCGTAAGTATCCGGATACCAGAGTGATTCATAGTATTCCCTCATTGCACAGCTTTTCCTTACGTCGAACATGTTTATGCAGTCCACCCAAAGACCGGCTTGACGTGTCGTCGAGCGGTTCCCTGGATTCGTCGGATGTGAATTCGCTTCCGACGGCTACCTCCCCCCATCCTACGGACGATGCCGAGGCGGCGTCCCAACAGGTTCCGAGCCAGGAGGAGGTGGTCCTGGAGGCTCCGCAAGGCGACCTCCCGGACTCCAGGCGTGAAGGGGATAGAACCCCCAAGGGTTCCAAGTCCGGATTTGCGCCGGACACCGTGCCGGAACCTTCAACGGTTCCGGACTCCGGTAGGCAGCCTCCTTCCAAGAGGAGCAAGCCTACCGAGCCGGTGACCTCCGTCCAACCGGAGGCACCGGACAATTTGCTGGAGGTGCTTAACGGCGCCTCCGTCGACGAGGAGCACCGCACTATTATGAGTGCGGTGATCCAGAAGGTTCAGTCCGCCAAGAGCGGACTGACTGAAGCCTTTGCTAGCCTTCTAACAGGCTTCGAGGTAAGTAAAGAATATGTAAAAATATTACCGCATAGACAGTAGCCCCTGATGCTCTGTTCGGCGTTCGGAAAGAAAAGCCGAATAGAGGATCTAATAACATTCGCAGGAGTCTAACAAAAGTAAGTCAATACGCGTATGCAGGCTTCGCTGCTAGCATCCGCCGCACTGACTGCGGAGGTGGGCACGCTGAAGCAGAACCTCGAGCGGTCCGAGAACGAGCTCGACCATGCCAAGAGGCAACTCGAGGAGACGGAAGGTAAGAAATACCTTATTGAAATATGTGAAAGTTGCAATTGCAAAAAGTGACAGGATTAACGCGGCTATTGTAGGGGCCACAACTGAGGTGGCGACCCTTAAGCAAGCGTTGTCCGAGGCCGAGAAGAGGGCGGCCACGGAGCGCACCGAGCGGGAGAAGCATGAAACGCAGGTTGGCGAGGTGCGGCAAGAGCTCCAGGCTCTCATGAGAAAACATGAGAGTTTGGAGCTTGAATCAAAGATGCGAGAGTCATAGCTCGCGGCGGCCATTGAAGATGCCAAGTCTGCCAAGGCCGAAGCCCAGAAGGCCCTCCAGGAGGTTGAGATAATAAAAAAGATAGCGGCGGGTAAGGCATTCTTTATGCAAAGCAAGCACGTGAAAGTGAATTACTTGTTACTTACTCGAATCCGGAGCTCTCCAGGAGCATTCGCAGACTTGCCCCGTAGCGTGTCGGATGCCGCCGCCTTCTACTGAGCCGAGGAGGGGAGCTCGATGGAGAAGGTGTTCTGGTCTCAGTATGCTGAGGCCGAACACCCGGTGCCCTTAAGCGACCAGCTGAAACAACTGGTCGAGCTCCATAAGGTGGCCGAACAGGCCATGAAGGGCCTCATAGTCCGGCTGTGGCCTAGAGAGGCCATGCCTGGGAGCTACTTCGGGCTGGTGAGGCGGCTGCTGGAGGCCTGTCCAAGGCTCAAAGTCATCAAGCGCTCTGTATGCATCGAGGGTGCTTGTAGGGCGCTTGCCCGTGCGAAGGTGCACTGGGGCAAGCTGGATGCTGAGAAGCTTGTGAAGGACGGGCCACCGCTGAGAAAGGAGCATCGCAAGCTCGAGATGTATTATGAGGGCGTTTTGAAGGGTGCCCGCCTTGTGGCGGATGAATGTTCCATGGATGTAATTTTTCAGTAAACTCGCTCGTTTTGTCCTGTGCGCTGAAAACTTGTTCATGTGCGCTAAGCAATGCTTTTTGAATTTAAAATATTACCTTCTGTGCGGCCGTTTATCAAATTTGAGAGATGGCGAGTCGTCGGCTTCTGCCCCCATTGCACGAGTGCTGGGGTGTTCGGGATAAACATGAGCGCTCTTTTTCCCATTCTTGGGTCCTTCGAGGGAGGCGCTCAACACAACGAACAAGGAAATCGGACTATAATGCTTGAACACTCTCACTTAGCCATAGAATTCTATAATTTTAAATTTCGGCGAAGCCCCTAGTGTTCGGAAGACCGAGTTCGGGGCGCTATCCACGCCTAGGCCGGACAAAGCCGACTCCTCGCTCTAAGCGGCATAAGTCTTTAGGGACTCGAAAACCTCTCGAACAACGACTAGCTCTCGCCTCATCATGACGGTGAGTTTTAGCTTTCTCTACCGAGGTGCTTAGCCCAGCTCAACTGGGGCACAATCGCAGCAGTTCTCCTATTGCTACCTTAGCCGATATAACTAAACGTAAGGTACCAAAACATAGGAGCCGGGCAAACCCAACTATTGACCCAAGACATGATTCGGAGCCGATGCATATAATGCTATAAGTTCGGGGTGCCGCACTTGTGAAAGTGTTCAGACTTCTCACACCGTATTGTGGGGTACTTAAGCCCCTGGCGTATTGGCCGTACCAAAGTGTACGGGTGCAACATGTCATTAATGAATATATATTCATAAAAAAGGTAATGCAATAATAGACGGAAGCTATGCATTGTTTATTTAAAAAAGCTGCGATCAAAGCAGAACGATACAAATACTGCAATAAGCAAAAGATGGGACTATTTAACATGTCCTTTCCAGGGGCAAGCTGCGGAATGTTATGTGAAACAGGTATACTGCTCGTTATAGAGACCACCTTAGAGTTCCATAGTGCGGCGTAGTTTTGTGCTTCCCTGGTTGTATCATTTGTGTGGCAATTGTACTGCCGGACAAGCCTTCCGAAGAATGGAGTCCTGAAAATAAGAGAAAATTAAGAAATCGGCAGCCCCTAGTGCGGTTTAAGCCGCGTTTCGGGCGTGCCGTGATGGTGCCCCTCCCCTTTTGCCCATGGTATTCCCAGAGCGTAGTTATGTACGCACAACACTGGTTTCGCAAGTTCACGAGGGCTGGGGTTGGGGCCGCATTGCTACGCTTGCTCGGAACATGCCCGGCGGTCTTGTTGTAGGTTACTCTGGGCGCGCTTGACGGTGTCCAGACGTTTAATGCCGGACTGGAGAATTGCCTTGAGCAGCTGCTTTGTACTTCCGCTGCGATAGCCACCGTGTGCTCCTCCATTCGGAGAGAGCGTTCAGTGTTTCCATTGACCGTGATGACTCCTCGAGGGCCTGGCATCTTGAGCTTGAGGTATGCGTAGTGCGACACCGCATTGAACTTGGCAAATGCGGTTCGCCCGAGCAGTGCATGATAGCCACTGCGGAACGGGACTATGTCGAAGATTAACTCCTCGCTTCGGAAATTATCCGGAGATCCGAAGACCACTTCAAGTGTAACTGAGCCTGTACAGCTGGCCTCTACACCTGGTATGACGCCTTTAAAGGTCGTTTTAGTGGGTTTAATCCTCGAGGGATCGATGCCCATTTTCCGCACTGTATCCTGGTAAACATGTTCAGGCTGCTGCCGCCGTCCATAAGGACTCTAGTGAGGTGAAATCCGTCAATAATTGGGTCTAGAACCAATGCAGCGAATCTGCCATGACGGGTGCTAGTGGGGTGGTCCCTTCGATCAAAAGTGATCGGGCAGGAAGACCATGGGTTGAACTTTGGGGCGACTAGCTCCATAGCGTATACGTCCCTTAGCGCACGCTTCTGCTCCCTCTTGGGGACGTGGGTTGCGTATATCATGTTCACCGTCCGCACTTGTGGGGGAAAACCTTTCTGTCCACTATTGTTCGGCGGCCGGGGCTCCTCCTCGTCATCACTATGCAGCCCCTTGTCTCTGCTTTCAGCATTTAACTTGCCCGCCTGCTTGAACACCCAACAATCCCTGTTGGTGTGATTGGCTGGTTTTTCGGGGGTGCCATGTATCTGGCATGATCGGTCGAGTATTCGGTCCAAACTGGACAGGCCAGGAGTATTTCTTTTGAATGAATTTTTCCGCTGACCGGGTTTAGAGCCTCTGAATCCGGCATTAACTGCCGTATCCTCAGCATTGTCGCCGTTAATGCGGCGCTTTTGCTTGTTGCGACGCGACCTGCCACTGCTGTCCTTGGTATCCGAATTACTAGGGCTCTTGGTCATGTTATTGCTGCGAGCTAGCCAGCTGTCTTCTCCCGTGCAAAAGCGGGTCATAAGTTTCGTGAGGGCTGCCATAGATTTCGGCTTTTCCTGTCCTAGGTGCCGTGCAAGCCACTCGTCGTGGATGTTATGCTTGAAGGCTGCTAGGGCCTCTGCGTCCGGAAAGTCGACGATTTGATTTTTCTTGGTTAGGAACCGTGTCTAGAATTGTCTGGCCGATTCCTCTGGCTGATGAATTATGTGGCTAAGGTCATCGGCGTCTGGTGGTCGCACATAAGTGCCCTGGAAATTGTCGAGGAATGCGGCTTCCAGGTCCTCCCAGCAACCAATTGATTCTGCTGGCAAGCTGTTAAGCCAATGCCGAGCTGGTCCTTTAAGCTTGAGTGGGAGGTATTTGATGGTGTGTAGGTCATCACCGCGGGCCATGTGGATATGAAGGAGATAGTCCTTGATTCGATGTTGTGCCATCATATGATTCGATGTTCACAGGTTTGAAACCCTCAGGGATTTGATGATCCATTACTTCATCAGTGAAGCATAGTTTGTGTGCAGCGCCTCTGTATTGGGCTATGTCACGAAGCAGCTCAAATGAGCTTTGTCTACTGTGTTCGGCCCGGCCGGATTGACTGTATTCGGAGTGACGATTACCGTCTCGTGCCATGGGGCGCCCACGCGATCCTTAGATTGATCTTGTTTGCCTTGCCTTGTCCTCCAATATATCTCGCAGGTCTGGTGCATTTTCCCATGCCTTGGTATTTTTTGAGCGGCGCCGGGGTGCGGCTTGAGAGGCTTCTCTGTCGCGGCCACGGGGTAGCCGATCGGCCGAATCATGCGCTAGTGATGTAGGTTTAGGTGCTTCCTCCTCTAGTCGGGGTAGCAACCTGCGCTTTGGGTAGCTCTTGGAGGGGCATTCGAGTTCATACTCTTCGGCCGCAAGGACTTCAGTCCATATGTTGGCTAGCAAATCTTGATCAGCTCAAAGCTGTTGCTGTTTTTTCTTGAGGCTGCTCGCCGTGGCCATAAGCCTGCGTTTGAAACGCTCTTGTTCGACGAGATCCTCCGGCATGACAGATTCGTCATCGTCGAGGCTTGCCTCATCTTCGGAGGGAGGCATATAATTATCGTCCTCGACCTCTCTGTCTGCCGCTCTCTCATGAGGGCTGGCTTCTCCATCCTCCTGTGCTGAATCTTGCTGAGGTGGTTGTCTTCGGCACTGTCCGGGGTGTTATTATCTCCCGTGCCGGAATCACCATTTTTTCTTTGGCGGGATTTAGAGTGGCGCCGCTGATGCCGGCGCTTAGGCTGCTTCTTGGAGGGGTCATCCTCCGCTGTTCCATCGCCATTGCCTTCTTTTGGGGTGTCCACCATGTATATATCATACGACGAGGTGGCTTTCCAGTGCCCTATAGGCGCTGGTTCTTGATCGTCTCCTGCATCGGCATCCATACCGTCGATTTCTTCAGACTCGAAGTCGAGCATGTCCGTTAAATCATCGACAGTGGCTACGAAGTGGGTGGTGGGTGGGCTTTGAATTTCTTCATCATCCGCATCCCAACCTTGATGACCATAGTCCGGCCAGGGCTCTCCTAAAGACAGAGACTTTAGTGAATTCAGAATATCGCCGAAGGCGAGTGCTGAAAGATGTCCGCGGCGGTGAACTCCATGATCGGCGTCTAATCGGGTTCGATCGGTAGGGGCACGGAGGGCTCGGAGTCTGGAGAGGAGTCCGGCTCCTTGGAGTCACGGGCTTCGCAGAGAATAGGGCTGGTGTTCGGCTCGATCACCGTAGAGATTGCAGCCCCCGAGGCGGTGTCCAACCACCCATCCTCGATTGGCGTAGTTGGCTCCGAATTAAGAGTCGGAGCTGATGCGGGTGCGGCCTCCAGGGCACTGTTCGGCGGCAGAGCTAGATCATGCCCATCGTGACAGTGCGTCGCGCTCGGCTGCGGCTCAAATCCGTCGAAGATCAAGTCTCCGCGGAGGTCCGCTGTGTAGTTTAAACTTCCAAATCTGACCTGATGGCCAGGGGCGTAGCTTTCGATCTGCTCTAGATGGCCAAGCGAATTGGCCCGCAGTGCAAAGCCGCCGAATACGAAGATCTATCCGGGGAGAAAGGTCTCACCCTGGATCGCATCGCTGTTAATGATCGGAGAAGCCATCGGGCCTAAAAGTGACGACATAGAGGAACTCTCAATGAAAGCACCAATGTCGGTGTCAAAACCGGCGGATCTCGGGTAGGGGGTCTCGAACTGTGCTTCTAGGCGGATGGTAACAAGAGGCAGGGGACACGATGTTTTACCCAGGTTTGGGCCCTCTTGATGGAGGTAAAATCCTACGTCCTGCTTGATTAATATTGATGATATGGGTAGTACAAGAGTAGATCTACCACGAGATCAGAGAGGCTAAACCCTAGAAGCTAGCCTATGGTATGATTGTTCTTCGTCCTACGGACTAAAACCCTCCGGTTTATATAGACACCGGAGAGGGCTAGGGTTACACAGAGTCGGTTACAATGGTAGGAGATCTACATATCCGTATCGCCAAGCTTGCCTTCCACGCCAAGGAAAGTCCCTTCCGGACACGGGACGAAGTCTTCAATCTTGTATCTTCATAGTACAGGAGTCCGGCCGAAGGTATAGTCCGGCTATCCGGACACCCCCTAATCCAGGACTCCCTCACTCAACAAGTTAGAGGATCCATGACAACATACTTTATCTCAGATATAAGAGAGACATAACTCATTACGTTATCTTCCTTGTCCAACATCAACTCTTTAGCATGTCATATTTTAATGAGTGCTCCCAATCATAAAAGATGTCAATGATAATATATCTATATGTGAAAACCTCTCTTTCCTTATTACTTCCTATTAATTGCAACAATGACCAAAGCTATGTTTGCCAACTCCCAACAACTTTTAATCATCATACTCTTTCTATGTGAAGTCATTACTCTCAATAAGATCAATATGAAATTTTTGTTTCTTTTTATTCTTTTCTTCTTTTCTCTTATTCACCCAAGATCATGGCAAAATAATCAAGCCCTTGACTTACATAGAGAGATCATAAAGCAAAACTCAAAACTAGATCATGCCATACACTTTATTCTACTAGATCAAGATACTACTAATAGGATTGAACTAAGAAAAACGATAAAGATAGGAGTTGTGATTGTGATATGATACCGGGGCACCTCCCCCAAGCTTGGCAGTTGCCAAGGGGAGTGCGCATACCCATGTGATTATGTCTCCTGCTTTGTTGTCGGTGTAATATTCTTGGCGATGATTCCCCTCGGGATGCGGTTCTCCTCCTCAAGCTTATTGACTTGATGTTTGAGGTCCATTATTTCCTTACGAAGCTTTCCTGTGACAGCTAAAGCTCCTTGCACCCAAGGGTGTTGCATAGCTGCAGGAGAACAAGTGACACTCCTCTTCATATTTTCATAGGTAAGAAATCTAAAATTAGAAGGGATAACCGAGTTTGGAATAGCTGAGCTCTGTAGTTCCCCCATCGTGAACCCAGCTCAGAGGCGAGAGGTGACTTCTTGATCCTCCACGGCATCTAATCTCATCAAGTCAGCCTCCATCTCTTCCTCCGTTCCTGGCCCAAAATGGTTAGTGTCGCTGTTTGCCCTTGGCTCCGGTGCCGGATTAGATACCCGGCTCTCCCCGAGTGACTCTTGAGAAGACATCTTGCTCTAATCTGTAGCAGCAACAACTCGAAAACAAAAACAGAGGAAATTTGCGTGATACGGGAGTAAAAACATTTGGGAGAATATATAATGAGTTTTTACTGACCAAAATACGTATCGTGCAAGAAAACGGAGTCCGGAAGGCACACGAGGTGCTCACGAGGTAGGGGGGGCGCGCCCAGGGGGTAGGGCGCACCCACCAGCCTCATGGGGCCCTCGTGTCCTTCCCGGACTGCTACTTATTTTTATATTTTTCTAAATATTCCAAAACGGAGAAATATCGCCTTAAAATTGGTTTGGAGTCGGTTTACTTACCATACCTCATACCTATTCCTTTTAGGAGTCTGAAACATTCTGGAAAGTGTCCCTTATGTATTCCTCCGGGGTTACGGTTTCAATAATATTGGTTTCAACATTTATAGGATTACCTGATATATAATGTTTAATTCTTTGACCGTTTACCACCTTCGGATTTGTGCCCTTGAAGTTGTTGATTTTTATGGCACCGGAACGATAGACCTCTTTGATAACATAGGGGCCTTCCCATTTAGAGAGAAGTTTTCCTGCAAAAAACCTTAAACAAGAAATGTATAGCAATACATAATCACCTACGTTAAACTCACGCTTTTGTATCCTTTTGTCATGCCATCTTTTAACTTTTTCTTTAAACAACTTGGCATTTTCATAAGCTTGGGTTATCCATTCATCAAGTGAGCTAATATCAAATAACCTCTTCTCACCGGCAAGTTTAAAATCATAGTTGAGCTCTTTAATAGCCCAATATGCCTTATGTTCTAGTTCGAGAGGTAAGTGACATGCTTTTCCATAAACCATTTTATATGGAGACATACCCATAGGATTTTTGTATGCAATTCTATAAGCCCATAATGCATCATCAAGTTTCTTGGACCAATTCTTTCTAGACCTATTAACAGTCTTTTGCAAAATTAATTTGAGCTCTCTATTGCTCAACTCTACTTGACCACTAGACTGAGGGTGATAAGGAGATGCAATTCTATGATTAACATCATATTTAGCAAGCATTTTACGGAAAGCACCATGAATAAAGTGTGAACCACCATCAGTCATTAAATATCTAGGGACTCCAAACCTCGGGAAAATAACTTCCTTAAGCATTTTAATAGAAGTGTTATGATCAACACTACTAGTTGGAATAGCTTCTACCCACTTAGTAACATAATCAACAGCAACTAAAATATGTGTGTATCCATTAGAGGTAGGAAAAGGTCCCATATAATCAAAGCCCCAAACATCAAACGGTTCAATAACAAGAGAATAATTCATAGGCATTTCTTGACGTCTACTAATATTACCAATTCTTTGACATTCATCACAAGACAAGACAAACTTACGGGCATCCTTGAAGAGAGTAGGCCAATAAAAACCAGATTGCAATACCTTATGTGCAGTTCTATCTCCAGCGTGGTGTCCTCCATAAGACTCGGAATGACACTTGCGTAGGATCTATTCCTGATCATGCTCAGGTACACAACGTCTAATAACACCATCTACTCCTTCTTTATAAAGATGTGGGTCATCCCAAAAGTAATGTCTTAAATCATAGAAAAACTTTTTCTTTTGCTGGTATGTGAAGCTAGGTGGTATAAACTTAGCAACAATATAATTAGCATAATCAGCATACCATGGAGTGCTATGAGAAGTACTTATAACATTTAATTGTTCATCAGGAAAGCTATCATTAATAGGTAGTGGGTCATCAAGAATATTTTCTAACCTAGACAAGTTGTCTGCAATGGGGTTCTCAGCTCCCTTTCTATCAACAATATGCAAATCAAATTCTTGTAGCAAGAGAACCCATCTAATAAGTCTAGGTTTAGTATATTTCTTTTCCATAAGATATTTAATAGCAGCATGATCAGTTTGAATAGTTACTTTAGAATCAACAATATAAGATCTGAACTTATCACAAGCAAATACAACTGCTAAGAGTTCTTTTTCAGTAGTAGCATAATTTGTTTGAGCATTGTCTAGAGTCTTACTAGCATAATGAATAACATTTAATTTCTTATCAACTCTTTGCCCTAGAACAACACCTATAGCATAATCACTAGCATCACACATAATTTCAAAGGGTAGGTTCCAATCAGGTGGCTGAACAACAGGTGCAGTGACTAATGCTTTCTTAAGTATTTCAAATGCTTCTACACAATCATCATCAAAGACAAATGGTATATCTTTTTGCAATAAATTATTCAGAGGCCGAGAAATTTTTGAGAAGTCCTTAATGAACCTCCTGTAAAATCCGGCATGACCAAGGAAACTTCTTATACCTTTGATGTCCTTGGGACATGGCATCTTTTCGATAGCATCAACCTTGGCTTTATCAACTTCAATACCTCTTTCAGAAACTTTGTGCCCCAAGACAATACCTTCATTAACCATAAAGTGGCACTTTTCCAAATTCAAGACAAGATTAGTTTCTTCACATATCTGCAAAACTCAATCAAGATTGCTCAAGCAATCATCAAAAGAGGAACCATAGACGGAAAAGTCGTCCATGAAAACCTCACAAATCTTTTCACAAAAGTCAGAGAATATAGCCATCATGCATCTTTGAAAGGTAGCAGGTGCATTACATAAACCAAAAGGCATACGTCTATAAGCAAAAGTACCAAAAGGGCATGTAAAAGTAGTCTTTGATTGATCTCTAGCCGACACAGGTATTGGAGAGAAACCGGAATAACCATCTAGAAAGCAATAGTGTGTATGTTTGCATAATCTTTCTAGCATTTGTTCAATAAAAGGTAAGGGGTAATGATCTTTCTTAGTAGCTTTATTTAATTTGCGGAAATCAATTACCATCCTATAACCTATGATAATTCTTTGTGGAATCAATTCATCTTTATCATTAGGAACAACAGTAATACCTCCCTTCTTAGGGACACAATGGACATGACTTACGCACTCACTATCAGCAATGGGATAGATTATACCTGCCTCCAGAAGCTTTAGTATTTCTTTTCTTACCACTTCTTTCATTTTAGGATTCAGACGTCGTTGAGGATCACGAACTGGTTTGGCATCTGTTTCTAAATTTATTTTATGTTGACATAGAGTGGGACTAATGCCCTTAAGATCATCAAGAGTATATCCAATAGCAGCACGATGCTTCTTCAGAGTTTTCAATAATCTTTCTTCTTCATGCTCTGAAAGGTTAGCACTAATAATAACAGGATATATCTTCTTTTCATCAAGATAAGCATATTTAAGATTATCAGGCAACGGTTTAAGCTCAAACATGGGATCACCCTTGGGTGGAGGAGGATCCCCTAAGATTTCAATAGGAAAATTGGGTTTGCAGAATAGGTTCCTGTTTAAAGAATACTTCATCTATTTCCCTTCTTTCATTCATGAACATATCATTTTCATGGTCTAGCAAATAGTGTTCTAAAGGATCACTAGGAGGTACGACAATAGAAGCAAGACCAATAATTTCATCCTTACTAGGTAATTCTTCCTCACGTTGGTGTTTACTAAATTTAGAGAAATTAAACTCATGAACCATATCATCAAAGCCAACAGTAACAACATTCTTTGTGCAATCTATGGTAGCATTAATAGTATTTAAGAAGGGTCTACCAAATATAATGGGACAAAAGCTATCTTGTGGGGAACCAAGAACAAGAAAATCAGAAGGATATTTAGTTTTCCCACACAAGATTTCAACATCTCTAACAATTCCAATTGGTGAAATAGTATCTCTATTTGCAAGTTTAATTGTGACATCAATACCTTCTAACTCAGCAGGTGCAATTTCATTCTTAATTTCTTCGTATAAAGTATGCGGTATAACACTAGCACTCGCACCCATATCACATATGCCATGATAACAATGATCTCCTATTTTAACATAAATAACATGCACGCCTACCACAGGTCTATGTTTATCTTTATCACAAGGTTTAGCAATTCTAGCAGTTTCACCTTCGAACTGAATAACATGCCCATCAATATTATCAGACAAGAGATCTTTAACAATAGCAATATTAGGTTCTACTTTAACTTGCTCAGGAGGTGTATGAGTTCTAATATTGCTTTTACGGACAACAGTTGAAGCTTTAGCATGATCCTTTATTCTAACAGGGAAAGGTGGTTTCTCAACATAAGAAGTAGGAACAATAGGATCATTATAAGTGATAGTCTTTTCTTCAACTTTAATAGGTGCAGCTACTTTTACTTCTATGGGAGGATGATATTTAAACCACTTCTCCTTAGGGAGATCAACATAAGTAGCAAAAGATTCACAGAAAGAAGCTACTATCTCAGAGTCAAGTCCATATTTAGTGCTAAACTTACGGAAAATATCGGTATCCATAAAAGATTTAACACAATCAAACTTAGGTGTCATACCTGACTCCTTACCTTCGTCGAGGTCCCAATCTTCAGAGTTGCGTTTAATTCTATCCAATAAATTCTATCTGAATTCAATAGTCTTCATCATAAAAGAGCCAGCACAAGAAGTATCGAGCATGGTGCGATTGTTACCAGAAAGCCGAGCATATAAATTTTGAATAATCATTTCCCTTGAGAGCTTATGATTGGGGCATGAATATAACATTGATTTAAGCCTCCCCCAAGCTTGAGTGATGCTTTCTCCTTCGCGAGGCCAGAAATTATATATATAATTGCGATCACGATGAACAAGATGCATAGGGTAATACTTTCGATGAAATTCCAGCTTCAATCTTTTATAGTCCCATGATCTCATATCATCACATAGCCTATACCATATCAATGCGTATCCCTTCAAAGATAAAGGGAAGACCTTCTTCTTAGCAACATCATCGGTTATACCTGCAAGCTTAAATAATCCACAAACTTCATCAACATATATTAAGTGCTCATCAGGATGCTTTGTTCCATCTCCTGTAAAAGGGTTAGCTAGCAGTTTTTCCATCATACCCGAAGGAAATTCAAAAGGAGTTTCATTTTCAATAGGTTCAATAGGTTGAGGAGAAACTCTTTGCTCTACTGGACGGGGTGAAGATACCCTGAACAAGCCCCAGAGAATTACTTTCCATAGTAACAAGTGACAGTAAATTTCAGCACACTATATAAATTTTTCCTTACCAAATTCCACCTACCAAAAGTGCTACACTCCCCGACAACGGCGCCAGAAAAGAGTCTTGATGACCCACAAGTATAGGGGATCTATCATAGTCCTTTCGATAAGTAAGAGTGTCAAACCCAACGAGGAGCAGAAGGAAATGATAAGCGGTTTTCAGCAAGGTATTCTCTGCAAGTACTGAAATAAGTGGTAACATGTAGTTTTGTGATATGATAAATTGTAATGAGCAACAAGTAACAAAAGTAAATAAAGTGCAGCAAGGTGGCCCAATCCTTTTGTTGCAAAGGACAAGCCGGAACAAACTCTTATAATAGGAAAAGCGCTCCCGAGGACACATGGGAATATCGTCAAGCTAGTTTTCATCACGTTCATATGATTCACGTTCGATACTTTTTGATATATGGGTGGACCGGTGCTTGGGTGCTGTTCTTACTTGAACAAGCATCCCACTTATGATTAACCTCTATTGCAAGCATCCGCAACTACAACAAAACTATTAAGGTAAACCTAACCATAGCATGAAACGTGTGGATCCAAATCAGCCCCTTACAAAGCAACGCATAAACTAGGGTTTAAGATTCTGTCACTCTAGCAACCCATCATCTACTTATTACTTCACAATGCCTTCATCTAGGCCCAAATAATGGTGAAGTGTTATGTAGTCGACGTTCACATGACACCACTAGAGGCTAGACAACATACATCTTATCAAAATATCAAACGAATACCAAATTCACATGACTACTAATAGCAAGACTTCTCCCTTGTCCTCAGGAACAAACGTAATTACTCACAAAGCATATTCATGTTCATAATCAGAGGGGTAATAATATGCATATAGGATATGAACATATGATCTTCCACCAAATAAACCAACTAGAATCAACTACAAGGAGTAATCAACACTACTAGCAACCTACTAGCACCAATCCCGGACTTTGAGACAAGAATTGGATACAAGAGATGAACTAGGGTTTAGAGATGAGATGGTGCTGGTGAATATGTTGATGGAGATTGCCCTCTCCCGATGAGAGGAGCGTTGGTGATGATGATGGTGATGATTTCCCCCTCCCGGAGGGAAGTATCCCCGGCAGAACAGCTCTGCCGGAGCTCTAGATTGGTTCCGCCAAGGTTCCGCCTCGTGGCGGCGGAGTCTCGTCCCGAAAAGTTCCTTCTTTATTTTTTTCTCATCGAAAGACTTCATATAGGAGAAGATGGACGTCGGAGAGCCACCAGGGGGCCCACGAGGTAGGGGGCGCACCCTCGTGAGAAGGGTGTGAGCCCCCTGGCCTTCATCTTTGGTGAGGATTTTTCTTTATTTGTTTTAAGATGTTCCGTGGAGTTTCAGAACTTGTTGCGCAGCATAGGTCTCTAATATTTGCTCCTTTTCGAGCCCAGAATTCCAGCTACCGGCATTCTCCCTCCTTATGTAAACCTTGTAAAATAAGAGAGAATAGCCATAAGTATTGTGCCATAAAGTGAAATAACAGTCCATAATGCGATAAATATCGATATAAAAGCATGATGAAAAATGGACGTATCATACATCATCCCGCAACTAACTCATTAGTTGCAATGCTTGCAAGGCTTAAGTGATGTGTATTGCCGAGAGGGCCAAGAGATACCTCTCCGACAATCGGAGTGACAAATTCTAATCTCGTAATACACCAACCCAACAAGTACCTTCGGAGACACCTGTAGAGCACCTTTATAATCACCCACTTACGTTGTGATGTTTGGTAGCACACAAAGCGTTCCTCCGATAAACGGGAGTTGCATAATCTCATAGTCATAGGAACATGTATAAGTCGTGAAGAAAGCAATAGCAACATACTAAATGATCGAGTGCTAAGCTAACGGAATGGGTCAAGTCAATCACATCATTCTCCTAATGATGTGATCCCGTTAATCAAATGACAACTCACGTTAATGGCTAGGAAACATAACCTTCTTTGATCAACAAGCTAGTCAAGTAGAGGCATACTAGTGACACTCTGTTTGTCTATGTATTCACACAAGTATTATGTTTCCGGTTAATACAATTCTAGCATGAATAATAAACATTTTTCATGATATAAGGAAATAAATAATAACTTTATTATTGCCTCTAGGGCATATTTCCTTCAGTCTCCCACTTGCACTAGAGTCAATAATCTAGATTACACAGTAATGATTCTAACACCCATGGATCCTTGGTGTTGATCATGTTTTGCTCGTGGAAGAGGCTTAGTCAACGGGTCTACAACATTCAGATCCGTATGTATCTTGCAAATTACTATGTCTCCCACCTGGACTAGATCCCGGATGGAATTGAAGCGTCTCTTGATGTGCTTGGTTCTCTTGTGAAATCTGGATTTCTTTGCCAAGGCAATTGCACCAGTATTGTCACAAAAGATTTTCATTGGATCCGATGCACTAGGTATGGAACCTAGATCGGATATGAACTCCTTCATCCAGACTCATTCATTTGCTGCTTCCGAAGCAGCTATGTACTCCGCTTCATACGTAGATCCCACCACGATGCTTTGTTTAGAACTGCACCAACGGATAGCTCCACCGTTCAATGTAAACATGTATCCGGTTTGCGATTTAGAATCATCCGGATCAGTGTCAAAGCTTGCATCGACGTAACCATTTACGACTAGCTCTTTGTCACCTCCATAAACGAGAAACATATCCTTAGTCCTTTTCAGGTATTTCAGGATGTTCTTGACCGCTGTCCAGTGATCCACTCCTGGATTACTTTGGTACCTCCCTGCTAAACTTATAGTAAGGCACTCATCAGGTCTGGTACACAGGATTTTATACATGATAGAGCCTATGGCTGAAGCATAGGGAACATCTTTCATCTTCTCTCTATCTTCTGCAGTGGTCGGGCATTGAGTCTTACTCAACTTCACACCTTGTAACACAGGCAAGAACCCTTTCTTTGCTTGATCCATTTTGAACTTCTTCAAAACTTTGTCAAGGTATGTGCTTTGTGAAAGCCCGATTAAGCATCTTGATCTATCTCTATAGATCTTGATGCCCAATATATAAGAAACTTCACCGAGGTCTTTCATTGAAAAACTCTTATTCAAGTATCCCTTTTTGCTATCCAGAAATTCTATATCATTTCCAATCAACAATATGTCATCCACATATAATATCAGAAATGCTACAGAGCTCCCACTCACTTTCTTGTAAATACAGGCTTCTCCAAAAGTCTGTATAAAACCAAATGCTTTGATCACTCTATCAAAGTGTTTATTCCAACTCCGAGAGGCTTGCACCAGTCCATACATGGATCGCTGGAGCTTGCACACTTTGTTAGCTCCCTTTGGATCAACAAAACCGTCTGGTTGCATCATATACAACTCTTCTTTCAAAAATCCATTCAGGAATGCAGTTTTGACATCCATTTGCCAAATTTCATAATCATAAAATGCGACAATTGCTAACATGATTCGGACAAACTTAAGCATCGCTACGGGTGAGAAAGTCCCATCATAGTCAATCCCTTGAACTTGTCGAAAACCTTTTGCAACAAGTCGAGCTTTATAGACAGTAATATTACCGTCAGCGTCAGTCTTCTTCTTGAAGATTCATTTATTCTCAATGGCTTGCCGATCATTGGGCAAGTCAACCAAAGTCCACACTTTGTTCTCATACATGGATCCCATCTCAGATTTCATGGCCTCTAGCCATTTTTCGGAATCTGGGCTCACCATCGCTTCTTCATAGTTCGTAGGTTTCGTCATGGTCTAGTAACATAACCTCCAGAACAGGATTACCTGTAACGCCCCGAGACCGTTGCCCCGGGTGTCTTCTAGTTATTCACTGTTGTTGCCTTGTCATTTGTTTGCATGTCATGCATTTCATATCATGTCATCATGTGCATCACATTGGCATACGTGTTCGTCTCATGCATCCGAGCATTTTCCCCGTTGTCCGTTTTGCAATCCGACACTCCTATGTCCTCCGGCGCCCCCTTTTGCCTCTTTTCATGTGCGGATGTTAAACTTTCTCGGAATGGACTGAGATTTGCCAAGCGGCCTTGGTACCCCACCGGTAGACCATCTGTCAAGTTTCGTGCCATTTGGAGTTCGTTTGATACTCCAACGGTTAACCGGGGAACCGTAAAGGCCTCGTGTGTGTTGCAGCCCAACACCCCTTCAAAGTGGCCCCAAAACCATCCAAACCCCCTCCATCCTCTCGGTCGTTCGATCACGATCGCGTGGCCGAAAACCGCACCTCATTTGGACTCTCCTAGCTCCCTCTACCTATATATATGTGTGCCTCCCTGAAATTTCACGCAGATGAGACCCTAGCCCCGCTCCTCTCGCGCCGCCGTCCCCGACGAATCCGCCGCCGCCACGTCGCCCTCTCTCTCCTCCCACCGCGCTAGGCACGCGGGGCCCATCCGGCCGCCGCCACCCGCGAAGGGAGTCCCGCGCCGAGCGCCGCCCGTGTCCGCCGTTCGCCGCCGCCACCAACCGCCGACCGCCGCCCATGCCTCCCCGCGCTCGCCGGCCGGACCCTGCCGCCGTCCACCGCCGCCCGAGCTGCGCCTCACGCCTCCCGGCCCTTGCTCCACCGCCATCGCCGCTCCGCCTCGCGCCGCCTCCTGCCTCCCCGGCGTTCGCCGTCCGCGCCGCCTTGTGTGCCCGCCTCCGGCGACCGGCACCGCGCCCCGGCGACCGCGCCCCTCCCTCCGGCCGTTGTCGTCTTCTCCGGCGAGATCCACCGGGATCTGATCCAAACGCCTCGCCCCACCCAGATCCCTCCGTCCCGGGTCGAGCCCGTCCCGCGCTGACATTTCCCGTGAGGTCTAAATTTCTGCTAAGTCCCAGATCTGTGTTATTTTCAAGCACTGTTCAACATGCCATAACTCCTTATCCGTAGCTCCGTTTTGCATGCATGAGATATCAAAATGTTCATCTGGTTGTCCTCTGTCGATGTACTAGAGTAGGGGTACCCTAGTATCCCGAACTTGTGCACGGGCAGTCGCAGCATCCCGCGGCAAGGCTTGCCGGGAGACCGCCAAGGTCCTCCGTGGTTCCTTTGGAACCATTCAAGAACAAAGTATCCAAACTAAGGCACCACAAGACCCCGGCAAGAGGAGCTTGCCGGGAAGGCCGCCCAAGGCATCTCAAGGAACTTGCCGCGACGCGCCCCGCGTCCCGGCAAGGCCCGGTGAGCGACAAGCTCCCGGGCGTGACAAGACAACGACCGCGGTGAGGCACTTGCCGCGGCAAGACCCCACTGTGCCCGCGCTCCAGCACATCCACCAACGTATCGCTCTGGGACCCTTCCAGGCGTACGTGGCGGGAGGCTGTGCAGCTTGCGGTGCGCGGTGCCAAGCGGCGCTGACAAGATCGCCATCGTGGCGAGCGGTGGCGCCCCTGACGGTCCCTTTATGCACTGTTTAGGCGACACAGACGGGCATTTAAGGCCCTTGTCCCCTGCCGTCAGGGTTAGGTATGATACACTGTAGCAGGTAGCTGTGCCCACCGCAGCACCTTTCCATTTCTACCCTTTGCCTCCGTTGCCACCTGTCGGTGACCCCTTGAGCATATAAAAGGAGGACCGTGCGCAACGTATGGGGGGGGGGGGGTTAGCCAGTTCGGAGAACACTCACGCTCGGTCTCGCTAGCTGCTGGTGTGTACTGTAGCACTCCGCGCTCCTGAGCAAGAAATCAATAGAAACCACCAAGCAGGAGTAGGGTTTTACGCATCCGTGCGGCCCGAACCTGGGTAAATCGCTCGCGTGTATCGCCTCGATTTGCTCTTTGCACGATCTCCGCCCCCGCCAAACCGAAAGGGACTCAGCCCGCCGGTCCCATAGGTGTTCGTGGATCAGTACCCCGGCATCTTTGGCGCGCCAGGTAGGGGGGCGTCGAGATTGTGTGAACCAGATCCGGCGTTCACGCAAGCTAGATCTTCATCATCTTCATCGACATGCCGCCGAAGAAGAAGGTTTTGGAGGCAGATGCTCCGTCCGCCCCGCTACCACTGGAGCAAACGGCTGATGGGGCGGACGCCGGCGGAAGAACGGGCGTCAACGAGGGAGCTCACGGTGGTGCTAGGTCTAAGGACAAGGCCGCGCTGCCCATCGGCGGCGTAGCCGGCTCCCACAACGACCGGGCGCACTCCAAGACCTCGGCGTCCGTACATGCACCGCGCCCATCTCAGGAGGCGCGGGACCGGCAGCATCATGGTACTCACGGTACCATGCGTTTGCTAGACCAAGATCGAGCTGGTGGATCTCGGAGCGCTCAGGACCGCCATGCACGCCAACATGCTGGCGCGAGCGAGACACGGTCGCCTGGGCGAGATACTGCTCCTTCTAACGTGGTTAGAAGTCCGAGCATATCCCGCTCCTCGCACCGTTCACCACCACCACCCGCCACTGCAGCAGAAGCTTTGGCGCGAGCTCAACTGCTCCTAGACTACCCTCCGACGGCGGACAAGATCGACGACTGGAGGGCTACCATTCAGAGTCTCATCGGCATCGCCAACGGCGACACTCAACGGCAGCCGAGCACGTCGCAGCCGCAGCCAGTCAGCCAGGCACGAGCCGGTGGCGACAAAACCGGTGGGGGTGCCACCTCTGTGCACTCTCCGCCCCGAAGGCCAAGAACGCCGACTCGCCGGATCCACCTCACAGCGACTCCACCGCGTCATCAGATCCACGAGCTCGCCACGATCAACGCCAAGTTCTTCACGAACGACAGCAAGAAGACGCTCGTACTCGCATCGAGCGCCGAAGAGAAGCGCGACGTCAGTCAGACCAGCGCGCTGGGCCCTCTGTCGACATGCATGCGCCAGGGGAACCAGGCGACTTGCCGTACGCGGTAGGTTGCCCTGCGTTCACCCGTGAGCTGCGGCAAGTCCAGTGGCCCAGTATGAAGAATTTCAAACCAGATGTGCCAGAGAAGTACGACGGCAAGTCGCATCCGTCGGAGTTCCTCAGCATCTACACCATCGCGGTGCAGGCTGCTGGGGGTCGAGACGACAAGATCCTTGCCAACTACTTCCCGCTGGTGCTCAAGCCCAACGTCAGGTCCTGGCTCATGCACTTGCCGAACAACTCCATATCCTCCTGGGCAGACCTATGCCATCAGTTTGTTGGCGCCTTTACAGGCGGCCACAAACCTCATGGCCAAGAGAGTGACCTTCATCTGCTCGCCCAGAAGGAAGGAGAACCCCTGCGCAAGTATATTCAGAGATTCAGCCGTGTGCAGCACAACATCCCAGATGTCCACCCTGCCGCAGTCATCAGCGCGTTCCATCAGAACGTGCGTAGCCGCAGGATGCGGGAGGAGATGGCGATGTGCAAGATCAGAGACGTCAGTGAGCTGTATGCCCTGGCCGACAAGTGTGCACGTGCTGAGGAAGGGAGGAAACTCCCCGGAGAGAATGTGAGAGCAGGAGGATCTGACAGTGAGGATGCTGCCCCGGCAAAGAAAAACCGGCGGCGGAACAGGAAGAAGAAAGGTAAAGATGTGCTAGTCGTTGAGCAGTCCGGCAAAGAAGGTGGCGACCAGAAAGCCAAAGTTGGTAGCTCCGGCAAGGAGATTGCCGCATGCACCAACTGCCAGGCTGTGGCGGTCGCCGACAAGCAGGACGGCACCGACAAGCAGTACTGCAAGAGTCACCGCACCAAGGGCCATGACCTCCAGAGCTGCAAGAAGGTCGAGCAGCTTGTCCAGCAACAAAAGGCTGAGTACGAGCGGCGAGACAAAGAGAGGGCCCAAGGAGGCGCTGGGGAATCTGGCAAGAAGCGAGCCGGCCAGGGAGGACGCCGCGGCAAGGAGACGGACCCCCCCCCCCCCCCCCCCCCCCCGTGGCCGCGACAAGGATGAAGACGACGACGACGACGACGACGAAGACATGGATGATGTTGAGACCAGTGAGCAGGAGTTCCAGAAAGCCACAGAGGTCTTGTGCGTTGACGGCGGTGCTTCTCTGCATACTTCGCACCGCCAACTCAAGAAGTGGGTGCGGGAAGTCAATGCAGCGGAGCCACCTGTCGAGTCACGCAAGCTTCTGAAATGGTCCAGCACGCCTATCATCTTTGACATTGAGGACCACCCTGATCGCACAACTGTAGTCGGGTGCTTGCCGATGTTGGTTTCACCAACTATCCGCAACCTCAAGGTCACTAAGATGTTAGTAGACGGCGGGGCCGGCTTTAACCTGATCTCCTCAGCTGTACTCCAGAAACTCCAGATCCCTGACAGCGAGCTTGAAGAGACCGGCACATTCCAAGGAATTAACCCGGGAAGGAGCAAGCCGAAGGGGAAGGTCACGTTGCCAGTAACATTTGGCAGCGAGCTGAACTTCAGGACTGAGAGGATCACTTTTGACGTTGCCGATATTCCATTGCCTTACAATGGGATACTTGGCCATCCAGCACTCGCCAAGTTCATGGCAGCCTCTCACTATGCATACAACACTCTGAAGATGCCAGGCCCGATAAGCGTCATCTCTGTCCCTGGCGACAAGAAGGATGCTCTTATCTGCGCCGACAAGATCTACCGGGAAGCCGCAGCCGCAACAGACCGCAAGTCACTTGCCGCTGAAGCTCCCGGGGGGAAGAAGAAGACCAAGTCCGGCAAGAGTTCTGATGCCCACTCCGGCAAGCGCACCTCCTCGGAGTGCTGCGCTGCCGTCGAGGACGCACCATCGAGCTCCACCGGCAAGTATAAGAAGACAATGGCAGCTCCGCGAGAGACGAAGAAGGTGTCCGCCAAGGAGGACGGCACTGGTGGAACCTTCACCATCAGTGCCACTATCGACCCTAAATAGGAAAGCACGCTCATTGCTTTCCTGCGGGTGAATGTCGACGTGTTTGCGCGGCAACCGTCTGACATCCCCGGTGTTCCCAGGAAAGTAATTGAGCACCATCTTGCCGTTTGTCCTCATGCGCGGCCTGTCAAGCAGAAGGTCAGAAAGCAGGCAGTAGAGAACCAAGAATTCATTGCAGAAGAGATCAAGAAGTTGGAAGCAGTAGGCCTTGTCAAAGGAGTGCTCCATCCTACATGGTTGGCCAATCCTGTAGTCGTGCGCAAGGCGAATGGGAAATGGAGACTTTGTATCGATTTTACCGATGTTAACAAAGCTTGCCCCAAAGACCCATTTCCTTTGCCGCGCATTGACCAGATTGTTGACTCCACAGCCGGATGTGATTTGCTTTCATTTCTTGACGCATATTCAGGATACCATCAGATCTTCATGGCAGAAGAGGATGAGGAGAAGACCGCGTTTATTACTCCATGTGGCACGTACTGTTTCGTACGGATGTCTTTTGGTTTAAAAAATGCTGGTTCAACATTTGCAAGAGTAGTCCATGTCGCTCTTGAGCCACATATACACAGAAATGTGGAAGCCTACATGGATGACATAGTGGTCAAGAGCAAAGACAAGGCAACCCTGATCCAAGATCTAGACGAGACCTTTGCAAATCTACGCAAGATCAGCCTCAAGCTCAACCCAGAGAAGTGTGTGTTTGGAGTCCCCTCCGGCAAGCTTCTCGGGTTCTTCGTGTCTCAGCGGGGAATTGAAGCCAATCCCGACAAGATCAAGGCAATTGAGCAGATTGAAGCACCAAAGCGCGTCAAGGATGTGCAAAGACTTGCCGGTTGCGTGGCTGCTCTCAGCAGGTTTATTTCTAGGTCTGCTGAGCACGCCCTGCCGTTTTTCAAATTATTGAAAAAGGCAGGTCCAATGAAATGGACTCCGGAAGCGGAGGCTGCGCTGCAAGACTTGAAGAAATACCTGTCCTCCCCTCCAATACTTGTCGCACCTAAGCCATAAGAGAAGTTGCTGCTGTATATAGCGGCAACCAATCAAGTGGTTAGTGCTGCGTTAGTAGCAGAGAGGGAGGCAGATGACGAGCCAGCAACCGCGGCAAGCGCATCCAGCGACAAGCAACGGGCTTCCCCGGCAAGCTCTGGTCCCGACGAAGATGGATCTACACAGATGCACGAGGAGACACAGAAGAAAATGGTGCAGCGCCCAATTTACTTTGTCAGTTCCCTTCTGCAGGGGGCTAGGTCAAGGTACTCTGGTGTGCAGAAATTGCTTTTCGGCCTTCTCATGGCCTCGAGAAAGCTGCGCCATTACTTCCAAGCACATGAGATCACAGTTGTCACTCGCTTTCCGCTGAAGAGGATACTACAGAATCCAGAAGCGACAGGCAGGATTGTTGAGTGGGCACTGGAACTGTCAAGCTTTGGTCTAAAGTTTGAGAGCACTTCAACTATCCAGAGCAGAGCATTGGCAGAATTCATAGCAGAATGGACGACAACACCAGATGAAGAAATTCTAGAGACGAGCATCCCCGTCGATGAAGCAAGCAAAGAGTGGCTGATGTACTTTGATGGTGCCTTTTCGCTGCAAGGCGCCCGCGCTGGTGTGCTGCTTGTCGCACCCACCGGAGAGCACCTCAAGTACGTAGTCCAGATGCACTTTCCCAAGGAGCAAGCAACGAACAATACTGCAGAGTATGAAGGCTTGCTTGCCGGTCTCAAGATTGCGGCAGACCTTGGGATTAAGAAGCTCATTGTCACGGGTGACTCACAGCTTGTCGTCCACCAAGTAAACAAGAGTTATCAGAGTCCATTAATGGAAGCTTACATCAATGAAGTGAGAAAGCTAGAAGAGCACTTCGACGGCCTACAAATGGAACATGTTCCAAGAGCTCAGAACGCCATTGCAGATGGCCTGTCAAAGTGCGCCGCACTTAAGTTACCTGTGGAACCAGGGATCTTTGTGCTCAAGCTGACTCAGCCGTCCGTAACGCCATCCACTGGGCAGAGCAAGAAGAGGAAGTTGATTTCTGGTGACTATTTGCCGGCAGAGCTTCCCGAAGCCGCCGCCAAGAAGGTCCCCAAGATCAACGCCAAAAGCGCTGAGGAGCAGTCTGCTCCGGCAAGCCCTAGGGTTTGTTCTGTCGAAGCAGAAGCTCCCGACAAGTTTTGCTCCGGCAAGCTTTCTGGGGAACGTCAAGCTCCGGCAGAGCCTCAGGTTCTCGCCGTAGAAGCGAATGTTCCAGCAGCAGCAGATTTGCCTTTAGTCCTTGTTGTCGAGCCACAAGCTCCAGCATGGGCACAGCAGATTGTCCGTTTCCTTCAGACAGGAGAACTTCCCGAAGAGCAAGAAGAAGCGAAAAGAGTAGCCCGGCAGTCAAGTATGTACCAGTTTGTCGACAAGAAACTGTACAGAAGAAGACTGAACGGTGTGAAATTGAAGTGTATTCACCGGGAAGACGGACAAAAGCTGTTGGCAGAGATACATGGAGGCATATGTGGACATCACATTTGCGCAAGAGCACTTGTCGGCAAAGCTTTCCGGCAAGGTTTCTTTTGGCCAACAGCCCTCCAGGATGCAACTGCACAAGTAACCAAGTGTGAAGCGTGCCAGTTCCATTCCAAGCAGATACACCAACCAGCTCAAGCTCTCCAGACGATCCCTTTATCCTGGCCATTTTCGGTCTGGGGGCTCGACATCCTCGACCCCTTTCCCCGAGCTATCGGGGGCTTTGAGTACTTGTACGTTGCAATCGACAAGTTCACAAAGTGGCCGGAAGTGGAACCAGTGAGGAAGGTGACCGCACAGTCAGCAGTCAAGTTCTTCAGGTCGATTGTTTGCCGCTTCGGGATCCCTAACAGGATAATCACCGACAACGGTACACAATTCATGAGCCGCACCTTCATGCAGTACGTCCAAGATATTGGCGCCAAGGTCTGCTTCGCTTCTGTTGCTCACCCGAGAAGCAACGGTCAAGCGGAGAGGGCAAATGCTGAAGTGCTGCGCGGGCTCAAGACCAGAACTTTCGACAGGCTGCACAAGTGCGGAAGAAACTGGATCGAGGAGCTGCCGGTGGTTCTTTGGTCGATCAGGACGACGCCAAATCGAGCCACCGGCCCGACACCTTTCGCTCTAGTCTACGGAGCAGAGGCAGTTATCCCCACGGAACTCGTATACGGGTCACCTCGAGCGCTCGCTTATGATGAGCTCGAGCAAGAGCAGCTGCGACAAGATGACGCGCTGCTCCTTGAGGAAGACCGTCTTCAGGCTGCTGTGCGAGCTGCTCGCTACCAGCAAGCTTTGCGCCGCTACCATAGCCGCAAAGTTAACGCCAGAAGTCTCGAGGAAGGCGACCTTGTTCTTCAGCGTGTTCAGTCCGCCAAGAATTCCAACAAGTTGACGCCAAAGTGGGAAGGCCCTTACCGGGTGAAACGAGTCACTAGGCCTGGCGCTGTCCGCCTTGAGACCGAAGATGGCATTCCGGTGAGCAACTCCTGGAACATTGAGCATCTTCGTAAGTTTTACCCGTAAGGCGCGGTTGCCGGAACCTGTTCCGGCAACCACCTTTTGTACAAGTCTTGCCGCTGTTGCATGTAATCCTTTGTACAAAGCCGGGCGCAGACCGCGTGCATAAGTAAAGCTCATGTGCTACGCACATTTTGTCATTTTCATGCTTTCTATTTTTTAGCATATATGATCTAACACTTTGTGCAGCACCTACTCCACGGTAAGCAATAACGAGCCGTAAAGCTCCATATCTGTATTGTCTCTTCTTCCTTTTGAAAGCAAGGTTCCCCTCGCCCACAAGTTTGCCGGGGGGGAAATGAGAAGACGATGGTATGGACCAGGCGACCAGGCGTCATTCAAGAAAGTTTCGCCTTGCCGGGAAGCAAACAACAGAAAAGCTAAGTTGCCAAAGTTTGAGCAATCAAATTTTTTAAATTCTAAGTTATCTCCCTTGAACGACCGCACTTTGTATGGAAAACCTGTGCGCGGAGGAACCAACTCGTAGCCAGTTGCGCCCTTTCTTTGTTTCGAGTCCGCTCAACAACTTAAGTGAGCTGCAACTAGTTGCGACAAGGTTTCTTGTCGGTAGCGGCACGGCCAGCAGGCTGCTGACGTTCCGCACTCAGCGCTCGCGGCTCAGGTGCCTGGACCGGCAAGTTCCCTAAAAGCGTAGGGTAAAAAGACATACAAAGGGAGGAGTCAAGTAAAGGGAATAATGTTGCAATCATTACCCAGAATAAAGTTATATTACAAAGATAGCTTGTCGCAGCTCTAACAGATTGTTTTCACGACATGCTAAACAGCGACAAGGAAAGAAGAAATGGGCGGCCTAATCTACGCGATCGCCTTCAACCCTCTTGATCCCACTCACCTTGTCCACAATGGGTGCGACAAGGGCCTTGAGCTCCTCCAGATCAGCATCCGGCGGCAAGGTCCTGAGGACGTTGGTGAGGCGGAGGCCCGGGTTGCGGAAGGCCACCTTCATCAACACTTTCTGAAGAGCTCCCGCGCAGATCTTGCGCGACTCATCGGCCAGCTGCTTGGGGATTCTCTCCCGGAGTCGTTGGAGGGCCGTCACCACGCCCTTCAAGAACAGGACGAGCTTGGCGCTGGGTTGGAGGTTGTCGTCGGAGGGATACCCGAGATCCTCCATCCCCAGCTGCGCCAGCTCCTTGTCGATGTCTGTGGCGGCATTCACAAGACTCTCCGTGCAGTGCGTCACAGTCTCCCTGAAGGCGTTCTGGGCGGCGGCAGCACTCTCCAGCAGCGCCTTGTCGGCCTTGATTTCCTCCTTCAAGGCCGCCTCCCGCTTCTTGGCGCTGTCCAGAGTCTTGGTCAAAGTGGTTAGCTTCAACTCAAGATCCACGTTGGAGACCTTGGCGGCGCTGAGCTCTCTTCCCTTCTCAGCGAGATCGGCTTCTAGCTGCGCCACCTTCGTCTTCAACCCCTCCTTGGCGGCCTCGGCGGCAGCGGCGGCGTCCTCTGCTTGTTTGAGGGCTCCGCCGAGTTTTTCCTCGCGCGCGGCAAGCTCCTCCTCGTGGGCGTCGAGATTGACCTTCCGCTACGCCAGCTCGCCCTCCTCCGCGGCTAGCTTCACAGCGGCAAGTTGCTGCCGCTCTTCGACTTCGGCCTTCTCAAGAAGGAAGGCCTTCTGCGCTTCAGCGAGCTGCTCCCGCTCCTCCGCCAGGGATCGGAGGGCTTCCCGGTGGAAACCCCCGAGCTCTTCCGCGCGCTTCTCGATATCTTCTCCCGCCTTCGCGACTAGCGCCTCACGGGACTCCAGCTTGGCTTGCCGCGCGCGGTAGAGCGACATCAGTTTCCGCAGCAGCCGCTCCTCCTCAGGCTCGTTGCTGCTGCTTGGCGCGTCAACCACCGTCAACCCAGCGGAGGCGAGCACTTCTCCGTCGAAGATCTCCCCCTCGACCGGCGCCCTGGAGCTTGACGCCCAGGGGAGGTTGATGAAGACGCCTTCGCCGGCCTTCAAGTAGACGCCCGGCTGGGGCCCCTTGGAGCTTGGCGCTGCGGCTTCGGCGGACGGGTCGGTGGTCGGTGTAGCGCCTGGCGCTCCTGCGGCCTCAGGGCCGTCAGTGTGATCACCAGACCCTTCACCAGTTGCTGCGGCGGCAGCCTTGGCGGCCTCTGCGCCGGCGGCATCTCCAGCACCGGCTGCTTCTTCGGCGGCGACCTCGGTCTCCATCCGCTCCGCAGCAGATGGGTCTGACAGCCGGCAAGGGGAGAAGAATCAAGCAAAATCCAGCAAAAACCCAGAAGGATCGAAAAAAAAAGAACCCAAGGGAAGTCTTGGAGCAAGAGGAGTACCTGTACCAGGTTCTGCAGTCGTGGTCTCCGCCGTCGGGGGGCCGCTGGTGCTGTCCCTTGCCGGAGAACCCTCCCTTGCCGGAGACTTCTCCCTTACCGGGAAGCCCTCCCTTGCCGGAGAGTTCTCCCTTGTCGGGGGATTCTCCCTTGGCTCCTGGTGGGGCTGCTCGGCTCCTACATAAATCAACAAGCAGATATTAGCAAAGACAAGTACCCATGCGCACCTCGCAGCGGAAAGTAAATCATATACTTACGCTGGGGGCTGCTCTTGAGAAGGGTTGCTGGGTCTGGCAAGATTGTCTCGGGCGCGCCCCCCGCCGTCGCGGTGGGTTCGTCCTCGATGACGATCACCGGAACCTTGGCCCTCTTTTCTGCTCTCTGGGCCAGAGTCCTAAAGAGGAACAAGTCCAGAGAAAAGCAAGTGAGAAACAAGACAAACAGCAAGGATTGAAGAACTGCAAGTACAGCAAGAGAAGCTTACTCTTCTTCTTCTTCCTCGTCGGAGCTGAACGCAGAGAAGTCGAAGTCTGGCTCACGTCCGGCGCGAGGAGAGGGAGGGGTGGCTTCCCTTGGCCGCTTGGCGGGAGCAGTGGCGGTGGTCTGAGACGACCCCGCTCCGGCTGTCGGCGCGGCATGAGCAGCGGCAAGAACTGAAGCGGTGGTCCGGCTAGACTCCGCTCTAGTTGCCGTCGCAGCATGGGGCGCTCCCGCGGCAACGGTGTTTGCCGCGGTGGAGTGTGGCACGCGGCGTGGCGACTGTTGACCCGCTTGCCGCTCTGCCACGTCACCGGCCTTGCGGAGACGCCTTCTTGGTGGGGACGGAGGCTCTGCTTGCGGCGAGCTGCCCGAAGATGAGGAGGAAGAAGAGTTGATCTCCAGCGAGCCGCTCGTGTCCTTGGCGGGCTCGCTCGGCTCGGCATCACGCCCGGCAAGCTCCCTCTTGCCGGCGGGCTCCCCTCGCTCGGCACGGCTTGCCGCTTCCGCTGCATCTGCCTCCTCCATAGTGAATCCAAACTCGCCCGCGGCTGCGGCTGCGGCTGCCTCTTCTAGCATAGTGGCAATGAGCGCCATCTCTGCATCGGTGGTGTCGCGGGTGAGGCTGTCCTTCTCGTCGGAGCGGATTGGCACTTCCACCAAGTCGTCGAAGAACTGCTGCACGACCTCGTCTGCGGGCTCCTGCCAAGTTGGCACAATTCCATGCGAGTCGCACTCCAGCATCATTGCACGGATGCGGTCGAGCGAGGAATTGTTGCACAGCGGAACGACGCCCCCCGGCAACCTGAAAACCTCGGGATGTTGGGGGTCATACTTGAAGAGCTCCTGAAGCATCGCGTTGAGCTCCAGGACTGTGAAGTTGAAGTTGAGGCCCGGCCGCAGCCTCATGATGTCTGCCGCGTTCTTGAACTCCCAAGTGGGCCTCCCCCGTTCCTGCAGGGGGGCAATGCGGCGGCGAAGGAAGTCCGCGCCAACAGCGCCTACGGTGAGCCCGGCAAGTCTGAGGTGCAGGATCCTGGTGACAGCAATCTTTAGCCTGTCGTCTTCCGAGGCCACGTCACTCCAATTGCTGCCGCGTGCTACCGGGGTTTGGCGCCGGGTGGTGAATGGCTGCGGGTTCTCCTCGTCAATCCAGCACCAATCAGCTCTCCACTCCTCCCACTTGCCGCGGAATTCTCCCTCCAGATTGGTTTCCTTCTTGCCGGCCCTTGAGATCCAGGCGATTCCGCCGGATAGAGGCTCTCCTCTCTCTACTCGGGGTATGAAGAAGTGGCGAAAGAGGGCTACGCTGGGCTGGACTCCGACAAAGTTTTCGCAGAGATGTGCGAAAACTGCCATGGTCAGAACGGCGTTGGGGGTGAAGTCAAGGAGGTGGAATCCGTAGGTATTCATGATGTCGCAGAAGAATTCAGAGAAAGGCGGGCAGAGCCGGCAGTAGAAGAACAATGCGAAAAAGGGGTATCCATTCGGAGCCTTCTTCCAAGCGGCGGCGGGGAGTACCTTCGTGCGCGGATGCGCCCGCGTCTCCACCGACCAGAAAAGGTAGTAGTTCTCCCTTAGCTCCTTCGCGCCAAGCTTGGGGGGATGACGGCCCGCTCCTTCCGCAGCACCGTGTGCCGCTGCGCCTCGGTCGACTTCACGACCTTCCCCTTGTCGGCTTTTGGAGCCATGGCGGAAGCAGTGAAGGAGGTTGACGGCGTTGGTGGTGCTGGTGGCGATGGGGGGCGGAGCGCTGCTCTCTCTCTCAGCTTTGGGAAGACGAGGGAGCGGCGGAAATTTCTGAGATTGGAACGACAACGGGCAAATGGGCGAACTACCCCTGTTTCCTCTGCTTATAAAGAGGGAGGGGGCGTACGTTCCGCATTTCCAAATAAAGTAACCACCCACGACCTCTCCCACGACGCCGCATTCAACGCGTGCCGTTCGGGGAGGGCGCGGTGGATACGGAGTAAGATACGGCGTAACCTAGGCCGCACGTGCCCGTGCCCTGTTTTGGGCCTGGCCCAACAGCGCTCGGCACCGTGTATGGCCCAGGCCCGGGGGCTCCTGTCGGTGTACTAGAGTAGGGGTACCCTAGTATCCCAAACTTGTGCACGGGCAGTCGCAGCATCCCGCGGCAAGGCTTGCCGGGAGACCGCCAAGGTCCTCCGTGGTTCCTTTGGAACCATTCAAGAACAAAGTATCCAAACTAAGGCACCACAAGACCCCGGCAAGAGGAGCTTGCCGGGAAGGCCGCCCAAGGCATCTCAAGGAACTTGCCGCGACGCGCCCCGCGTCCCGGCAAGGCCCGGTGAGCGACAAGCTCCCGGGCGTGACAAGACAACGACCGCGGCGAGGCACTTGCCGCGGCAAGACCCCACTGTGCCCGCGCTCCAGCACATCCACCAATGTGTCGCGCTGGGACCCTTCCAGGCGTACGTGGCGGGAGGCTGTGTAGCTTGCGGTGCGCGGTGTCAAGCGGCACTGACAAGATCGCCATCGTGGCGAGCGGTGGCGCCCCTGACGGTCCCTTTATGCACTGTTTAGGCGACACAGACGGGCATTTAAGGCCCTTGTCCCCTGCCGTCAGGGTTAGGTATGATACACTGTAGCAGGTAGCTGTGCCCACCGCAGCACCTTTCCATTTCTACCCTTTGCCTCCGTTGCCACCTCTTGGTGACCCCTTGAGCATATAAAAGGAGGCCCGTGCGCAACGTATTGGGGGGTTAGCCAGTTTGGAGAACACTCACGCTCGGTCTCGCTAGCTGCTGGTGTGTACTGTAGCACTCCGCGCTCCCGAGCAAGAAATCAATAGAAACCACAAAGCAGGAGTAGGGTTTTACGCATCCGTGCGGCCCGAACCTAGGTAAATCGCTCGCGTGTATCGCCTCGATTTGCTCTTTGCACGATCTTCGCCCCCGCCGAACCGAAAGGGACTCGGCCCGCCGGTCCCATAGGTGTTCGTGGATCAGTACCCCGACATCCTCTTCATTTAGTTCCATTGCACCATGCTTGTTTGAGTCCATCTTGATGTCCAAATTGTTGATGCAAGAGTGCTATAAAATGTTAGTTCCTGTTTCTTAACAGATCTTGAGCATTTGTCATTTTTGCCATGGTTATTGTGTGCTGCATATGGGCACGAGCTCTACATGTGTTTTGGGCTATGCCATGCCATCTTTAAAGGGGTGTATGCCATGTATTTTTGTGATTAATGTGGTGACTAGAACAAGCATGCAAAGTAGCTCTCGGGATATTGCTAATTTTAGGGACTTAGAATTTCACCAAGTCTTTGTCTGCTGTTATTTTCATGCCATGTATTCATGTTGCTACAGATTGACCCATGCTTCTTCTGAGTATGTTCAGTAAGGATGATTTGGACATATGGTTGTGCTCTATCCATCCATGTCCCTGTTTGCATTTATGGAGTACCCTAGCATGACTCAATCTTGCTCTACTTTTGCTATAAAATGTTCCTGGCAGATTGTTTACGTGTTAATCAATTTTTCCAAGGTTGTTGTAGTTGATCCATGCATGCTATTAACTTGTTCTTGCCATGGTTAGCTTCTTGATCATATCTTCTTGCTGGGAGAATGCTTAGTTTGTCATGCAATGCCTTGTGTTGAGTGCATCGAGCTCGCAAACATGCCTTCATAACTCTGTTTATGCCATGTCCAGTTTTCTGCTAAGTCTGAATCTGTTAACGAAACTTGCTATGTTTACATGGGTGCCATCATATCTTATGATCCTTTTTGGCTTATGGTGAGTAAGGGACTTTTGTTATATGCTTTGAGTAGATTCATGCCATGCCTTTGTTTGCTATGTCCTGTTCCTGTAGCATGTTGTTATCTTGCTCTAAACATTGCTTCCTCATGTTAATTCCTGGCATGTTGTTATTTTCACCAAGTCTGTGAAGCTGATATCTTTTGCACTTTTGCCATGCTTGTTTGAACCTGCTCTTGTGTGAATTAGCCGTAGCTCAGTGTTCATCTTTTGTCAAGCATCTTGAGTAGATCACTGCCATGTGCTTTGTTGCTATGTTGGAGTGCAATAGCTTAGTGTCTTGTTGCATTCTAGATGACATCATGCTGTTAATCGCAGAATTGTGCCATTCTTGTTTGGGTTGCCATTTGCAAACCGTGCATCCTTTTCCGGTGATCTTTATATCGATTTGGAGCGAAATCAACTCATCTTTCCAGCGGCGCTCTTGGTTTGCCAAGTTGAGGCCTGGTTCAATCTTTCCTTTCCGAAGCTCGCATACGCATTGCATAGCATCCCGCATATCATGCCATGTTTTGCATCATGTTGCTTGCGCATTGCACCGTGGTTGATTGTGGTTTCTTTTGTTTGTGCTCTTGCTTTGGGTAGATCCGGGAGACGAGTTCATGCTCGAGGAACCCGTTGAGTACACTTACGAGGATCAGGCTTTCATCAACTCGGAGAACTTTGCAGGCAAGATGACCATACCCTCGAAATCACTTCTATCTTTGCTTGCTAGTTGCTCGCTCTATTGCTATGCGTATGCTGCGATACCTACCACTTGCTATATCATGCCTCCCATATCGCCATGTCAAACCTCTAACCCACCTTGTCCTAGCAAACCGTTGTTTGGCTATGTTACCGCTTTGCTCAGCCCCTCTTATAGCGTTGCTAGTTGCAGGTGAAGATGGAGTTTGTTCCATGTTTGGAACATGGATATGTTGGGATATCACAATATCTCTTATTTAATTAATGCATCTATATACTTGGTAAAGGGTGGAAGGCTCGGCCTTATGCCTGGTGTTTTGTTCCACTCTTGCCGCCCTAGTTTCCGTCATACCGGTGTTATGTTCCTTGATTTTGCGTTCCTTACACGGTTGGGTGTTATGGGGACCCCTTGACAGTTCGCTTTGAATAAAACTCCTCCAGCAAGGCCCAACCTTGGTTTTACCTTTTGCCTCACCACCACATACCCTTCCCTCGGGTGCCCGAGGGTCATCTTTATTTTAGCCCCCCCGGGCCAGTGCTTGTCTAAGTGTTGGTCCGAACCGAGCCGCCTGCGGGGCCACCTCGGGGAAATTCGAGGTCTGGTTTTACTCGTAGCTTGTCTCATCCGGTGTTGCCCTGAGAACAAGATATGTGCAGCTCCTATCGGGATGTCGGCGCATCGGGAGGTCTTGCTGGTCTTGTTTTACCATTGTCGAAATGTCTTGTAACCAGGATTTCGAGTCTGATCGGGTCTTCCTGGGAGAAGGAATATCCTTCGTTGATCATGAGAGCTTGTGTTGGGCTAAGTTGGGACACCGCTGCAGGGTTTTGAACTTTCGAAAGCCGTGCCCGCGGTTATGGGAAGATGGGAATTTGTTAATGTCCGGTTGTAGAGAACTTGAAACTTAACTTAATTAAAATGCATCAACCACGTGTGTAGCCGTGATGGTCTCTTCTCGGCGGAGTCCGGGAAGTGAACACGGTTCTGGTGTTATGTTTGACGTAAGTAGTTTCAGGATCACTTCTTGATCACTTCTAGTTCGCGACCGTGCTTTGCTTCTCTTCTCGCTCTCATTTGCGTAAGTTAGCCACCATATATGCTAGTGCTTGCTGCAGCTCCACCTCACTACCTTTTCCTACCCATAAGCTTAAATAGTCTTGATCGCGAGGGTTTGAGATTGCAGAGTCCCCGTGACTCACAAATTACTTACAAAACCAGTTTTTAGGTGCCGATGATACCAGTGCAGATGACGCAGCCGAGCTCGAGTGGGAACTCGATGAAGATCGTGTTCGTTGTGTTGTTTCGTTTCCAGTTGATCGGTAGTGGAGCCCAGTCGGGGCGATTGGGGATGTTATGCATTTGGGGTTGTCTTTATTTTGGTTCCGTAGTTGGACCTTGATTGTATTCTGGATGATGTAATGCTATATTTATGTATTGTGTGAAGTGGCGATTGTAAGCCAACTCTTTATCTCTTTCTGATTCAGTACACGGGATGTGTAAAGATTACCCCTCTTGCGACATGCCTACAATGCAGTTATGCCTCTAAGTCGTGCTCCGACACGTGGGAGATATAGCCGCATCGTGGGTGTGACATTACCGTACCACTCTGGTGCGGATCTTACTCTGGTTGACCTACGAGGTTCAGTAACAACTTGATCTAAAGTTCCATGATCATCATCATTAACTTCCTCACTAATTGGTGTAGGCGTCACATGAACCGGTTTCTGTGTTGAACTAATTTCCAATAAGGGAGCAGGTACAATTACCTCATCAAGTTCTACTTTCCTCCCACTCACTTCTTTCGAGAGAAACTCCTTCTCTAGAAAGGATCCATTCTTAGCAACGAATGTCTTGCCTTCAGATCTGTGATAGAAGTTGTACACAACTGTTTCCTTTGGGTATCCTATGAAGACACATTTCTCCGATTTGGGTTCGAGCTTATCAGGTTGAAGCTTTTTCACATAAGCATCGCAGCCCCAAACTTTAAGAAACGACAACTTTGGTTTCTTGCCAAACCATAGTTCATAAGGTGTCGTCTCAACGGATTTCGATGGTGCCCTATTTAACGTGAATGCAGCTGTCTCTAAAGCATAACCCAAAAATGATAGCGGTAGATCAGTAAGAGACATCATAGGTCGTACCATATCTAGTAAAGTACGATTACGACGTTCGGACACACCATTACACTGTGGTGTTCCGGGTGGCGTGAGTTGCGAAACTATTCCACATTGTTTCATATGTAGACCAAACTCATAACTAAAATATTCTCCTCCACGATCAGATCGTAGAAACTTTATTTTCTTGTTACGATGATTTTCAACTTCACTATGAAATTCTTTGAACTTTTCAAATTTTTCAGACTTGTGTTTCATTAAGAAGATATACCCATATCTGCTTAAATCATCTGTGAAGGTGAGAAAATAACGATACCCGCCGCGAGCCTCAATATTCATTGGGCCACATACATCAGTATGTATGATCTGCAATAAATCAGTTGCTCACTCCATAGTTCCAGAGAACGGCGTTTCAGTCATCTTGCCCATGAGGCACGGTTCGCAAGTACCAAGTGATTCATAATCAAGTGGTTCCAAAAGTCCATCAGTATGGAGTTTCTTCATGCGCTTTACACCGATATGACCTAAACGGCAGTGCCACAAATAAGTTGCACTATCATTATCAACTCTGCATCTTTTGGCTTCAACATTATGAATATGTGTATCACTACTATCGAGATTCATAAAAAATAGACCACTCTTCAAGGGTGCATGACCATAAAAGATATTACTCATATAAATAGAACAACCATTATTCTCTAATTTAAATGAATAATCGTCTCGCATCAAACAAGATCCATATATAATGTTCATGCTCAACGCTGGCACCAAATAACAATTATTTAGGTCTAAAACTAATCCCGAAGGTAGATGTAGAGGTAGCGTGCCGACGGCGATCACATTGACTTTGGAACCATTTCTCACGCGCATCGTCACCTTGTCCTTGGCTAGTGTTCGTTTAATCCGTAGTCCCTGTTTTGAGTTGCAAATAATAGCAACAGAACTAGTATCAAATACCCAGGTGCTATTGCAAGCTCTGGTAAGGTACACATCAATAACATATATATCACATATACCTTTGTTCACCTTGCCATCCTTCTTATCCGCCAAATACTTGGGGCAGTTCCGCTTCCAGTGACCAGTCTGCTTGCAGTAGAAGCACTCAGTCTCAGGCTTAGGTCCAGACTTGGGTTTCTTCTCTTGAGCAGCAACTTGTTTTCTGTTCTTCTTGAAGTTCCCCTTCTTCCCTTTGCCTTTTTTCTTGAAACTGGTGGTCTTATTGACCATCAACACTTGCTGCTCCTTCTTGATTTCTACCTCCGCAGCCTTTAGCATTGCGAAGAGCTCGGGAATCGTCTTATCCATCCCTTGCATGTTATAGTTCATCACGAAGCTTTTATAGCTTGGTGGCAGTGATTGAAGAATTCCGTCAATGACGCTATCATCAGGAAGATTAACTCCCAGTTGAATCAAGTGATTGCAGTACCCAGACATCTTGAGTATATGCTCACTGACAGAACTATTCTCCTCCATCTTGCAGCTGTAGAACTTTTTGGAGACTTCATATCTCTCAATCCGGGCATTCTTTTGAAATATTAACTTCAACTCCTGGAGCATCTCATATGCTCCATGATCTTCAAAACGTCGTTGAAGTCCCGGTTCTAAGCCATAAAGCATGGCACACTAAACTATCGAGTAGTCATCAACACGCGACTGCCAGGCATTCACAATGTCTGCAGTTGCTGGCGTATGTGGTACACCTAGCGGTGCTTCCAGGACATAATTTTTCTGTGCAGCAATGAGGATAATCCTCAAGTTATGGACCTAGTCCGTGTAATTTCTACCATCATCTTTCAACTTTTCTTTCTCAAGGAACGCACTAAAATTCAACGGAACAACATCACAGGCCATCTATCTACAAACAACATAGACAAGCAAGACACTATTAGGTACTAAGTTCATGATAAATTTAAGTTCAATTAATCATATTACTTAAGAACTCCCACTTAGGTAGACATCTCTCTAATCCTCTAAGTGATCATGTGATCCATATCAACTAAACCATAATTGATGATCACGTGAAATGGAGTAGCTTTCAATGGTGAACATCACTATGTTGATCATATTTACTATATGATTCACGCTCGACCTTTCGGTCTCAGTGTTCCGAGGCCATATCTGCGTATGCTAGGCTCGTCAAGTTTAACCTGAGTATTCTGCGTGTGCAAAACTGGCTTGCACCCGTTGTAGATGGACGTAGAGCTTATCACACCCGATCATCACGTGGTGTCTGGGCACGACAAACTTTGGCAACGGTGCATACTCAGGGAGAACACTTTTATCTTGAAATTTAGTGAGAGATCATCTTATAATGCTACCGTCAATCAAAGCAAGATAAGATGCATAAAAGATAAACATCACATGCAATCAATATAAGTGATATGATATGGCCATCATCATCATCTTGTGCTTGTGATCTCCATCTCTGAAGCACCGTCATGATCACCATCATCACCGGCGCGACACCTTGATCTCCATCGTAGCATCGTTGTCGTCTTGCCAATCTTATGCTTCTATGACTATTACTACCGCTTAGTGATAAAGTAAAGCATTATAGGGCGATTGCATTGCATACAATAAAGCGACAACCATATGGCTCCTGCCAGTTGCTGATAACTCGGTTACAAAACATGATCATCTCATACAATAAAATTTAGCATCATGCTTCGACCATATCACATCACAACATGCCCTGCAAAAACAAGTTAGACATCCTCTACTTTGTTGTTGGAAGTTTTACGTGGCTGCTACGGGCTAAGCAAGAACCGTTCTTACCTATGCATCAAAACCACAACGATAGTTTGTCAAGTTGGTGCTATTTTAACCTTCGCAAGGACCGGGCGTAGCCACACTCGATTCAACTAAAGTTGGAGAAACTGACACCCGCCAGCCACCTGTGTGCAAAGCACGTCGGGAGAACTAGTCTCGCGTAAGCGTACGCGTAATGCTGGTCCGGGCCGCTTCATCCAACAATACCGCCGAACCAAAGTATGACATGCTGGTAAGTAGTATGACTTATATCGCCCACAACTCACTTGTGTTCTACTCGTGCATATGACATCTATGCATAAAACCTGGCTCGGATGCCACTGTTGGGGAACGTAGTAATTTCAAAAATTTTCCTACGCACACACAAGATCATGGTGATGCATAGCAACGAGAGGGGAGAGTGTTGTCCACGTACCCTCGTAGACCGAAAGCGGAAGCGTTAGCACAACGCGGTTGATGTAGTCGTATGTCTTCACGATCCGACCGATCAAGTACCGAACATACGACACCTCCGAGTTCAGCACACGTTCAGCCCGATGACATCACTCGAACTCGGATCCAGCTGAGTGTCGAGGGAGAGTTTCATCAGCACGACGGCGTGGTGACGATGATGATGTTCTACCGACGCAGGGCTTCGCCTAAGCACCGCTACAGTATATCAAGGTGGACTATGGTGGAGGGGGGCACCGCACATGGCTAAAAGATCAAACGATCAATTGTTGTATCTTTAGGGTGCCCTCTACCCTCGTATATAAAGGAGCAAGGGGGGAGGTGCGGCCGGCCAGGAGGGGCGCGTGAGGAGTCCTACTCGCACCGGGAGTAGGACTGCCTCCCTTTTCCTTGTTGGATTAGGAGTGGAGGGGAAAGAGGAGGGAGAGAGGAAGGAAAGGGGGGCGCCGCCCCCTCTCCTTGTCCTATTCAAACTAGGGGGGAGGGGCGCACGGCCCTGCCCTGGCCACCTCTCCTCTTCTCCACAAAGGCCCACTATGGCCCATTAAGCCCCCGGGGGGTTCCGGTAACCCCTCGGTACTCCGGTAAAATCTCGATTTTACCCGGAACACTTCCAATATCCAAATATAGGCTTCCAATATATCAATCTTCATGTCTCGCCCATTTCGAGACTCCTCTTCATGTCCGTGATCACATCCGGAACTCCGAACAACCTTCGGTACATCAAAACTCATAAACTCATAATATAACCGTCATCGAAACTTTAAGCGTGCGGACCCTACGGGTTCGAGAACTATGTAGACATGGCCGAGACACGTCTCCGGTCAATAACCAATAGCGGAACCTGGATGCTCATATTGGCTCCCACATATTCTACAAAGATCTTTATCGGTCAGACCGCATAACAACATACGTTGTTCCCTTTGTCATCGGTATGTTACTTGCCCGAGATTCGATCGTCGGTATCTCAATACCTAGTTCAGTCTTGTTACCGGCAAGTCTCTTTACTCGTTTTGTAATACATCATCCTGCAACTAACTCATTAGTTGCAATGCTTGCAAGGCTTAAGTGATGTGTATTACCGAGAGGGCCCAGAGATACCTCTCCAACAATCGGAGTGACAAATCCTAATCTTGAAATACGCCAACCCAACAAGTACCTTCGGAGACACCTGTAGAGCACCTTTATAATCACCCAGTTATGTTGTGACGTTTGGTAGCACACAAAGCGTTCCTCCGGTAAACAGGAGTTGCATAATCTCATAGTCATAGGAACATGTATAAGTCATGAAGAAAGCAATAGCAACATACTAATCGATCGAGTGCTAAGCTAACAGAATGGGTCAAGTCAATCACATCATTCTCCTAATGATGTGATCCCGTTAATCAAATGACAACTTATGTCAATGGCTAGGAAACATAACCATCTTTGATCAACGAGCTAGTCAAGTAGAGGCATACTAGTGACACTCTGTTTGTCTATGTATTCACACAAGTATTATGTTTCCGGTTAATATAATTCTAGCATGAATAATAAACATTTATCATGATATAAGGAAATAAATAATAACTTTGTTATTGCCTCTAGGGCATATTTCCTTCACTAGCTGACTCCGTAAAGTAGAATAAGAGGCTTCGACGTAGCATTTTTAGTAAGTGCTTGAACAAAATTTTTATAGAGTTCGGCGAAGAAATCGACTAACAGAGTTAAGTCTATAGGTATGCTGACGGGTCGTCCTGAAGGGAGATGCCCGGATCTGCGGGTGATCTTCTTCCAGAGCTCTCATAGCTGCACGAACAAGTTCGGCAGGTGATGCAGGGCATTGCCCAAGCCTTGTGGCCATCCGCCTCCCTGCCAGGAGGCATGGGGGAGCTTGTAGAGATGCTCAAGGGAGCGCGGCGGCGCTTCCGATTATGGAACATATCAGCCTACCGACAAGGTGCAAGGGAAGCCTGTGCCATGGTGAAGACGCGATATACCAAGGCTGACCCGAACCACATGGCCGAGGTCGGACCTGTGGGTTCCGATGGGAAAGAGATCCCCGTCAGTTTAGTGTATGACCAGGTGAAACTAGCCACAAAGTATTACCAACAGGATTGTAGGCTAGACAGCCTGTTGGATGGTATGGAAGAAGAATTTAGTCAGTCTAAGTGACCGTGTACTTCAAGTGACATATATTGTCCCTAGCCGGATTGTAAATATTTTGTCATGGCGGACCTTTTTCGCTTCAACCTCCGGACCCGACAGTCCGAGTGTATCCGAATACCCGCTCAGTTATGTAAAAACCGGGGTAAGCGTGGAAACCAGGCGTAGGGGTCATTAGTGCTTGAACAGACAAGTACCCAACTAGCTATGTTATATTACATGGATAGTAAGAAACATCTTCCAGGGAGAATAGTTCCTTTAAGAGTTCCTTTCCCTGGGTGCGCATGCATTAATGTGCATGTTCGAACTGTGCAAAGAGACGCATGATATAAACATCTGGGGGCATGTATTGCAATAATTTAAAGTCATCTTTTGTTCACCGACCGAATATTCCCTTAAGAATGCTAGTTTTTGGCTTCACCCAGTCTGAGGTACACATCCGGCTAACCCGACAGTAATAATCGCAAAGGTGCTCCCCTTATGCCCTAGCCGAATTAACAGGAACGTAGGGCATAAACACAAGAGCCAGGCAACCCAGCTTGGCCAAAACTTAAGTCATATCGATGCATATAATGGCGAAGAAAAGGTACATGTGGAAAAGTAACACATGTGCGGGGGGCATAGAGCCCAGAACATAGTTATATTAAGCTTCTATATAAGAAGCCCCCAGGTATAATGAGCACGCCTAGCGTGTCAAGATTGTGTAGTCAAGACACATTTTAACCTTTTAAGGCCGTAGAGAAAAAGGGAAGAAGGAAAGAAAGAAAAGGCAGATAACGGATATATAAAAATTGACGGAGGTAAGGAGACGAACACAGAGTCCGGCACTAGGCGTAGAACCTTCGGAGTCTGGCTGCGTTCCATGGGTTTGGCTCGAGTCGATTGTCCGATGCATCCTGCAGACGGTACGCTCCACCGGTCAGAACTTTATCAATAATGAAGGGACCTTCCCATTTGGGTTTGAGCTTGTCCTTTTTCTTCTCTGGTAGGCGCAGAACGAGTTCGCCAACGTTATAAGTTTTGGCCCGTACTTCTCTGCTTTGATACCGCCGAGCCTGTTGCTGATAGAATGCGGAGCGGGCTTTTGCCACATCATGCTCCTCCTCCAGGGCGTCCAAACCGTCCTGCCAATCAAGCTCGGCTTCTTTCTCTTCATACATGCGCACTCGAGGTGAGTCATGAATGATGTCGCAGGGCAGTACCGCCTCTGCGCCGTACACCATAAAGAACGGTGTGTATCCGGTAGTGCGATTCGGCGTGGTCCGCAGCCCCCATAGTACGGAGTCAAGCTCCTCCACCCAGTGTGTATCTGATTCCTTCAAGGATCGCACTAATCTGGGTTTAATGCCACTCATGATAAGACCATTTTCTTGCTCGACTTGATCGTTAGTTTGCGGGTGATAGACAGAGGCATAATCGAGCTTAATGCCCATTTTGCTGCACCAAGTTTTTACATCGTTGGCTGTAAAGTTCGAGCCGTTATCGGTGATGATGTTGTGGGGGACGCCGTAACGGTGTACAACCCTGGATATGAAGTCTATCACTGGTCCGGACTCGGCCATTTTAACTGGTTTGGCTTCTATCCATTTGGTGAATTTATCCACCATGACCAATAGGTATTATTTCTTGTGGCTTCCTCCTATAAGGGGTCCGACCATGTCAAGCCCCCAGACCATGAAGGGACAAGTAATGGGGATTGTTTGGAGTGCGGTGGGTGGCATATGGCTTTGGTTTGCAAAAAGCTGGCAACCGACACAACGTTGAACGACGTCCTGTGCGTCTGCTCGGGCCGTCGGCCAGTAAAAACCTGTACGGAAGGCCTTGCTTAAAAGGCCCGAGCTGCGACGTGGTGGCCGCCAAGTCCAGCATGAATTTCTGCCAAAAGTTGCCGTCCTTCCTCTTCGGAGATGCGCCTTTGAAGTACTCCGGTAGCGCTTTTCTTATAAAGCTCTGCCTCGTGGACCTTGTAGGCTTTAGACCGCCGCACAATGCAACGTGCCTCGTTTGGGTCATCGGGGAGTTCTTCCCTAATTAGGTAAGCCAAGAAGGGTTCTGTCCACGGCGTGATGACAACAATAATCACGTGGGCCGAAGGCGTTATTTCGGTGGCAGAGCCTCCGATTACATCAGAGTGTTTGATATCTGGCGTTGTGGTCGGGTCCGGACTGTTGTTGCTGGTCTCTCATTCCCATACCACGGATGGCTTAAACAGCCTTTCCAAGAAGATGTTAGGTGGGACAGGGTCACGCTTAGCGCCGATGCGGGCGAGGATATCCGCCGCTTGATTGTTTTCCCAGACCACATGGTGGAATTCAAGCCCCTCGAACCGAGCTGACATTTTAAGGATGGCGTTGCGGTAAGCCGCCATTTTTGGGTCCTTGGCGTCAAAGTCTCCATTTATTTGAGATATTGCGAGGTTCGAATCCCCACACACCTCTAGGCGTTGAATGCCCATGGAGACTGCCATCCGGAGACCATGCAACAGGGCCTCATATTCTGCTGCATTGTTGGAGTCTGTGTATAATATTTGGAGTACGTATTGGACTATATCTCCAGTGGGGGATGTCAGGACGACGCCCGCCCCCAGACCAGCCAGCATCTTAGAGCCGTCAAAGTGCATGATCCAATTGGAGCACGCGTCGTACTCTTTAGGGAGTTCGACTTCCGTCCATTCGGCGATGAAATCAGCCAGTACTTGCGACTTAATGGCTCACCGTGGTTTATATGTTATGTCGAACGGGAGGAGCTCGATGGCCCATTTAGCAATCCGGCCCGTGGCATCGCGGTTATTTATTATGTCATTGAGTGGTACTTCGGAGGCCACCGTAATTGGACACTCTTGAAAGTAGTGTCGTAGTTTCCGGGATGCCATGAAGACCACGTATGCTATCTTTTGATAATGTGGGTGCCGTGATTTGCATGGAGTGAGGACGGTGGATACGTAGTATACCAGCTTTTGAAGCGGTAACTTATGTCCGTCCGTCTCTCGTTCGACGATGAGCACTGTGCTTACAACTTGGTGTGTTGCCGCTATATATACAACATTGGTTCGCCGACATTTGGCATGGCCAAGATTGGGTTGGTGGCCAATACAGCCTTTATTTCTTCCAATCCGGCCATGGCCGCATCCGTCCACTCGAAGTGTTCGGTGCGTCGAAGAAGGCGATAAATAGGTAGTGCCTTTTCTCCTAATCGAGAGATAAAGCAGCTTAAGACAACCACACATCCAGTTAACTTCTGGATTTGCTTGAGGTCTGTTGGGATAGCCAACTGTGACAAAGCTCAGACTTTAGCCAGATTTGCTTCAATTCCTCTATTGGAGACGATGAAGCCCAAGAGCTTTCCGGCGGGCACGCCGAAAACGCATTTTCTGGATTGAGCTTGATGTCGTATGTTCGGAGGTTGTCAAACGTGAGCTTCAAGTCGTCTATTAAGGATTCGACATGTCTTGTTTTAATGACCACATCATCTATGTATGCCTCCACTGTTTTGCCGATTTGTGTTTCCCGGCATGTCTGAATCATGCGTTGATTGGTTGCACCGGAGTTTTTGAGCCCGAAATGCATGGTGTTAAAACAGAAGGGGCCGTATGGAGTGATGAATGCCGTTGCGGCTTGATCGGGCTCCGCCATCTTAATTTGATGGTATCCGGAGTATGCGTCGAGGAAGCACAATGAGTTGTGTCCCACGGTAGCATCGATATTTTGATCGATGCGGGGGAGGGGAAGGGATCCTTGGGGAAAGCCTTATTAAGGTCCTTTAAAACGACACATAGGCACCAGGATTTGTCCTTCTTTGGTACCATCACCAGGTTTGCTAGCCAGTCCAGATGTTTTATTTCTCTAATGCATCCTGCCTCGAGTAACATGGCTAGCTCTTCTCCCATGGCTTGCCGCTTGGGCTCAGAGAAACGCCGAAGAGCCTGCTTGACCGGTTTGAACCCTTTTAGAATGTTAAGGCTATGCTCGACCAGCCTGCGTGGGATTCCTGGCATGTCTGAAGGATGCCAGGCGAAGATGTCCCAATTCTCGCGCAAGAACTCCCGTAGTGCGGCGTCTGTTGTGGGGTTTAGCTATGCCCCGATGGACGCTGTTTTTGCAGGGTCCGTTGGGTGGACCTGGAATTTGACTATTTCATCCGCTGGTTTAAAAGAGGTGGAGTTGGGTCTTTTGTCGAGTATCACATCGTCCCTGTCCACTGTGGAGCGCAGCGCAGTTAGTTCTTCGGCCGCCAAGGCTTCGGATAACGCCTCGAGGGCTAGTGCGGCGGTTTTATTTTCGGTGCGGTGAGCTATGTCCTGATCACTAGCCAAAATGATTATTCCATTGGGCCGGGCATTTTCAGCTTCATGTACCCGTAGTGGGGTATAGCTTGGAAGATCTCGAATGCCTCCCTCCCTAAAAGGGCGTGGTATCCGCTACTAAACGGGGCCACTTGGAATGTGATTTCTTCGGACCTATAGTTCTCTGGCATGCCGAATACCACATCTACTGTGATTTTCCCGCACGTCGTGCCTCCCGACTAGGGATGATTCCTCTGAAGGTCGTGCTTATTTGCTCAATGCGGCTCTTGTCTATTTCCATCTTGCTAAGAGTTTCCTCGTAGATGAGGTTTAATTCGCTGCCACCATCCATGAGCACTTTAGTAAGCCGGAAGCCGTCCACAATTGGACTAAGGACCAAAGCGGCTGGTGCTCGGGCTGTTCGGAATTGAGGTTCGTCACTGGCATTGAAGGTTATGGCCGTGTCGTTCCATGGATTTATTGCTGCATCGTGGCAGACTTCGGCAAGGCTACGGAGTGTTCGCTTGCGCCTATTATTTGAGGCGAAAGTCTCGAAGACTGTCAATACTGTATTGTTATTTTCCATAGGATGGTGCTCTGTTGTATTGTTGGTGAGGATATCCTCGCCGCTCTTGGCCACCTGCTGGAGTATCCAACATGCTCTAAGGCTGTGTGTTGGCATGGTATCCGCTGTACTGTGAATTTTGCATGGCCCATTGAGCCATCCCTCCAATACAGTTCCACGCCCTGTAGTGGGCTTTCATTTCTTTGTAGTTGGATCGGGTGACTTACGAGAGTACACCCTTGTAGTTCGGACGGAGGGTTTAGTGAGAGCCGAAGGGTTCCAGAATTTTGTTTGGGTTTTCCAGGTGCTTTCCATCGCACAGTACTTCCGTACTATGGCCGCCAAGCCAGAAAAGTGTGCTATGTCACGGCGACTTATGGCGTTGAGGATTCCCTTGTCCGTGCAATTTTTGCAAAAGAATGAAATTGCGTCTTCCTCGCGGCAGTCCCTGACCGTGCTCATTACAAGGAGGAGTCTGGCCCAAGCGTGATGTACTGTCTCTTGGGGCTCTTGTCTAATGTGGGAAAGATCGCTTGAGTTTGGGTGGGTGTGTAGATTTTGGTCCAAACCCTGACCCGATCTGAGACCCAGGGGCGGAGGAGTTTCCAAGCTTGGCAGTCTGGACTCCGGGATGTTGTCCAATAGTTCTGGCATGCCGTATGATTCTAGGTTCGAGGCTTGGGCCATGTCCTCCCGTGGACGGGTATCCGGCTCGGAGAGCTCGGGAATTCGGACATAGTTTGTCCTCAAAATAGAGAAAGAATTGCTACATTGCTCCTCCACCACCGCTATCTGATGGGTGACCGGCGGAGAGTTAACCTCCCTTTGGTCGGGTTTAAGTCCTATCCGATCATAGCCCGTTGCGACTCCCAGGGCGGCGATGCGAGCTAAGAGCTTGTTCAAGGAAGAGAGCTCTATTGGATCCATCTGCTCAGCGAATCCTGAGCCGACGTGGAGGCTGTTTTTGATGACCCGAGAAGTCATCGTCGGCGCGACGACCGAATGGGCGGTCATGATGAAGCCGCCTAGTCGGAGAGTTTGGCCTACAGTCAGGGATCCCCCCGAGGTAATGTTGTCCTTGACAACAAGACGAGCCATCAAGCCTTATCGTGGCGGCACAGTGGAACTCTCAATGAAAGCACCAATTTCGGTGTCAAAACCGGATGAACTCGGGTAGGGGGTCCTGAACTGTGCGTCCAAGGCGGATGGTAACAAGAGGCTGGGGACACAATGTTTACCCAGGTTCGAGCCCTCTCAATGGAGGTAATACCCTACTTCCTGCTTGATTGATCTTGATGATATGAGTATTACAAGAGCTAATCTACCACGAGATCGTAGAGGCTAAACCCTAGAAGCTAGCCTATGATTATGATTGTTGTTGTCCTACAGACTAAACCCTCCGGTTTATATAGACACCGGAGGGGGCTAGGGTTACACAGAGTCGGTTATAAGGGAGGAGAATGATACGTCTCCAACGTATCTATAATTTTTGATTGCTCCATGCTATATTATATACTGTTTTGAATGTTTATGGGCTTTATTATACACTTTTATATCATTTTTGGGACTAACCTATTAACCCAGAGCCCAGAGCCAGTTTCTGTTTTTACCTTGTTTTAGGGTTTCGAAGAAAAGGAAAAACAAACGGAGTCCAATTGACCTGAAACTTCACGGAACTCATTTTTGGAAGGAAAGAAGCCCAGAAGACTTGGAGTGCACGTCGGGGGATCTACGAGGAGGTCACGAGGCAGGGGGCGCCCACCCCCCTGGGCGCGCCCTCCACCCTCGTGAGCCCCTCGTGGCCCCCCTGACGTACTTCTTCCGCCTATATATCTCCATATACCCTAAAAACATCGGTGAGCACAATAGATCGGGAGTTCCGCCGCCAGAAGCCTCCGTAGCCACCGAAAGCCAATCTAGACCCGTTCCGGCACCCTGCCGGAGGGGGCAATCCCACTCCGGTGGACATCTTCATCATGCCGGTACTCTCCATGACGAGGAGGGAGTAGTTCTCCCTCAGGGCTGATGGTATGTCCCAGTAGCTATGTGTTTGATCTGTCTCTCTCTCTCTCTCTCTCTCGTGTTCTTGAGGTGATACGATCTTGATGTATCGCGAGCTTTGCTATTATATTTGGATTCTATGATGTTTCTTTCCCCCTCTACTCTCTTTTAATGAATTGAGTTTCCCCTTTGAAGTAATGTTATTGGATTGAGTCTTTAAAGATTTGAGAACACTTGATATATGTCTTGCCGTGCGTATCTGTGGTGACAATGGGATACCACGTGATTCACTTGATGTATGTTTTGGTGATCAACTTGCGGGTTCCGCCCATGAACCTATGCATAGGGGTTGGCACATGTTTTCGTCGTGATTCTCCGGTGGGAACTTTGGGGCACTCTTTGAGGTCCTTTGTGTTGTTTGAATAGATGAATCTGAGATTGTGTGATGCATATCATATAACCATACCCACAGATACTTGAGGTGATATTGGAGTATCTAGGTGACATTAGGGTTTTGGTTGATTTGTATCTTAAGGTGTTATTCTAGTACAAACTCTAGCGCTGTTTGTGACACTTATAGGAATAGCCCAACGGATTGATTGGAAAGAATAACTTTGAGGTGGTTTTGTACCCTACCATAATCTCTTCGTTCGTTCTCCGCTATTAGTGACTTTGGAGTGACTCTTTGTTGCATGTTGAGGGATAGTTATGTGATCCAATTATGTTAGTATTGTCGAGGGAACTTACACTAGCGAAAGTATGAACCCTAGGCCTTGTTTACTAGCATTGCAATACCGTTTACACTCACTTTTACCATTAGTTACCTTGCTGTTTTTATATTTTCAGATTACAAATACCTTTATCTACCATCCATATACCACTTGTTTCACCATCTCTTCGCCGAACTAGTGCACCTATACAATTTACCATTGTATTGGGTGTGTTGGGGACACAAGAGACTCTTTGTTATTTGGTTGCAGGGTTGCTCGAGAGAGACCATCTTCATCCTACGCCTCCCACGGATTGATAAACCTTAGGTCATCCACTTGAGGGAAATTTGCTATTGTCCTACAAACCTCTGCACTTGGAGGCCCAACAACGTCTACAAGAAGAAGGTTGTGTAGTAGACATCAAGCTCTTTTCTGGCGCCGTTGCCGGGGAGGTGAGTGCTTGAAGGTATATCTTTAGATCTTGCAACCGAGTCTTTTAGTTTCTTGTTTTATCACTAGTTTAGTGTATAAAAGAAAACTACAAAAAAATGGAATTAAGTTTGCCTCATACGCTTCATCTTTTTAATATCTTTCGTGAGTATTATGGAAAGGAAAATTGTGCTCAAGTACTAGAAGAAGAAATATATAAAATATTTGGCACTAATTTTTTTAATGATGAGCATGATTGAAATGTTGTTAGTATGAATTCATTGAATATCCATGATGCTAATGATATGCAAAGCCACAAGCTTGGGGAAGCTATTTTTGATGAAGATGATATTTTTTGTCCCCCAAGCTTTGATGAGCAAATTTACTATGATGAAAGCATGCCTCCTATCTATGATGATTATTGTGATGACACATATGCTTTAAACAATAATGATAATCATGAAACTTGTCATCTTCATCTTAATTTTCAATCACATGATATTTATTTTGTTGAGTTTTCTCCCACTATTATTCATGAGAAGAAATTTCCTTATGTGGAGAGTAGTAAAAATTATATACTTGTAGATCATGAAAAGAATGATTTAGGTGCTGGTTATATTGTTGAATTAATTCATGATGCTACTGAAAATTATTATGAGGGAGGAATATATGCTTTTAGGAATTGCAATAATATCAAGTTTCCTCTCTATGTGCTTAAAATTTTGAAGTTATGCTTGTTCTACCTTCCTATGCAAGTTGATTCTTGTTTCCACAAGTTGTTTGCTCACAAAATCCCTATGCATAGGAAGTGGGTTAGACTTAAATGTGCTAGTTATATTCTTCATGATGCTCTCTTTATGTTACAATTCTTATCCTTTATGTGAGCATTATTGAAATCATCATGCCTAGCTAGGGGCGTTAAATGATAGCGCTTGTTGGGAGGCAACCCAACTTTATTTTTATTCCTTGCTTTTTGTTCCTGTTTAGTAATAAATAATTCATCTAGCCTTTGTTTAGATGTGCTTTTATGCTTTTAATTAGTGTTTGTGCCAAGTAGAACCTTTGTTAAGACTTGGGGAAAGTCTTGTTGATCATGCTGTAAAAAACAGAAACTGTAGCGCTCACGAGAATTGCTGCCATTTTTATTTGGAAAGTGATATTTAGTTAATTATTTTTGTAGATGATTAATATATAAATTCCTCAGGTCCAGAAATTTATTTGAGAATTTTATGAGTTCCAGAAGTATACGTTTGATTCAGATTACTACAGACTGTTCTGTTTTTGACAGATTCTGTTTTTCGTGTGTTGTTTACTTATTTTGATGAATCTATGGCTAGTAAAATAGTTTATAAACCATAGAGAAGTTAGAATAAAGTAGGTTTAACACCAATATAAATAAATAATGAGTTCATTACAGTACCTTGAAGTGGTGATTTATTTTCTTATACTAACGGAGCTTACGAGTTTTCTGTTAAGTTTTGTGTTGTGAAGTTTTCGAGTTTTGGGTAAAGATTCGATGGACTATGGAATAAGGAGTGGAAAGAGACTAAGCTTGGGGATGCACAAGGCACCCCAAGGTAATATTCAAGGATGCCCAAGAGCCTAAGCTTGGGGATGCCTCGGAAGGCATCCCCTCTTTCGTCTTCATTCATCGGTAACTTTACTTGGAGCTATATTTTTATTCGCCACATGATATGTGTTTTTCTTGGAGCGTCAATTTATTTTGTTAGTATTTGCTTTCTGTTATTTATAAAAATGTTTTGCATATTTTATTTCAATAAAAGTGGCATTGATAGCCTTTACTATGCCTATGTTACAAGTATACATGTTGCTGTTTGAAAAAAGAAAGTTTGCCGCTGTTGCAATAATTCCCTAGAAAAGTCAGAATGTGATAAAATGTTTAAACCTTTTGCATATTAAGCTATGAAAAATTTACTACATTGGGAATTTTCTTTCATAATTTTTGGAGCTAGGGAAGTATGGATGTTGCTGCTTTCTTTACAGACTATCCTGTTTAGGCAGATTGCTGTTATGTTTGCATTGTTTGCATATGTTTGCTTCTTTAATGATTCTATTTGAGGATAGGACTATTAAATATACAGAGGAATTTAGTATGCAATGTTGAATAATAATTTTAGTGATCTGCTACAGTAGAGTATGATAAGGTTTTTGCAATGGTTTATACTAACTTATCTCACGAGTCATTGTTGAGTTTTGTGTGGATGAAGCTTTAGAGATTTAGGGAGATCGTGATATGAGAGGAATTAAGGAGACACAAAAGCTCAATATTGGGGATTCCCAAGGCTCCCCAAGATAATATTTCAAGAAGTCTCAAGCATCTAAGCTTGGGGATGCCCCGGTTGGCATCCCACCTTTCTTCTTCAACAACTATCGGTTAGTTTCGGTTGATCCTAAGTTTTTGCTTCTTCACATGATGTTTGCCATTCTTAGAATGTCATTTTATTTTGCTTTGCTTTCTGTTTGAATAAAGTATCAAGATCTGAAATTCTTAAATGTTAGAGAGTCTTCATATAGTTGCATAATTATTCAACTACTCATTGATCTTCACTATATCTTTCGGAGTAGTTTGTTGTTTGCTCTAGTACTTCACTTATATCTTTTAGAGCACGGTGGTGGATTTGTTTTATAGAACCTATTGATCTCTCATGCTTCACTTAGATTATTTTGAGAGTCTTAATGCATGGTAATTTGCTTAAAATCCTAATATGCTTGGTACGCATGATTAATAATAAAACTCCCTTATGAGTGTGTTGAATACTAAGAGAAGTTTGATGCTTGATGATTGTTTTGAGATATGGAGGTAATAATATCAAAGTCGTGCTAGTTGAGTAGTTGTGAATTTGAGAAATACTTGTGTTGGAGTTTGTGATTCCCGTAGCATGCACGTATGGTGAACCGTTATGTGATGAAGTCGGAGCATGATTTATTTATTGATTGTCTTCCTTATGAGTGGCGGTCGGGGACGAGCGATGGTCTTTTCCTACCAATCTATCCCCCTAGGAGCATGCGCATAGTACTTTGCTTCGATAACTAATAGATTTTTGCAATAAGTATGTGAGTTCTTTATGACTAATGTTGAGTCCATGGATTATACGCACTCTCACCCTTCCACCATTGCTAGCCTCTCTAGTACCGTGCAACTTTCGCCGGTACCATAAACCCACCATTTACCTTCCTCAAAACAGCCACCATACCTACCTATTATGGCATTTCCATAGCCATTCTGAGATATATTGCCATGCAACTTTCCACCGTTCCGTTTATTATGACACACTTCATCATTGTCATATTGCTTTGCATGATCATGTAGTTGACATTGTATTTGTGGCAAAGCCACCGTTCATAATTCTTTCATACATGTCACTCATGCATCATTGCACATCCCGGTACACCGCCGGAGGCATTCATATAGAGTCATATCTTGTTCTAAGTATCGAGTTGTAATTACTGAGTTGTAAGAAAATAAAAGTGTGATGATCATCATTATTAGAGCATTGTCCCAGTGAGGAAAGGATGATGGAGACTATGATTCCCCCACAAGTCGGGATGAGACTCCGGACAAAAAAAGAGAGGCCAAAGAAGCCCAAATAAAAAAAAGAGGCCATAAAAAAAAGAAGGCCGAAATAAAAAAATATAGAAAAAATGAATGAGAGAAAAAGAGAGAAAGGGCAATGCTACTATCCTTTTACCACACTTGTGCTTCAAAGTAGCACCATGATCTTCATGATAGAGAGTCTCCTATGTTGTCACTTTCATATACTAGTGGGAATCTTTCATTATAGAACTTAGCTTGCATATTCCAATGATGGGCTTCCTCAAAATGCCCTAGGTCTTCGTGAGCAAGCAAGTTGGATGCACACCCACTAGTTTCTTTTGTTGAGCTGTCATATACTTATAGCTCTAGTGCATCTGTTGCATGGTAATCCCAACTCACTCACATTGATATCTATTGATGGGCATCTCCATAGCCCGTTGATAAGCCTAGTTGATGTGAGACCATCTTCCCCTTTTTGTATTCTCCACAACCACCATTCTATTCCACCTATAGTGCTATGTCCATGGCTCACGCTCATGTATTGCGTATAGATTGAAAAAGTTTGAGAACATCAAAAGTATGAATCAATTGCTTGGCTTGTCATCGGGGTTGTGCATGATTTAAATATTTTGTGTGGTGAAGATGGAGCATAGCCAGACTATATGATTTTGTAGGGATAGCTTTCTTTGGCCATGTTATTTTGAGAAGACATAATTGCTTAGTTAGTATGCTTGAAGTATTATTATTTCTATGTCAATATGAACTTTTATCTTGAATCTTATGGATCTGAATATTCATACCACAATTAAGAAGTATCACATTGAAATTATGCCAAGTAGCACTCCGCATCAAAAATTCTGTTTTTATCATTTACCTACTCGAGGACGAGCATGAATTAAGCTTGGGGATGCTGATACGTCTCCAATGTATCTATAATTTTTGATTGCTCCATGCTATATTATCTACTATTTTGAATGTTTATGGGCTTTATTATACTCTTTTATATCATTTTTAGGACTAACCTATTAACCTAGAGCCCAGAGCCAGTTTCTGTTTTTACCCTATTTTAGGGTTTCGAAGAAAAGGAAAAACAAACGGAGTCCAATTGAGCTGAAACTTCGCGGAACTCATTTTTGGAAGGAAAGAAGCCCAGAAGACTTGGAGTGCACGTCGGGGGATCTGCGAGGAGGTCACGAGGCAGGGGGCGCGCCCACCCCCATGGGTGCGCCCTCCACCCTTGTGAGCCCCTCGTGGCCCCCCTGACCTACTTCTTCCGCCTATATATCTCCATATACCCTAAAAACATCGGTGAGCACAATAGAACGGGAGTTCCGCCGCCAGAAGCCTCCGTAGCCAGCGAAAGCCAATCTAGACCCGTTCCGGCACCCTGCCGGAGGGGGCAATCCCTCTCTGGTGGACATCTTCATCATCCCGGTGCTCTCCATGACGAGGAGGGAGTAGTTCTCCCTCAAGGCTGAGGGTATGTACCAGTAGTTATGTGTTTGATCTCTCTCTCTCTCTCTCATGTTCTTGAGGTGATACGATCTTGATGTATTGCGAGCTTTGCTATTATATTTGGATCCTATGATGTTTCTTCCCCCCTCTACTCTATTGTAATGAATTGAGTTTCCCCTTTGAAGTAATCTTATCGGATTGAGTCTTTAAAGATTTGAGAACACTTGATGTATGTCTTTCCATGTGTATCTGTGGTGACAATGGGATACCACGTGATTCACTTGATGTATGTTTTGGTGATCAACTTGCGGGTTCCGCCCATAAACCTATGCATAGGGGTTGGCACATGTTTTCGTCGTGATTCTCCGGTAGGAACTTTGGCGCACTCTTTGAGGTCCTTTGTGTTGGTTGAATAGATGAATCTGGGATTGTGTGATGCATATCGTATAACCATACCCACGGATACTTGAGGTGACATTGGAGTATCTAGGTGACATTAGGGTTTTGGTTGATTTGTATCTAAAGGTGTTAGTCTAGTATGAAATCTAGGGATGTTTGTGACACTTATAGGAATAGCCCAACGGATTGATTGGAAAGAATAACTTTGAGGTGGTTTCGTACCCTACCATAATCTCTTCGTTCGTTCTCCGCTATTAGTGACTTTGGAGTTCTTTGTTGCATGTTGAGGGATAGTTATGTGATCCAATTATGTTAGTATTGTTGAGGGAACATACACTAGCGAAAGTATGAACCCTAGGCCTCGTTTACTAGCATGGCAATACCGTTTACCCTCAGTTTTACCATTAGTTACCTTGCTATTTTTTTTTCAGATTACAAATACCTTTATCTACCATCCATATACCACTTGTTTCACCATCTCTTCGCCGAACTAGTGCACCTATACAATTTACCATTGTATTGGGTGTGTTGGGGACACAAGAGACTCTTTGTTATTTGGTTGCAGGGTTTCTCGAGAGAGACCATCTTCATCCTACGCCTCCCATGGATTGATAAAACTTAGGTCATCCACTTGAGGGAAATTTGCTACTGTCCTACAAACCTCTGCACTTGGAGGCCCAACAACGTCTACAAGAAGAAGGTTGTGTAGTAGACATCAGAGATCTACATATCCGAATTGCCAAGCTTGCCTTCCACGCAAAGGAGAGTCCCACCCGGACACAGGACGAAGTCTTCAATCTTGTATCTTCATAGTCCAACAGTCCGGCCAAAGCATATAGTCCGGCTGTCCGAGGACCCCCTAATCCAGGACTCTCTCAGGGGGCAAAGGCCGATACAAGCCGCCTATGGACAAACCGACGCCAGGACATGCCAGTCGTCGCAGAAGCCGACTTGCCAAGCCACCGTGGAGCCATCCACAGCCAAAGCTGTGGCCACCTCAGCCACTGCCCAACCTGCACTGCCCGCCGAGCTCCAAGCGTCGGAGCTGCCGGGTACTCACCCATGCGTCGAGCCCCCGAAGGGGAGGGACGCCACCGAAGGCCCCAAACATGGCCAATCCAGGTCGGAGAAGGAGATGCCCATGAAGGAAATATGCCCTAGAGGCAATAATAAAGTTGTTATTTTATATTTCCTTATATCATGATAGATGTTTATTATTCATGCTAGAATTGTATTAACCAGAAACTTGATACATGTGTGGATACATAGACAAAACACCGTGTCCCTAGTAAGCATCTACTAGACTAGCTCGTTAATCAAAGATGGTTAAGTTTCCTAACCATAGACATGTGTTGTCATTTGATGAACGGGGTCACATCATTAGCAGAATGATGTGATCGACAAGACCCATCCGTCATTATAGCATACTGATCGTTCAGTTTTATTGCTATTGCTTCCTTCATGTCAAATACATATTCCTTCGACTATGAGATTATGCAACTCCCGGATACCGGAGGAATACCTTGTGTGTTATCAAACGTCACAACATAACTGGGTGATTATAAAGATGCTCTACAGGTATACCTGAAGGAGTTTGTTGGGTTGGCATAGATCGAGATTTGGATTTGTCACTCTGAGTATCGGAGAGGTATCTCTGGGCCCTCTCGATAGTGCACATCATGATAAGCCTTGCAAGCAATGTGACTAATGAGTTAGTTGCTGGATAATGCATTACAGAATGAGTAAAGAGCTTGCCGGTAATGATATTGAACTAGGTATGAAGATACCGATGATTGAATCTCGGGCAAGTAACATACCGATGACAAAGGGAATAACATATGTTGTCATTACGGTACGACCAATAAAGATCTTCGTAGAATATTTGGGAACCAATATGAGCATCCAGGTTCCGCTATTGGTTATTGACCGGAAAGGTGTCTCAGTCATGTCTACATAGTTCTCAAACCCGTATGGTCCGCACGCTTAACGTTCGATGACAATTTGTATTATATGAGTTATGTGGTTTGGTGACCCAATGTTATTTGGAGTCCCGGATGAGATCACATACATGATTAGGAGTCTCAAAATGGTCGAGAGGTAAAGATTCATATATAGCATGATAGTATTTGGACGCCAGAATCGTTCTTGGGGTACCGGGTATGTATCGGGTAACCGGAAGGGGTTCCGGGCAACCCCGGCAAGCTATATGGGCCTTATGGACCAAGAGGGGAAACACACCAGCCACAAAGGGGCTGGTGCACCCCCCATATGGGATGGCCAAATTGGAGAAGGAAAGGGGAAGGAGGAAAGGAAAAAGGGAATAGGACTCCCTTCCCCCTCTTCCGTTCCTACTCCGAATGCGAATAGGAAAGGGGGGAGGCCGAATTGGGAGGTGCCCAAGTAGGAGTCCTCCTACTTAGGGCGCCCCCTTGGCTTCCTCTCCCCCTCCAACCTTTATATATGAGGGGGGGCACCGCTAGAACACATAACAAACATTGTTAGCCGTGTGCGGCGCCCCCTCCACAGTTTACGCCTCCGGTCATATTCACGTAGTGCTTAGGCGAAGCCCTACGCAGATCACTTCACCATCACCGTCACCATGCCGTCGTGCTGATGGAGCTCTCCCTCGACACTTTGCTAGATCAAGAGTTCGAGGTACGTCATCGAGCTGAACGTGTGCAGAACTCGGAGGTGTCGTACGTTCGGTGCTTGATCGGTAGGAACAAGAAGAAGTTCGACTACATCAACCGCGTTGACACACTCTCCCCTCTCTTTGCTATGCATCTCCTAGATAGATCTTGTGTGAGCGTAGGGATTTTTTTAAATTCCATGCTACGTTCCCCAACAGTGGCATCTGAGCCAGGTCTATGCGTAGATGATATGCACGAGTAGAACACAAAGAGTTATGGGCGATCATAGTCATACTGCTTACCACCAACGTCTTATTTTGATTCGACGGTATTGTTGGATGAAGCGGCCCGGACCAACCTTACATGACCACGTTCATGAGACCGGTTCCAGCGACAAACATGCAACTTGTTTTGCATAAAGGTGGCTGGCGGGTGTTTGTTTCTCCAACTTTACTTGAATCGAATTTGATTATGGCCGGTCCTTGTTGAAGGTTAAAACAGCAAACTTGACGAAATATCATTGTGGTTTTGATGCGTAGGTAAGAAAGGTTCTTATTAGAAGCCCGTACCAGCCACATAAAACTTGCAACAACAAAGTATAGGACGCCTAACTTGTTTTTGAAGGGCATGTTGTGACGTGATATGGTCAAGACATGACGTGATATACGTTTATGTATGAGATGATCATGTTTTGTAAAGTTAATGGCAACTGGCAGGAGCCTTATGGTTGTTGCTTTATTGTATGAAATGCAATCGCCATGTAATTTCTTTACTTTATCACTACGGCGTTAGCGATAGTTTGTAGAAGCAATACTTGGTGAGACGACCACGAAGCTACGATGGAGATCAAAGTGTCAAGCCAGTGACGATGGAGATCATGATGGTGCTTTGGAGATGGAGATCAAAGGCACAAGATGATGATGGCCATATCATGTCACATATTTTGATTGCATGTGATGTTTATCTTTCATACATCTTATTTTGCTTAGTACGGCGGTAGCATTATAAGATGATCCCTCACTAATATTTCAAGGTATAAGTGTTCTCCCTGAGTATGCACCGTTGCGATAGTTCGTCGTACCGAGACACAACCTGATGATCGGGTGTGATAAGATCTACGTTCACATGCAACGGGTGTAAGAAAATTTTGCACATGCGGAACACTCGGGTTAAACTTTACGAGCCTAGCATGTATAAACATGGCCTCGGAACACTGGAGATCGAAACGTCGAACGTGAATCATATAGTAGATATGATCAACATAGAGATGTTCACCATTGAAAACTACTCCATCCCACGTGACAATCGGACATGGTTTAATTGATATGGATCACGTGATCATTGAGATGACTCGAGGGATGTCTATCTAAGTGGGGGTTCTTAAGTAATATGATTAATTGAACTTAATTTATCATGAACTTAGTCCCGATACTGTTTGCATATCTATGTTGTAGATCAATAGCTTGCGATGTCACTACTAGAGAAAACCTTACTAGTGGCGCTGGTTTTTTACATAGCAGTAGTGCGGGGACCCGCGCTACTGCTAGGGCACTACAACTATTATTTAGCAGTAGCACGTTTCTAAACAAGCGCTGTAGCTAAAATACTTAGTAGTAGCGCCTCTTTCTCTACCAACGCTACTACTATGATCACATAGTAGTAGCGCCCTATTTTCTCCCCGCGCTACAACTAGGTAAATAGAAATAAAAAATAAAAAAGTCAGAGGCAATATTCATGGAAATCAAGACAAGTCCAGTGCAAATAAACTAAGTTCACAGAACCATCTCACAAGCATTGACGATAAATACCACATTTAATATAACCACACAATCTCACAAACTCATATATAGTAGTCAACAATGCATGGATAGATCATAGTTGATAAGTCTACTAGGTAGTCATACTAGCATATATATGGTTCAGCATCCACATGCATGCATGGATAGATCTCACAAGCATATGTAGTTCTAGATGATATCGATGACGGCCATCATCCTCAAGCCTGGGCGGTGGGTGTTCCTGATAGTAATTAGGATTGCCTGTCCAACATGAAGATTCTTGCCAACGAGGAAGCTCTTCGACCCAACCGAGTTAAAGTGTGTGCGACCGTCCGTGTCCACGCCATACGCACAAGTGGTGATGGAACCCCTCGCGGTAAGGCGTATTCCAGCAGAGCCTTCTTCATCAGGCTTGATACCAAAACTCTCAGATAGGCTCTTTGTCAATTTCTGAATAAGAAAAACATATCAATTAATAAGTAGCCTCACACATTCTACACTATCAAAAGACAGTACTACATTTCTACACTAAGTATAACAATAAAGCATATATATCATTGGATTCACTAAGCATATATATCATCAGATTCACTAAGCATATAGATCATCGGATTTAATGAGTATATAAGATTCACTAAGCATATATATCATCGGACTCTACACTAAGTATAACAATAAAGCATATCATCAAATTACTACAGTAAATGCAACATACCATGATATGCCGATCAACCATGGTACTTGTCAGGCGGGTCATGAATGGCACCCCGACGAAGTCAACACGTGGCGGAATGATGTCCCATAGGTTGCACACCTCCTCCTCGCTCAACCTCATTCTTTGAGCAACGATGGCTTCACCAAGTGGGTCGTCATCATCCTCATCATCCTCATCATCTTCATCATCTTCTGCTTTGTTGACATAAATCACGGCCAACTTGGGTCTTTCTGCTCTGAAGGAGAAGCGGATCAACTCACCACCGGTGATACGCATGTGGGCGATGAAACGGACCCATCCATCTCCTCCCACCTGCGTCATATTTCGTCCTTTCTCGACCTCCATAGTGTAGGGGCCCCCAGGAGCCTCAAAGGTCATAGAGTCTCCGGTCAGCTTGTGGAATTCTGACCTCACATTGCATGGGACGATCTATGTGCAAAAAGCAAAATGATATATACACGATGCATTAATGCAAATAACACTAAAAAAATAGTGGTTACTAGTCTCATATAATTTATTACCGCCGCATGAAGAAAACTCGACTGGTAGTAGATGCCGAACAGCGTGCCAGTTGCAAGGCTGCTGGTGCACCTTGACTTGCACCGTCGGCATGGTGGTGGTGGTGGTGGCGTCATTTCCCTAAATCAATATGATTAGAGGATTAACGATCCAAAATTAAATATAAAGTTTTCAATACACACATCAGGTTTTGAATAATATACACATCATAGAGAATACACATGAGGTTCACATGGCAAGCAAAATAACAACTAAATTGTAGTTTAGTCCAGACAATAACCTAATAGAGATCATGTGTAACACCCAGGATGTAACTTTCCCAATTTGTACTCCAACTCTTGGCGTTTCCGGCGTTAAGTTATATTTATTGTCTCAGGTTCGGGTCTTTGTCTCCATGTGTTGTTGTCGTTGTCATGCATCTCATATCATGTCTTCATGTGCATTGCATTTGCATACGTGTTCGTCTTATGCATTCGAGCATTTTCCCCGTTGTCCGTTTTGCATTCCGGCGCTTCTTCTCCTCCGGTGGTCAATTCTAGCTTTCTTTCATGTGTGGAGATTGAACATTTCCGGATTGGACCGAGACTTGCCAAGCGGCCTTGGTTTACTACCGGTAGACCGCCTGTCAAGTTTCGTACCATTTGGACTTCGTTTGGTACTCCAACGGTTAACCGAGGGACCGAAAAGGCCTCGTGTGTGTTGCAGCCCAACACCCCTCCAATTTGACCCAAGGCCCACCTAACTCTGCTCCATGTCCTAGAGCGTTCGATCACGATTGCGTGGCTGAAAACCGCACCTCATTTGGACTCTCCTAGCTCCACTTATGCCTATAAATAGACCCCCCCGAATTTCGGATCTCTCCCTCTCCCTGAAACCCTAATTTCATCTCCGCGCGCCGGACACGTCCGCCCGGCGCCGAACACGTCCGCCGCCGCCCCCCTCGCCCTATCCGCCGCCGCCACGTGGCAACCGGCCACCTCCCACCGCCACGGGCCCGAAGGCCCAAGGCCGGCCCCCGACGCCGCCACCGCGGGCCGCGCCCCACGCCGCTGTCCTCCGCCACGCCCCACGCCGCCGTCCTCCGCCGCCGCCGCCTCGCCCGGCTGCCGCCGCCTCACCCGGCTGCCGCCGCCGCCTCGCCGGGCCGCTGCCGCCGCCACCGCGGGCCGCCGCCGCCGCCCCGCGCGGGTCGCCGCCCCGCCGCCCGCTCCTCTCCGGCGACCGGAGCCCGGATCCGGCCGCCCCCTCCAACTCCGGCCGTCTACATCTCCGGCGAGCTCGGATCCAGCCGTGCCTCATTTTCCGTGCAGATCTAAGATATTTTGGATCGGTTGACTTTCTCCTCCCGAAACCCTAATTTTATGCAAACTTTGACCGGTCGTATCTCCGCATCCGTAGCTCCGATTTGGACATATAGTATATCAAAATGTTCGTCTCGACGAGTACATCATTTCATTCCATTGCATAATTTTTATTTGAGTTCATCTCGATGCCCGAAATGTTGTTAGAAGGAGGCTTCGTGAGTTAATTGTCAGATCTGCTAGTTCATCGACTTTTGTCATTTTTGCCATGATTATTGTGTGCATGATATGCTTGTGAGTCCTTCATATGTTTTGTTAAGCATCTTGTTATCTTTCCAGAGGTGCAACCCATGCATTTTTGTGATGTGTGTGGTGACTTGTGCAAGCTTGCAAAGTGAGGCACCCGGTAAATCTGTTTTCAGGGACTTAGTAGTTTTCACTAAGTCTGGGATTATTTAGTTCATGATGCCATATGTTCTTGCTGTTTCCTAGTGATCCGTGCCTCTTTTGAGGATGATCAGTAAAGGAGTTTTGTTAATCTTGTTATGCTCTATCCATCCATGTCTTTACTTGAAATTATGGAGCACCCTAGCTTGAGTCAATCGAGCTCTACTTTTGCTACTTTGTGAATCTGGGCAGATCGTCAACTTGCTTGCAATTTTGCCGATGTTGTTATAGTTGACCCGTGCATGCTATGCCATTGTTCTTGCCATGTATAGCTTGCATTTTGTGCCTTCTTAAGGGATGTATGCTTGTCTTGCCATGACTTGCACCATAGTGAGTGCATCGAGCTCGTAAACATGCCTTCGTGAGTTATATTTCAGCATGTCCCAGTTTTCACTAAGTATGAAAACTGATTATGTTTTTGCTATGTTCGTGTTCTTGTTAGTATATTTTGTGATCCCTTTTGGCTCAAGGTCACTAAGGACTTTTGTTAAGCTTGTTGAGTACCTCCATGCCATGTCTTTCTTTGTCATGTTCAGGTCCTGTAGCATGTTGTTTTGTTGCTCCGAAGAGGGCTATATGATCTGAAATTCCAGACAAGTGTTAATTTCACCAAGTCTGAGATCTGTTTTACCATTTGCGTTTTTGCCATGCTTGTTTGAACCTCCTAATGGATGAATTGGCCGTAGCTCAGTGCTAGACTTTTGTTAAGCATCTTGTGTGCATCCCTGCCATGTATTTTGTTGTCATGTTTGGGTGCTGTAGCATGTTCATTTCATCGCATTTAGATGCCTACTTGCTGTAAATCACAGTCCGGTGTCATTTTTGAATCGCTTGCCATTTCCAAACCGTAACTCCGATTCCGGCGTTCTTTATATCGTTTTCAAGCGATTCATCTCATCTTTCCAGTGGCACACTTGGAATTCCAAGTTGAGGCAAGGTTCATGAATTCCCTATCATATCTTGCATTTTGCATCCCGCATCGCATCCCGCATAGCATATCATCTTTGCATTGTGTTGTTTGAGTTTGCACGTGGTTGATTGTATCCTTGTTGCTTGTTTGTCTTGTTTGGTTAGAGCCAGGAGACGAGTTCGCTAACGAGGAGCCCGTTGAGTTTGCTTTTGAAGATCCAGTCAACTCTGACAACTGTGCAGGCAAGATGATCATACCCTCGAAATCACTACTATCTTTGCTATGCTAGTGTGCTCGCTCTTTGCTATGCCAATGCTACGATGCCTACCACTTGCTTGCAAGCCTCCCAAATTGCCATGTCAAACCTCTAACCCACCATTGTCCTAGCAAACCGTTGATTGGCTATGTTACCGCTTTGCTTAGCCCCTCTTATAGCGTTGCTAGTTGCAGGTGAAGCTTGGAGGCCGTTCCTTGTTGGAACATTTATTTTCTTGTTGGGATATCGTTATATTATCTTGTTATCTTAATGCATCTATATACTGGGTAAAGGCTAGAAGGCTCGGCCTCTCGCCTAGTGTTTTGTTCCACTCTTGCCGCCCTAGCTTCCGTCATATCGGTGTTATGTTCCCGGATTTTGCGTTCCTTACGCGGTTGGGTTATAATGGGAACCCCTTGATAGTTTGCCTTGATTAAAGCTTTTCCAGCAATGCCCAACCTTGGTCTTACCTTTTGCCACCTAGCCTCTTTTTCCCTCGGGTTTCTGGAGCCCGCGGGTCATCTTATTTTAACCCCCCCCCCCGGGCCAGTGCTCCTCTGAGTGTTGGTCCAAACTAGAGTCCTGTGTAGCGCCCCCTCAGGGAAACTCGAGGTTTGGTTTTAGTTGTATGGAGCGCTCATCTGAGTGTGCCCTGAGAAAGAGATATGTGCAGCTCCTATCGGGATTTGTCGGCACATTCGGGCGGTGTTGCTGGTCTTGTTTTAACCTGTCGAAGTGTCTTGAATTACCGAGATACCGAGTCTGATCGGAATGTATTGGGAGGAGGTCTATTCCTTCGTTGACCGTGAGAGCTTGTCATGGGCTAAGTTGGGACTACCCTACAGGGATTGAACTTTCGAAAGCCGTGCCCACGGTTATGGGCAGATGGGAATTTGTTAATGTCCGGTTGTAGATAACTTGAACCTTAATTAATTAAAATGAATCAACTGAGTGTGTTACCGTGATGGCCTCTTCTCGGCGGAGTCTGGGAAGTGGACACGGTGTTGGAGTAATGTTTGCGCAGGTTTCTCTCTAGTTTCTCGCTCGTGCTTTGCCTCCTCTTCTCGCTCTCTTTTGCGAATAAGTTAGCCACCATATATGCTAGTCGCTTGCTGCAGCTCCATATAATTACCTTGTCATACCTATAAGCTTAAATAGTCTTGATCGCGAGGGTGCGAGATTGCTGAGTCCCTGTGGCTCACAGATTACTATTACACCAGATGCAGGGCCTGATGATTCCGCTCCAGGAGACGCGTACGAGCTCAAGTGGGAGTTCGATGAAGACTCTCAACGATACTATGTTTCTTTTCCCGACGATCAGTAGTGGTGCCCAGTTGGGGGTGATTGGGGTGATTGGGGGTGATTTTGACTCTTCTCTTCTCAAATTTCACTAAATTTTTTTTTTAGGATCACGCGAGTATCTTGGAATCGTTCCGATGGCTTATGATGAGAACATTGTCTTGGTGCCTCCTGTCAGGGGTTTAGTGGAAGTGTCCCGGGGAGTTGAGCTCTGAGGTGTTGTCATCATAATTTTATCGTTGCAATTCTGGAATACTTGAGATATGTTCGCCGACATCGAAAATCTCTTTTATACAGTTCGTTGGTGAGATAACCTCGACGCCACCCAGTACTGGGGCGGGAGTTCGGGAGTATCGCCATAACTAGTATGACGGATCTCTTCGAAGGTTGAGGTAGATGGTTTCCGAAGGTTTCTTGGTTATGTGTTGAAGGATGGATACAGCTGGATGTAGGAATTGCTAGTTTGGGTGAGATATTATGCTTCCCCTGTATCCCCAACACCTGATTGCATAACCGGAAAGGTTCGGGAGTTTCATAGGTGGGAATTCTAGTAGCTCTAGTTCTTCTTCCACGGATATTGGTTTGAGATTGGGATTTCTTACTGATTATTCGTTCTTGATCCGTACCTTGTTGGTTTATTTCTCTACCTTAATTCTACGTGGCTTCTCAATTTATGGATAGGTGACCATTTCAAGAGGAATGCATTCATTCATTTTGTTCGGATGTGAAGACTATATGTTGCAATTTTTCATTCCGTTGGATTCAGCTTCAATATTTGTCTGTCAATGTGCTAATGGTGGTCAACCTCTTCAGGATGGCTCCTCCAACGCGCACGACTCCGAATCCTGATCCGCCACCACCTCCACCTCCTCCAGAGGCATGGCAAGCTGTGATGGCTGCAACCAATGCAAACACACAGCTGATCATGCAAATTCTTCAAGAGCGCAATCAAGGCAGTCATGGGAATCAAGGCAACAATCAGAGTCACTTTGCTACACTCAACCAGTTCCTTGCTAACGGGCCAAAGACTTTCAGCAATTGTGTTGAGGCAACCGATGCTGATGATTGGCTTGTGGATTTGTGTAAGCATTTCGAGTGCAGTAACGTCAGGCCTGAGGACTTTGTCAAGTTCGCTTCCTTCCAACTCAAAGATCAAGCTGCAGGATGGTTCCAGCAGTACAAGGATTCCAGAGGTGGACGTGTTATCACTTGGGATGATTTCCATCGAGATTTCCGAGCTCATCATATTCCCCAGAGCATGGTTGAAAGCAAGTGTGAGGAATTCCGCAATCTGAACCAAGGCTCTTTGTCTGTCTATGACTACAACAAGTTGTTCCAGAAGCTCGCCCGCTTTGCCAAGCAGGACGTCCCTGATGAGAAGAGCATGATATATCAGTTCAGGGGTGGTCTCAGAGAAGAAATTCAGCTAGCTCTTGTTCTCTTTGAGCCTTTGAGATACGATGAGTTCTACAACATGGCACTAAAGCAAGAGGCTGCTCAGTTGAGGTGTGATGCTTCCAAGAAGCGAGTCAGAGATGTTACTCCTTCTTCCTCTACTCAAGTGGCCAAGCAGCAGAAGTTTTGGCTTCCTCCTCCTCTGTTCCGTCAGCCGTATCAGCAGAAGAGCAAAGGTGGCAGTGGTTCTTCCCACCCACCCAACCCTGGCTTTCAGAACAAGACTTCGTCTCAACCTCCAAGATCGAGTGCTCCGTATCACCGTCTGCTTTTAGAGGTCACGTGCAACAAGTGCCAACAGAAGGGTCACTATGCCAACAAGTGTCTCAACCAGAGGCGTCTTCCTCCTCCTCCTCCTGTCAGATCGGCAAGTACAACTGAGGTCAAGCATAACCCCAAGCACGCCAAGGTCAATTTGATGAATGCAGCTCAGGCAGAGGACTCGTCAGATGTGATCATGGGTAACCTTCCTGTTAATGATATTCCTTCAAAAGTTCTTTTTGACACGGGTGCATCGCATTGCTTCATTTAATAACCTTTTGCATCAAAGTATGAGTGTGATTATCAGTATCTGCAAAGTTCCTTGCAAATTGTGTCACCGGGCAAGCAGATGACAGCTAACACCTGCGTCCCTGAGGTTACTATCACATTGGGTGACTACAAGTTCCTTTCTTCCCCAATTGTTCTCGGTAACTCGGATATTGATCTTATTCTCGGAATGGATTGGCTTTCTAAGCACAAGGCTCAGCTTGATTGTGCTGCCAGGCAGATTCAATTGACTCATTCGTCTGAGGATGTAATTGTCTTTGCCGCTCGGGATAATACCATCCGTCTGTTTGCTCTCAATGAGAAGGGTGAATTGGATGCTATCTCGCAAATTCCAGTCGTTTGCGAATATCAAGACGTCTTTCTAGAAGAGCTCCCAGGAATGCCTCCGCACCGGCCAGTTGAATTCGTTATTGAGCTTGAGCCTGGCACGGAACCTGTGTGCAAGCGTCCTTACAAGCTCAGACCTGAAGAGTTGAAAGAGCTGAAGAAGCAACGCGATGAGCAAGAAAGAATGGGTCTCATCCGGCCTAGTTCTTCTCCGTGGGGTTGTGGTGTTCTTTTTGTGAAGAAGAAGGATGGAACGGACCGACTTTGTGTTGATTACCGTCCAGTGAACAAGAAGACCATCAAGAACAAATACCGACTTCCCAACATCAATGAGCTGTTCGAACAACTCAAAGGCGCCCAAGTATTCTCCAAGCTTGATCTCTGTATGGGTTATCACCAGATTTGCATTCGTGAAGAAGATATTCCCAAGACAGCATTCAGAACAAGCTTTGGTTCATATGAATACACTGTCATGTCTTTTGGCCTCGCCAACGCTCCTCCGACGTTCTCTCGCATGATGAACTTCATCTTCAACGCCTACACCAATGACTTCGTTTTGGTCCATCTTGACGACATTCTGATTTTCTCCAAGAACAAGGAAGATCATGCCAAGCACTTGCGTTTGGTTCTTGATAAGCTTAGAGAACATCAGTTCTACGCCAAGTTCTCCAAGTGTGAATTCTGGCCTGATGAGGTTCTTTATCTTGGTCATATCATCTCTGCCAAGGGCATTGCCGTGAATCCTGAGAAGGTGTCCGCAATTATGAATTGGGAACCTCCTCAGAACGTGAAGCAACTCTGTAGTTTTCTCGGTCTCGCAAGCTATTGCCGAAGATTCGTTGAAAAATTTTCTAAGATCGCGAAGCCTCTCTCAAATCTTCTTCAGAAGCACGTCAAGTACGTTTGGTCTCCGGAGTGCGATATTGCTTTCAACACTTTGAAAGAGAAATTGATCACTGCTCCAGTTCTGACTCCACCTGATGAATCCAAGCCATACGAGGTCTTTTGTGATGCCTCTCTCCAAGGTCTTGGCGCAGTATTGATGCAAGAGAAGAAAGTTGTTTCTTATAATTCTCGCCAGTTGAAGCCTAATGAGAAGAACTACCCCACTCATGATCTCGAGTTGGCGGCAGTTGTGCATGCTCTTTTGAATTGGAGACATCTTCTATTGGGAAGAAAAGTGGACATTTTCACTGATCACAAGAGTCTCAAGTACATCGTCACTCAGCCTAATCTCAACCTCAGGCAAACTCGATGGGTCGAAATGATTCAAGAGTATAATCCGAGTATCGAGTATACTCTAGGCAAGGCCAATGTGATTGCTGACGCTTTGAGCAGGAAAGCTTACTGCAACAGTCTGATCCTCAAGCCTTATCAACCCGTGCTTTGTGAAGCTTTCCGCAAACTTAATCTGCAAGTTGTTCCTCAAGGTTTCCTCGCCAACCTTCAAGTCTCTCCTACCTTAGAAGACCAGATTCGCCAAGCCCAGCTTCTTGATGCTATGGTGAAAAAGGTGAAGATTGGGATTGCCAAGAGTCAGTCCAAGTACAAGTGCTACCGCCTTGATGACAAGGACACTCTCTTCCTCGAGGATCGTATTGTTGTGCCCAAAGGTGACCTCCATAAAGTGATCATGAACGAGGCTCACAATTCTCTCCTCTCCATCCACCCTGGGAGCACGAAGATGTATCAAGACCTTAAGCAAGCTTATTGGTGGACTCGAATGAAGAGCGAGATCGCTCAATTCGTGAATGAATGTGATGTCTGCAGAAGAGTGAAGGCAGAACACCAAAGGCCAGCAGGTCTCCTCCAACTTCTTGCCATTCCAGAATAGAAGTTTGACCACATTGAAATGGACTTCGTGACTGGGTTTCCAAAGTCCAAGAGTGGCAATGATGCTATATTCGTTGTCATCGACAAACTCACCAAAGTGGCTCATTTTCTGCCTATCAAAGAGTCGATCACTGCAGCTCAATTGGCGGAACTCTATACCTCTCGTATTGTCTCTCTACACGGTATTCCTCAAGTGATCTCTTCAGACCGTGGCAGCATCTTTACCTCAAAGTTTTGGGATTCTTTCCAGAAGGCCATGTGCACCAACATCCGCTTCAGCACAGCTTTCCATCCTCAAACAAGCGGTCAAGTCGAGCGTGTCAACCAGATTCTTGAAGATATGCTCAGGGCTTGTGTGATCTCCTTCGGCATGAAGTGGGAGGATTGTCTTCCTTATGCTGAATTCTCCTACAACAACAGTTTTCAAGCAAGTTCGGGCAAGGCCCCTTTTGAAATTCTGTATGGCAGGAAGTGCCGTACCCCTCTCAACTGGTCTGAAACCGTTGAACGTCAACTTTTGGGTAATGACTTAATCACAGAGGCAGAAGAAATGTGCAAAGTCATTCGAGATAACCTCAAAGCAGCCCAATCCCACCAGAAGAGCTACTATGATAGCAAGCACCGTGATTTGGCTTTCGAGATCGGAGATCATGTTTACCTCCGTGTCTCTCCTATGAAAGGTACTCGTCGCTTCGGTATCAAAGGGAAGCTTGCCCCTAGATACGTGGGACCTTTCAAGATTGTCAGCAAGAGAGGCGACCTCGCCTATCAACTCGAGCTTCCTTCAAACTTTGCAAATGTTCATGACGTGTTCCATGTCTCTCAGCTTCGAAAGTGCTTCAAGACACCTGACCGCACTGTCAACTTCGAGGACATTGAGCTCCAAGAAGATCTCTCTTATCGTGAGCACCCAGTTGCTATTCTTGAAGAGACTGAACGCAAGACTCGCAACAAGTCAATCAAATTTCTCAAAGTCAAGTGGTCACACCATTCCGACCGTGAAGCTACCTGGGAACGTGAGGATCACCTCCGTTCTGAGTACCCGGCGTTCTTTCAGTCCTAGATCTCGGGACGAGATCCTTTCGTAGTGGTGGAGTGTTGTAACACCCCGGATGTAACTTTCCCAATTTGTACTACAACTCTTGCCGTTTCCGGCGTTAAGTTATATTTATGGCCTCGGGTTTGGGTCTTTGTCTCTGTGTGTTGTTGTCATTGTCATGCATCCCATATCATGTCTTCATGTGCATTGCATTTGCATACGTGTTCGTCTCATGCATTCGAGCATTTTCCCCGTTGTCCGTTTTGCATTCCGGCGCTTCGTTCTCCTCCGGTGGTCAATTCTAGCTTTCTTTTGTGTGTGGAGATTGAACATTTCCGGATTGGACCGAGACTTGCCAAGCGGCCTTGGTTTACTACTGGTAGACCGCCTGTCAAGTTTCGTACCATTTGGACTTCGTTTGGTACTCCAACGGTTAACCGAGGGACCGAAAAGGCCTCGTGTGTGTTGCAGCCCAACACCCCTCCAATTTGACCCAAGGCCCACCTAACTCTGCTCCATGTCCTAGAGCGTTTGATCATGATCGCGTGGCCGAAAACCGCACCTCATTTGGACTCGCCTAGCTCCACTTATGCCTATAAATAGACCCCCCCCCCCGAATTTCGGATCTCTCCCTCTCCCCGAAACCCTAATTTCATCTCCGCGCGCCGGACACGTCCGCCCGGCGCCGGACAAGTCCGCCGCCGCCCCCCTTGCCCTATCCGCCGCCGCCACGTGGCAACCGGCCACCTCCCACCGCCAAGGGCCCGAAGGCCCAAGGCCGGCCCCCGACGCCGCCACCGCGGGCCGCGCCCCACGCCGCCGTCCTCCGCCGCTTCCCGCCGTCCTTCGCCGCCGCCACCTCGCCCGGCTGCCGCCGCCGCCTCGCCGGGCCGCTGCCGCCGCCACCGCGGGCCGCCGCCGCCGCCACCGCGGGCCGCCGCCGCCGCCCCGCCGCCCGCTCCTCTCCGGCGACCGGAGCCCGGATCCGGCCGCCCCCTCCAACTCCGGCCGTCTACAGCTCCGGCGAGCTCGGATCCAGCCGTGCCTCGTTTTCCGTGCAGATCTTAGATATTTTGGATCGGTTGACTTTCTCCTCCCGAAACCCTAATTTTATGCAAACTTTGACCGGTCGTATCTCCGCATCTGTAGCTCCGATTTGGACATATAGTATATCAAAATGTTCGTCTCGACGAGTACATCATTTCATTCCATTGCATCATTTTTATTTGAGTTCATCTTGATGCCCGAAATGCTGTTAGAAGGAGGCTTCGTGAGTTAATTGTTAGATCTGCTAGTTCATCTTAGACTTTTGTCATTTTTGCCATGATTATTGTGTGCATGATATGCCTGTGAGTCCTTCATATGTTTTGTTAAGCATCTTGTTATCTTTCCATAGGTGCAACCCATGCATTTTTGTGATGTGTGTGGTGACTTGTGCAAGCTTGCAAAGTGAGGCACCCGGTAAATCTGTTTTCAGGGACTTAGTAGTTTTCACTGTCTGGGATTATTTAGTTCATGATGCCATATGTTCTTGCTGTTTCCTAGTGATCTGTGCCTCTTTTGAGGATGATCAGTAAAAGAGTTTTCTTAATATTGTTATGCTTTATCCATCCATGTCTTTACTTGCAATTATGGAGCAACCTAGCTTGAGTCAATCGAGCTCTACTTTTGCTACTTTGTGAATCTGGGCAGATCGTCAACTTGTTTGCGATTTTGCCGATGTTGTTATAGTTGACCCGTGCATGCTATGCCATTGTTCTTGCCATGTCTAGCTTGCATTTTGTGCCTTCTTAAGGGATGTATGATTTTCTTGCCATGACTTGCACCATAGTGAGTGTATCGAGCTCGTAAACATGCCTTCGTGAGTTATATTTCAGCATGTCCCAGTTTTCACTAAGTATGAAAACTGATTATGTTTTTGCTATGTTCGTGTTCTTGTTAGTATATTTTGTGATCCCTTTTGGCTCAAGGTCACTAAGGACTTTCGTTAAGCTTGTTGAGTAGCTCCATGCCATGTCTTTCTTTGTCATGTTCAGGTCCTGTAGCATGTTGTTTTGTTGCTCCGAAGAGGGCTATATGATCTGAAATTCCAGACAAGTGTTAATTTCACCAAGTCTGAGATCTGTTTTACCATTTGCGTTTTTGCCATGCTTGTTTGAACCTCCTAATGGATGAATTGGCCGTAGCTCAGTGCTAGACTTTTGTTAAGCATCTTGTGTGCATCCCTGCCATGTATTTTGTTGTCATGTTTGGGTGTTGTAGCATGTTCATTTCATCGCATTTAGATGCCTACTTGCTGTAAATCGCAGTCCGGTGTCATTTTTCAATCGCTTGCCATTTCCAAACCGTAACTCCGATTCCGGCGTTCTTTATATTGTTTTCAAGCGATTTCATCTCATCTTTCCAGTGGCACACTTGGAATTCCAAGTGGAGGCAAGGTTCATGCATTCCCTGTCATGTCTTGCATTTTGCATCCCGCATCGCATCCCGCATAGCATATCATCTTTGCATTGTGTTGTTTGAGTTTGCACGTGGTTGATTGTATCCTTGTTGCTTGTTTGTCTTGTTTGGTTAGAGCCGGGAGACGAGTTTGCTAATGAGGAGCCTGTTGAGTTTGCTTTTGAGGATCCAGTCAACTCTGACAACTGTGCAGGCAAGATGATCATACCCTCGAAATCACTACTATCTTTGCTATGCTAGTGTGCTCGCTCCTTGCTATGCCAATGCTACAATGCCTACCACTTGCTTGCAAGCCTCCCAAATTGCCATGTCAAACCTCTAACCCAGCATTGTCCTAGCAAACCGTTGATTGGCTATGTTACCGCTTTGCTCAGCCCCTCTTATAGCGTTGCTAGTTGCAGGTGAAGCTTGGAGGCCGTTCCTTGTTGGAACATTTATTTTCTTGTTGGGATATCATTATATTATCTTGTTATCTTAATGCATCTATATACTGGGTAAAGGGTGGAAGGCTCGGCCTCTCGCCTAGTGTTTTGTTCCACTCTTGCCGCCCTAGCTTCCGTCATATCGGTGTTATGTTCCCGGATTTTGCGTTCCTTACGCGGTTGGGTTATAATGGGAACCCCTTGATAGTTCGCCTTGATTAAAGCTTTTCCAGCAATGCCCAACCTTGGTCTTACCTTTTGCCACCTAGCCTCTTTTTCCCTCGGGTTTCCGGAGCCCGCGGGTCATCTTATTTTAACCCCCCCCCCCGGGCCAGTGCTCCTCTGGGTGTTGGTCCAAACTAGAGTCCTGTGTAGCGCCCCCTCAGGGAAACTCGAGGTTTGGTTTTAGTTGTATGGAGCGCTCATCTGAGTGTGCCCTGAGAAAGAGATATGTGCAGCTCCTATCGGGATTTGTCGGCACATTCGGGCGGTGTTGCTGGTCTTGTTTTAACCTGTCGAAGTGTCTTGAATTACCGAGATACCGAGTCTGATCGGAACGTCTTGGGAGGAGGTCTATTCCTTCGTTGACCGTGAGAGCTTGTCATGGGCTAAGTTGGGACTACCCTGCAGGGATTGAACTTTCGAAAGCCGTGCCCGCGGTTATGGGCAGATGGGAATTTGTTAATGTCCGGCTGTAGATAACTTGAACCTTAATTAATTAAAATGAATCAACTGAGTGTGTTACCGTGATGGCCTCTTCTCGGCGGAGTCTGGGAAGTGGACACGGTGTTGGAGTAATGTTTGCGCAGGTTTCTCTCTAGTTTCTCGCTCGTGCTTTGCCTCCTCTTCTCGCTCTCTTTTGCGAATAAGTTAGCCACCATATATGCTAGTCGCTTGCTGCAGCTCCATATAATTACCTTGTCATACCTATAAGCTTAAATAGTCTTGATCGCGAGGGTGCGAGATTGCTGAGTCCCTGTGGCTCACAGATTACTATTACACCAGATGCAGGGCCTGATGATTCCGCTCCAGGAGACGCGTACGAGCTCAAGTGGGAGTTCGACGAAGACTCTCAACGATACTATGTTTCTTTTCGCGACGATCAGTAGTGGTGCACAGTTGGGGGTGATTGGGACCGTGTCGCATGTTGGGTTCTCTTTTACTTTGGCGCCGTAGTCAGGCCATGAGTGTTTTCGATGATGTAATGTTATTTATGTACTTGATTGACGTGGCGAGTGTAAGCCAACTATGTTCTCCCCTTTTATTATTACATTACATGGGATGTTTGTGAAGATTGCCTAACTTGTGACATATGCCTTCAATGCGATTATGTCTTGTCGTGCCTCGACACGTGGGAGCTATAGTCGCATCGAGGGTTTTACATCATGTAACCCAAACAGAGCCTAATAACCCAAACAGAGCCTAATATAGAATTCACAAGTGGGTGAAAATGTAGCCAACATTTTCTACTACAAAATATAAGCACCAGACTAAGAGGTAATACAAGGGAAGAACAAGTGCACACATAGACAAAAGATGGCATCAACCTGTCCTAATTAACACAGTAAAGTCAGTTTTCTCATTCAAGAAAATAGAGACATGAGACTGATTAGTTAGCATTTTTTTCGAAACGGGTGTTAGCATATATTCAAATGCGCACTATAACAACTTGACAATTTGAGCATCACCACATACAGACACTCTCTTCGACCTGAAAGAGTATCGAATCAAGCATTGATTTTGCCATGAAACCACATAACAGTGAGGGCTTCTTGGTCATATCTTTATATGCATCAACAAAGAAGCTAGTGGATCATTCACACATAGGGTAGCTCATCACGAGGATACAAACATTTAGACCTTTAAGAAGAACTGGCACAATCAACATCATTCAGATGAAAGGAGGAGCATTCACGACATAACCCTAGTGTCAGGAAAGAACCCCTCTCTAAACCCTAGAACACTAGGCACCGCCGCCGCCGCCACTGCTTCAGGGACAACAGCCAAGAATTGAAACCCAAGTTTCAATTATAGTTGCTAAACTACTAATCAAGAATTGAAACCCAAGTTTCGGTGAGCAACAAAAAGCCTCTACTTGTCTCACCTAACCCCTCTCTCTCTACTCTCTCCCCAATCACGCGAGGAAACAAGCCTGGAACACGTCGCATCGAAGCGTAGAGTCACCGTGCAATCCCTAAATCCCTTACCCCCACGCGAAATCCCAAAACATGGCGAGCCCCTGCGGCGAATCAATTGGAGCCTAGCTAGTGGTGGCGCGCGCAGGGAGGAGGAGATCGAGGGGGACTTACGGGGCTGGAGCGTCGGAGGAGGCGAGAGGCGACCACGCGTGGTGGCAGCGCACGGCGCCGTCAACGGGGTAAGGTGGCCGGGGACAAACCCTAACTGCGGCGGCATCGTCGGAGGGGATCGATTGTGAGAGTGAGGGGGTGCGGGGGGAGCTCGGGCAGGTTTTCTTTTCCCCTAGTAGTAGCGCTGGGTAGAGGCCGGCGCTAGTGCTAAGCCCACCAGCTGTAGCGCCCGTTCGAAACAAACGCTACAGGTAAGTGGGCTACCGTTTTTGTCCTGCGGCCCATGTAACATCAGCGCGGCCCAAGCTAACAAACACTGCTGTTATTTAATAGTAGTAGCGTGTTTTATACCCAGCGCTACTGGTAAATACCAGTAGCGTGGGGTCAAAAACAGGCGCTACTGGTAAATTTCTACCTATAAGCATTTCCTAGTAGTGTGTAGCTCCCCGTTTATTTTTGATATGTTACTAGAGAAAAATAAGTTGAAATATGATAGTAGTAATGATGCAGACTGGGTCCGTGATCTGAGGATCATCCTCATTGCTGCACAGAAGAATTATGTCCTTGATGCACCGCTAGGTGACATACCCATTGCAAGAGCAGATGCAGACGTTATGAACGTTTGGCAAGCTCGGTATGGTGACTACTTGATAGTTTAGTGCGCCATGGTTTACGGCTTAGAACCGGGACGTCAAAAATGTTTTGAATACCATAGAGCATATAAGATGTTCCAAGAGCTGAAATTGGTATTTCAGACTCATGCCCGAGTCGACAGGTATGAGACCTCTGACAAGTACTTTGCCTACAAGACGGAGGAGAACAACTCAACCAATGATCATGTGCTCAGAATGTCTGAGTACTACAATCGCTTGAATCAAGTGGGGTTTAATCTTCCAGATACGATAGTGATTGACAAAGTTCTCTTGTCACTATCACCAAGTTACTGGAACTTCGTGATGAACTATAATATGCAAGGGATGACGAAAATGATTTCCGAGCTCCTCGTGATGCTGAAATCAGCGAAGGTAGAAATCAAGAAAGAGCATCAAGTGTTGATGGTTAACAAGACCACTAGTTTGAAGAAAAGGGGCAAAGGAAAAGAAAGGGAACTTTAAGAAAGAATGGCAAACAAGTTGCCTCTCTCGTGAAGAAAACCAAAGCTAGACCTAAGCCTGAAACTGAGTGCTTCTACTGCAAAGGGAATGGTCACTGGAAGCGGAACTACCCCAAATACTTGGCGGATAATAAGGATGGCAAAGTGAACAAAGGTATATTTGATATACATGTTATTCATGTGTACTTTACTAGTGTTCATAGTAACCCCAGGGTATTTGATACCGATTCAGTTGCTAAGATTAGTAACTCGAAACAGGAATTGCAAGTTAAGGACGAGGTGACGATGTGTGTTGGAAGAGATTCCAAAGGTTGATAAGATCACCATCGCACACTCCCTCTACCTTCGAGATTAGTGTTGGACCAAAATAAATATTATTTGGTGTTTGCGTTGAGCATGAATATGATTGGATCATGTTTATTGCGATACGGTTACTCATTTAAGTCAGAGAATAATTATTGTTCTATTTACATGAATAAAACCTTCTATGGTCATACACCCAATGTAAATGGTTTATTGAATCTCGATTATGGTGTGATATCTTCCCGTGAGTCCTTCATCTTGATCGTACACATTTGCGTGCATGATTAGTGTACGGTCAAATCAGGGGCATCACAAGTTGGTATTAGAGCCGACTGCCTGTAGGAATCCCCCTTCCACACTCCTTGGCCGAAGCTGAGTCTAGTCGATGAAAACTATTTTACTAACATGGCTGTGCGGTCCATGGGCCCACGTCGCCATTGGGTGGTATTAGGATCTTTTATTCCTCGTCTATACTCTGGGACTCTGATCTCTCTTCTACTCGGGTTAAATGATTTTTCTAACTCTAACACTAGGTTCTCGTAACTACTTCCTCCTGGAGAGTCCTCACTCCAGATGATTGCTTGGTGCACCGAAGGATCCCGAAGATACTCTGCGATGTTCTCTCGAGACTTTGTGCCATCAATTTTGCAATTCCCTTTCGTCGATAAACCCCCTATCGATAACCACGTACACTTGTCCTTCATACAATCATTCCCCGTTGATCTTGTTATTACAAGATACCCCGAAATTCTCTCTATTGTTCTGAGAATCCTTTGAGATATTGCCTTGCAGTTCTTTGCCACATGATTACCCCTACGGATAATTCCTCGCTCATACCGAGTATCCGCTCATCCCCAGTTGTTCATGTGTTTCACAAAATTCTTCAAAATACTATCCGATCTTTCGAGAACAATCTGTAGCCTATGGCTCTTGAAATTCTTGTCTGCCTGCATTATGGTTAATTCCAACTGACTAGCAATATTCATTGATGTCCCTTTCCTTTATCATCTTGGGTCCCTTGATTCAATATGTTGCGAATGTTGCAATCCTTAATCAGACCCTAGAATTCATCCTTTCGGCTCAGACGTCATTTTAAACATGAGCTGGATCTCGACCAATTGCCGTCAATTGTACCCCTAAGTCTATCCAACTTATCCATCCTTAATCAGAGCGTTACTTCTGATCATTTGATTTGGAAATCATAATTCCTTTGCATTTGAGTTTGAATTAGTCGGTTGCTTCTATGATCCAATGCCCTTGCATTGTTTCTTCCTCTGGTTGTGTGCCGATGCTCACATCAGCTCCGTTATGGACCATCAGATCCTTTGATGAATTATCATCTGATAGTGTCCTTTGTATACGAAAACCTCAAGAATTTCTTTCCCTGATACATACTACCATTGGTAAATTGTATCCTCTGCTTTGTCAACCATACTCTACTTTCGAGCTTCTGTTATTTACTCCTAAAGTTTTTGGTATATGTTTCTATGATGCCCCGATGGGTTGAACCTATGCCTTCCTTAATCTATGTCAACCCGAAAGATTTCACGGGTCATACTTATCTGGTATTGCACTAGGTAAAACTTTCAACAACTAATGCCATTTTCAAAAAGTGAGAGGTGAATGGAAGGTTATACATTGAAGAAGTGGGAGTCGACCTTGAACTTGTGTTCATGCCCATGGACCCGATGTGGAACTTATCATGGAAGCTTGCAAAATATTTAATCATTTGGGTAATTCTTCATTAAATTGGATCCCCTGCAGCTATGGTTCTGACCATATTATTCTTCTTTGATCCCATTTCTCGGACAAGTTGAAGTACTTGTCTTCTGCAGGTCAATACATCTATCCAATCTCTATTCTGCTCTACCTTGGAGTATACCCTCAGGTATCTTGCAAATATCATAGAACTACATAACTTCTTATGAGTTCTTCATCAACTATTATTCTCGCCGATTCTAGTGCCCCCCGGGTTAGAGTTAATAGTCACTCGAGAACACAGATAAATGAATCGATTCAGCCCTCCGATTCAATAAATCTAAGTAATTTTTTTGGCTTATGAGTTTAATAATCCTTCGTCATTCCTAGCCTGATTGGCTATATCATTATCGCGCTAAATTTTAACTATGCCATCTGTTCCTTATTCCCAGAGCACAACTTTTGACGATGAGCCAAGCTTACGTCGATCTTCCTCGTCTTATCATTTCGCCTTAAACATCAAGCTTGATTCCGAGTGTGTGTCGTATCTGTGGTTCCAATGACCCTTCGCTTCACCATTGCTTTTTATTGATGTCATCGTTGTTTGATTGCTCCTTCGTGAAATCTCTCGACAATTGTGTTGTGATCATCATCAACATTTTCAGCTCTTCCAGGATATCAATTGAATTCTTGAAGAGAAATACCATCCTTGCCCTCAATGATTTGTGTTATCATCGACCACTTTATTGCCTTCCGTTCAACACAAACTTGTTCGTGTTTCGTGTTATACCTTGAGATCCATGCTATCTAGCAATTGTTCTTCTTTACCTTGGAGTATTACCATCTTTTATGTCAATAATGTCGTGAGAATTTCACCACCTCTTATGCATTCTTGATACAAGTGATACTTCCTGCCATCTCCATTCATACCTTGGTCCCCGTGATGTTTCTAACCGGAAAACCGACGATTGAACTATGATGTGTAAAATTCAAAATTTCTAGCAACCTTATTGCTTGTACGATAATGAATGATAGTTTCATTCCTTGTGTATTGGTTATTGAATCACCATTCTAAACATTGATCATGCTACCTAAGCCCATATTATGGCCGCACCTTCCAACCAATGGTTAATGGTGTATGTTTTCCTCGAGCATACATCATTATACCATCTGATCTGGCAAGTGTTATATCCGTGTTCACATAATTGTGGAAATCCATCTTGTTGGAAATCTCGATGAATTGTCGCTGAGACCATTAGCCACCTCCTCATCCTCTCCTTGGTTTAACGATGAACTCTTGTTTTGGAACTCGCTCCCTGACGGTGTCAAAACCGGCGGATCTCGGGTAGGGGGTCCCAATCTATGCGTCTAGGCCGGATGGTAACAGGAGGCAAGGGACACGAAGTTTTACCCAGGTTCGGGCCCTCTCGATGGAGGTAAAACCCTACATCCTGCTTGAGTAATATTGATGATATGGGTAGTACAAGAGTAGATCTACCACGAGATCGAGGAGGCTAAACCCTAGAAGCTAGCCTATGGTATGATTGTTGATGTGTATGTTGTCCTACGGACTAAAACCCTCCAGTTTATATAGACACCGGATAGGGTTAGGGTTACACAAAGTCGGTTACAATGGTAGGAGATCTTCATATTCGTATCGCCAAGCTTGCCTTCCACACCAAGGAAAGTCCCTTCCGGACACGGGACGGAGTCTTCAATCTTGCATCTTCATAGTCTAGGAGTCCGGCTGAAGGTATAGTCTGGTCATCCGAACACCCCCTAATCCAGGACTCCCTCAGTAGCCCCTGAACCAAGCTTCAATGACGACGAGTCCGGCACGCAGATTGTCTTCGGCATTGCAAGGCGGTTTCCTCCTCCAAGTACTTCATAGAAGATTTTGAACACAGAGATAGTGTCCGGCTCTGCAAAATAAGTTTCCACATATTGCCATAGAGAGAATAATATTTACACAAATCTAATCTGCTGACGTATTCCATAGTGTGACATCACACCATGGCCAAGCTTTTATTCGAACCGTTTTACTGTCCCATCTCAGCGCGTCATGCGAGGCGGTTTCCTTGGCACGTCTTGTTAAAGCAGAGATCGTGTCCCCTTATCCCGGGATTCTCATCAATACGGGCGTGGGTAACCCAACCGCGCCATCGATTACGACGCTCGGAGATAAGCAAGTTTTACCAGGCTGGTGGGGACATGTAGTTGCGTCCACCCATATAAGGGGATAAAGATCCACCTTTTCACCTATGCCTTCTTCCTCCTTCGCCTATCCATTCTTGCGCACTCGAGCTCCAGTGCCCAAGTCCGCACTCCCCACCTCAACCTTCTCCAACCATGTCCGGAGCGGGAGGCAAGTGGATGGTCTCCTCCGTCACGGAGGGACATATCAAAAAGCTGAGGAAGGCCGGATACCTGTCTAACGACATCGCGTACCGGATCCCCGAAAAGGGGCAGCTCATCCCCACCCCTAGGCCCCATGAGAGGGTGGTGTTCCTCCCCCATTTCCTCCGCGGACTGGGCTTCCCTCTCCACCCATTTGTCCAGGGGCTCATGTTCTACTACGGCCTGGATTTCCACGATCTGGCCCCGAACTTCGTCCTCAACATCTTGGCGTTTATCGTCGTGTGCGAGGCCTTCCTCCGCATCCGTCCCCATTTCAGCCTATGGCTCAAGACTTTCAACGTCAAGCCGAAGGTGGTGCGCGGCAGCCAGGCAGAGTGCGGAGGCGCCATGGTGGGCAAGATGGCCAACGTCCTCTGGCTCGAGGGCTCCTTTATGGAGACCCTGAAGGGGTGGCAATCGGGGTGGTTTTACATCACCGAGCCGCGCGATGCCGAATGGGTCGCACCCCCCAAGTTCCGGTCCGGACCCCCAACGCGGCTCACATCCTGGAAAGAGACGGGCCTGTCGTGGGGTAAAAAAAGGAGAGCTGACCGGACTCCAAACATGCGTCACAACCCTGGTGGACAAGAAGCTCAAACTTGTCAACGTAGTCCAGGTTATGCTCATCCGCTTGATCCTCCCGTGCCAACAACAGGCTTTCAACCTGTGGGAGTTCGACCCGGCGCAGCACCAAACTCTGAGCAGGCTCTTCGACACGACGTACGAAGATGCCTGGAAGGTGCTTTTCAAGGGCACCGAGGCTCCCGCATCCGCTACTGAGGATCGCGGATTCAGTGTGCAGCGTCACGCTCTCGCGGTAAGCTGTTTTTTCCTTTTACAGGGTATCAGTTTTTCATAGTTTGACTCCGTGCGGGATCTAAGCTCCCTTTCCTTTGACAAGATTGGCAGGTGACGTCTGGATAGATCAACTGTCCGGCCCCTTTGCCCGAAGGGCCAGCGGACGCTCGCTTGGCGAGGCTGCTGGTTCCGGCACCCTATGTGGTGCCGGAGAAGAAGGTGAAGAAGAAGGCCACGGGGACTCGAAAGAGTGCCCGACGCCCGGAGGTGTCGGATTCATCATCCGACGAATCCAAGACGCACTCCTCCCGTGAAGACGAGGAGGAGGAAGAGGAGACCCCTCCCCCTCCAGCGGGGGAAGGGAAGAAAAGGAAGGCCACCCCAACTGGGGAGGCCGAAGGGTCCAAGAAGGGGAAAACCCTTCCTCCGGACTGCTCCACCGACGCCGACGGCGGCGGAGAGGAGTGGGCGCCTAGGGCCAAGCCCCTGGCCAAATCGTAAGTATCCGGATACCAGAGTAATTCATAATATTCGTTTATTGCACAGCTTGCCCTTACATCGAATATGTTTATGCAGCCCACCCAAAGACCGGCTCGACGCATCGTCGAGCGGCTCACTGGACTCGTCGGATGTGAACTCGCTTCCGACGGCTTCCTCCCCCCGCCCTACAGACGACACCGAAGTGTTGTCCCAACAGGTTCCAAGCCGGGAGGAGGGGGTCCTGGAGGCGCCGCAAGGCGACCTCCCGGACTCCAGGAGTAAAGGGGATGAAACCCCCCAGGGCTCCATGTCCGGCTCTAGGCTGGACACCATTCTGGAACCTTCAAAGGTTCCAGAGTCCGGCGGAGGACCTCCTTCCAAGAGGAGCAGGTCCACCGTGCCGGCGGCCCCCGTCCAACCGGAGCCGCTGGACAATATGTTGGAGGCGCTCCAAGGCGCCTCCGTCAACGAGGGGCACCGCACTATTATGAGTGTGGTGGTCCAGAAGGTTCAGTCCACCAAGAGCGGACTGACTAAAGCTCGTACTAGCCTTTTGACAGGCTTTGAGGTAAGTAAAGAATGTGTAAATAATAGTACCGCATAGACAGTAGCCCCTGATGCTCTGTTTGGCGTTTGGGAAGAAAAGCCGAATAGAGGATCAAATAGAATTCGCAGGAGTCTAACAAAAATGAGTCAATATGCATATGCAGGCTTGCCTGCTTGCGTCCGCCGCACTGACTGCGGAAGTGGACAAGCTAAAGCAGAACCTCGAGCGGTCCGAGCAAGAGCTCGGTCGTGCCAAGAAGCAGCTCGAGGACAATGAAGGTAAGAAATACCTTGTTTTTAAATATATATAAAAAGGTGCAATTGCAAAGAATGATAGGATTATCGTGGCTATTGTAGGGGCCACGTCTGAAGTGGCGACCCTTAAGCAAGCGCTGGTCGAGGCCGAGAAGAGTGCAGCCTCGGAGCGCACCGAGCGGGAGAAATATGAGGCCGAGGTTGGCAAGGTGCGGCAAGAGCTCCAGGCTCTCATGGAAAAACATGAGAGTTTGGAGCTTGACTCGAAGACGCAAGCGTCCGAGCTCGCGGTGGCTATTGAAAATGCCAAATCTGCCAAGGGCGAATCCCAGAAGACCCTCCAGGAGTTGGATGAGGTGAAGAAGATAGCGGCGGGTAAGGCATTCTTTATGCAAAGCAAACACATAAATGTGAGTTACTTGTTACTTACCAGAATCTGGAGCTCTCCAGGATCGTTCGCAGATCTTCCCGGGAGTGTGTCCGATGCCACCGCATTCTATCGAGCCGAGGAGGGAAGCTCAACAGAGAAGTTGTTCTGGTCTCAGTATGCTGAGGCCGGACACCCCGTGCCCCTGAGCGACCAGCTGAAGCAACTGGTCAAGCTCCACAAGGCGGCCGAACAGGCCATGAAGGGCCTCATTGTTCGGCTCTGGCCTGGAGGGGCTCTGCCTGGGAGCTATTTTGGGCTGGTGCGGCGGTTGGTGGAGGCCTGTCCAAGGCTCGAAGTCATCAAGCGCTCCGTCTGCATTGAAGGTGCCCGTAGGGCCCTTGCCCGTGCTAAGGTGCACTGGGGCAAGCTGGATGCTAAGAAGCTGGTGAAGGACGGGCCACCACCGGGGAAAGAGCATCGCAAGCCCGAGAATTACTATAAGGATGTTCTGAAGGGTGCCTGCCTTGTGGCGGATGAATGTTCTAGGAATGTAATTTTTGAGTGAAACTTGCTCATTTTGTCCCGTGCGCTGAAAACTTGTTCATATGCGCTAAGCAATGCTGTTTGGAATTTAAAATATTACCTTCTGTGCGGCTGTTTATCAATTCTGAGAGATGGCGAGTCGTCGGCTTCTGCCCCCGTGACGCTAGTGCTGGGGTGTTCGGGGATGAACCTGAGCGCTCTTTTTCCCATGTTTGGGTCCTTCGAGGGAGGCGCTCAGCCCAACGAACAAGGCAATCAGACTATAATGCGTGAACACTCTCACTTAGCCATAGAATTCTATAATTTTAAATTTCGGCAAAGCCCCTGGTATTCAGAAGACCGAGTTCGGGGCGCTATCCACGCCTTGGCCGGACAGAGCCGGCTCCTCGCCCTAAGCGGCATAAGTCTTTAGGGACTCAAAAAACTTCTCGAACAATGACCAACTCTCGCTTCATCATGATAGTCAGTTTTAGCTTTCTCCACCGAGGTGCTCGACCCAGCTCAACCGGGGCACAATCGCAGTGGTTCTCCTAGTGCTACCTTAGCCGATATAGCGGAACGTAAGGCACCAAAACATAGGAGCCGGGCAAACCCAACTATTGACCCAAGACATGATTCGGAGCCGATGCATATAATGCTATAAGTTCGGGGTGCCGCACTTGTTAAAGTGTTCGGACTTCTCACACCATATTGAGGGGTACTAAAGCCCCTGGCGTATTTTGGCCGTACCAACGCGTACGGGTGCAACATGTCGTTAAGGAACATATATAAAGAAAAAAGGTAATGCCAAAATAGACGAAAGCTATGCATTGTTTATTAAAAAGGGCTGCAATCAAAGCAGAACGATACAAATAATGTGATAAGTGGAAGGTTGGACTAGTTAACATGTCCGTTCCAGGGGCAAGCTGCGGAATAGTATGCGGAACGGGTATACTGCTCGTGGTAGAGACCACCTGGGAGTTCCGTAGTGCGGCGTGGCTTGTCTGCTTCCCTGGTTCTTGCATCGTTTGTGCGGCAATTGAACTGCCGAACAGGCCTTCCGAAGGATGAAGTCTTGAAAGTAAGAGAAAATTAAAAAATTGGCAGCCCCTGGTACGGTTTAAGCCATGTATTGGGCGTGCCGTGATGGTGCCCCTCCCCCTGTGCCCATGGTATCTCTAGAGTGTAGTTATGTACACGAAGTACTGGCGTCGCCTTTTTGCGAGGGTTGGGGTTGGGGCCGCATTGCTACGCCTGCTCGGATCGTGCCAGGCGGTCTTGTTGTAGGTTACTCCGGGCGCGCTTGACGGTGTCCGGTCGTTTAGTGGCCGGACTGGAGAACTGCCTGGAGAGGCTGCTTTGAACTTCCGCTGCAAGGGCCACCGTGTCCTCCTCCGTTCGGAGGGAGCGTTCGGTGTTTCCATTGACTGTAATTACTCCTCGAGGGCCTGGCATCTTAAGCTTAAGGTATGCGTAATGCGGTACCGCATTGAACTTAGCGAATGCGGTTCACCCGAGCAGTGCGTGATAGCCACTGCGAAACGAGACTATGTCGAAGATTAACTCCTCGCTTCGGAAATTATCCGGAGATCCGAAGACCACTTCAAGTGTGACTGAGCCTGTACAGTTGGCCTCTACACCTGGTATTACGCCATTAAAGGTCGTTTTGGTGGGCTTAATCCTCGAGGGATCTATGCCCATTTTCCGCACTGTATCCTGGTAAAGCAGGTTCAGGCTGCTGCCGCCGTCCATAAGGACTCTAGTGAGATGAAATCCGTCAATAATTGGGTCTAGAACCAATGCGGAAAATCCGCCATGACGGATGCTAGTGGGATGGTCCCTTCGATCAAAGGTGATCGGGCAGGAGGACCATGGGTTGAACTTTGGGGCGACTGGCTCTACCGCGTATATGTCCCTTAACGCACGCTTCCGCTCCCTTTTGGGGACATGGGTTGCATATATCATGTTCACCGTCCACACTTGTGGGGGAAAACCCTTCTGTCCACTATTGTTCGGTGGCCGGGGCTCCTCGTCGTCATCGCTATGCAGCCCCTTGTCATCATTTTCGGCGTTTAACTTGCCTGCCTGCTTGAACACCCAACAATCCCTGTTGGTGTGATTGGCTGGCTTTTCAGGGGTGCCATGTATCTGGCACGAGCGGTCGAGTATTCGGTCCAAACTGGACGTGCCCCTAGGATTCCTTTTGAATGGCTTTTTCCGCTGACCGGATTTAGAGCCTCTGAATCCGGCATTAACTGCCGTATCCTTGGCATTGTCGCCGTTAATGCGGCGCTTCTGCTTGTTGCGACGCGACCTGCCACTACTATCCCTGGTTTCCAATTTTTTTGACTATGTACTGCAAGGCAACAGCCTCACAGTCTTTTATTAAACCACAAAGCCAAAGTGTACAAAGTTACAATGTTAAGAGAGAGGAGGAGAGAGTAATACTTACAAAAGAAATGATTAGGGTAAGGAAGCTATCCAAGAGATTAGACTATTCCTATATTTACATTTGATTCTATGAGCAAAAAGAGAAATGTCATGTAAAAAACTCGTCCTCCATGCCCTGAAAGAAGGTGATTCATTCCTGAAGATCTTCCCATTTCTTTGTGTCCAAATATTCCAAGTGGCAGTGAACACTATCTCAGAGAAAAAAGGATGTCCAAAATCCCTCCTAGCATCAGAAGCCATGTCATAAGTGGTCTGGTTTGGTTGAGGATTCCATGAAATACCCAGGTAGTTCCAGATGCGCTGGCTAAAATTGCAAGCGAAGAAGAGATGGGTTCTGTCCTCATGTGATGCCAAGTGGCATAGAACACAAGTGTCATCCTGGATAATCCAATGCCGCCGCTGCATCATGTCTCTAGTGTTTAGGCGATCCATCAAAAGGAGCCACCCAAAAACCTTAAACTTCAGAGTGCAGGAACATTTCCAAATCCACCTGAATATGGGATCAACCACTGTGTCCGAAAAGCATGACAAGTAATAGATCATGGACTGGTAGTCCCTAGACTTGGAAGGCCATTTCCAGACATCATTTTGCCCATCTTGAAGATTAACCATAGTAAGCAGCACCTGAAGTTGATTAAACTCCTCAAAGGCCTGTGCAGATAGTGGCAGATGGAGATTGTCAGTTGGGTCCGGTAGCTCCAGAATATCCTTGACTGTTAGAGTGTCGTCGATCACAAAGGAGTGGAGCCTCAGAAACTGATGTTGCATGCTAACCGTATTGTTGCCAAGTTGCCAATGGTCAAGCCAGAAGATCACCGTATCCCCCGATCGAACTAGTGGAACTGCCAACTTGCAATACTTATCATACAGCTTGAAAACATCTCTCCACCAGAAAGAACTGCAGCTTTGCGTGACTTGGGGGGCGCAGAGGCATAATAAGTGTCCCAAATATGAGATACCCATGGTACTTCCATCTTATTGAAGAACTTAAAAAGATGTTTGATGAGCAATGCATCGTTTTGAACGCTCAAGTTCATAACTCCCAAACCACCAAAAGATTTTGGACGACATACCAAGTCCCAAGCCGCCAAAGATTGCCGGGGCGTATCCGTGTTCCCTCTCCACAAGCATTGCCGCATAATCCGCTCAATCTGCTTTAAGATACCCTGCGGTAGCGAAAGGGTGCACAAGAAATATATCGGCATGGAACTAAGGACAGACTGTAATAGTTGGAGACGGTTTCCTTGATTCAAGAGACAAGAGGATGCAGATAATCGTCTCTCAATGCGATCCACCAAAGGCAACAAATCATAAATTGTTGGCCAGGAAGTACCCATTGGTAGGCCCAGGTAAGTGAATGGCATGGAACCAACATCACATCCAAGCAAGGCAGCAACACACGTGCCCTCGTCATCAGTCATATTGATTGGTATCAAAGAGGACTTACTGAAATTCACCTTTAGTCTGGTTGATCTGGCAAAGACTTCAAGCATTTCTTTGAATGCAATAAGCTGGCTATCAATAGCAGGAAGAACGATGAGTGTATCGTCAGCATACTGTACGATCGGATAGTCCATCGATGTAGTTGGGATTGGGAAGGTGAGAATATTCCTGGAGCACATCTCATTTACGACCGATTGAAGTAAGTACACCGCGATCACAAAGAGTAAGGGAGATAGCGGATCACCTTGGCGAACACCTGATCGACAAACAAAGTGATTACCAGGCACTCCATTCAAAAGAACCGAAGAGGAGCTTGTGGACAGAATGCTGTCAATCCAACTTGTCCAACGATCGTCAAATCCCTTACATTTCAAAATCATAAGAATCAGCTCATGCTCAATGGTGTCAAACGCCTTTGTGAAGTTGAGTTTAAGAAGAATGATAGGCCTCTTGGAAGCTTTGCATTGGTGAATGTATTCAAAACACCACGCCAGACAGTCCTGTATGGATCAACACCGTAGAAAACCATATTGGTTGCGGTGGATACATTTCAGAATCACACCCTGGAGACGATTTTCCAAAAGCTTGGTTAAGAACTTTAAACAAGTATTAGTCAAAGATATGGGCCTAAAATCGCCAACATATTCAGGGCTTAGCTTCTTCGGAATGAGGGTGATAAGAGATGTATTGAGACACTCCAAATTACATTTTCCCTCATAGAATTCTTACACAAGTTTCATAAAGTCCTCCTTCAAAATAGGCCAGCATTTCTTTAAGAAAAGCCCAGTAAAGCCGTCTGGTCCGGGAGCACGATCAGTAGGCATATTCTTAATTACCGTATCCACCTCAGGATCAGTGAATGGTAAAGACAACTCCTCTAGCCCATCAATTCGGGTAATTAATGTGTCTAGATCAAAACCGATATGAATGCCTTTTGATTGGCCCATTCGCTGATTAAAGTCAGCCCAGAACATTCCCGCCAACTGTTGATGGTCCATGACCACACCCCCCTCCACAGACTTGATCGAGGAGATAGTGTTCCTACGGAATCTTTCCGTAGCCATTGCATGAATTTTTTTTGAATTCTCCTCTCCAACTTTTATGTTTCTGATCGTGTAGTGCTGCTTCCAATATATGAATTGCCAATGTAAGATATCCTCAAGATGCAATTTAACAATTCTACGAAAATTGAACTCCGGCCAACTCAAAGGCCTAATTTCCTCTAGATTATCCAGGAAAATAATCACTTTATTACAATCAGCAATTAAAGCTTTGACTGTGGACAGCTTTAAATGCCATTTCTTTAGAGCATATCATAGGGACTTAAACTTAGCTGAAATTGTTAATGCAATCGATGATTTTACCACTGGCCTATTCCAAACTTCAGCAACACAGTCATCAAACCCAGGCAAATCCACCCAATAATTCTCAAAGCGGAAAACCTTTGCCTTGGGGATACAAGTAGCAATCGAGACCACGCACGGCACATGGTCAGAGGCAGTGCGTGCTAGTGGAAATACCATTGTGTTGGGGTGGTCTGATGTCCAAGTAACTGAAGTGAAAAACCAATCTATCTGTTCTAGAAGAGGTGAGGTTTGCATATTCGACCATGTATATTGACGCCCCTTGATTGGCAACTCAACAAGTCCCAAATGACCAATTATCTCATTAAACAAAAAGATATCGTTAACATCACCTCCCGGAAGATTGCGGTTCTCCAACGATCTCATGAAGTTGAAATCACCCAAAAGCAGCCAGTTCTGACCAAACCGAGTATCAAGATTATATAACCATTGAACAAATTCATCACGGGCAGGGCCTTGACACGGGCCATAAATAGAGACTAGAGACCAGGTTTCTGAGGTGTGTTTGGATTTAAACTCCACAATTATCCCATAGGATTTGGACTCGATTAAAATACCTATGAAAAAGGATGAATTCCAAACGACCACCATCCCAGCCGACGCACCAGCCGAAGGTCCGTAAACAAAATTATCAAAACGCCTCGGGCAAAACTTCCTAATGAATCGCTGATCCATTTGCATGCATTTAGTTTCCTGAAGACAGACAACAGAGCAACCACTTTCATCAATCTTCTGCCTAAATGCAAGCTGACGTGCTTCAGCATTGAGCCCACGAACATTCCAACATAGCACCTTCCACTCCTTAAATCTTGTCTGATTCATTACAAACCAAAAGTAAAAGCATAGTTAATAGGCCACACAATGACCTATACCGACCCACACAGCAGACAAGCATAACATAGTTCTTAACAAGAAAAGAAAGATAAATGGCGATTACGGTTTGCCATAGACCAGGACCCTGCATGAAGTAACTAATCATCAAAACCCCGGCCGCTGCTGGAATTGGCCGGATCAGCAACAAGCTTATCCGTAGAGATCTTTTCAGGTGCAATGCGGAGACGGGCGCCAATGCGTTGGAGATCTGCAATAGCAGTTGGTGGTGGCACAAAAGAACTGTTTTCAGACTGGGAGTTGCTGGCCTTGCACTTCTTCAAAGTGTGAGACTTCTTGGGAGAAACTTTGCGGTAGCCATCACGGAGGGCGCTTAGACGTGCACTACGCCGAACCTTAGTATCAACAATAATTCTTGAGGCTTGAGTCTTCCTTGCTTGCTTCAGAGTCACCTCAAGCACAGCAGAAAATTCAAAGGTTTTAGAAACTGGGTCATCCAGATCATCAAAGCAGAGAGCTCGAGCAACTGGCCTTTTAACAGTAGCATTTGGCACATCCGGAGCAAAGTTGATCGAGGTGTCAGGTGCAGGCAGGAGCTTAGGAGTGGAAATAGGGCCACTGCAGAGAGCTTCACAGGATTGTTTGTTGAGCATAGCACCTATGTCAGACTTGAAAACAAACTGGGGAATGTTTGAAGACCATATAAACGGCAACATCTTCTCAATAGAACGCTGCCACTACATCATTGGTGGGAGAACTGGTCCATAGATGGTGAGAACTTGCCCAATCATAAGAGGAGGTTGCTGTGGTCCCATTGGGGGCTGGAAGAGAGCCACCTCAGCAGCATTGTCAACATTGTTAACTGAATCATCTGACGGTTGCAGAACAATGGACTCCTGTGACTGGATTTCCTGAACTTCCTGATGTTGCACATCTTCATGAACCACATCATTGTTTTGCTGCTCATTGACTGGCTATGGCACATCATTCCAACCCAGCTCAGGGAATTCTGGCATAACCCAATTGTAGTTCTCAAAGTGTAAATTGCCAGGCAGGGGGTGTGGATTGCCATTGAAGGGCATGGGGTCTTCATCTGCTGGTAGAACATCTGCAAAATCCGCTGACAAGATGTACACAGGTGCAGACCAAGAGATCCTAGCACCGCCAAAGTCTGCATATTCTCTGTAAGTCACCGAGCGAGGAACCAGAGTCGGCGCAGGGAAAGACACATAAGCGAGCGAGCGGACAAGCATGGGATCATCTTGATGCCAATGATGAAATCTACCAAAGGTGCTAATTACATCCGCAAGGTGTTGTGTGCGCCTATAATCCAGTGGAACTCCGAGCAACATAACCCATCCACGACGAAAATCCTGTGTTGCTCTGTAATTTACTCCCTCATCATGCGGGATGAACCTAACAATTCTATCATTTCCCAGATTGAAAGGTGGATGATCCACAAGAGCTTGACGAGCCAAGGCACTACGGAAACAAAAAAGTCCAACTCCTTGTATCCAAGGTTGGTCCTCCAGAACCGCTCTTCCCAGATCATTGACAACAAAATTACTGACCATGTTACGAAAGATGGCGATTTCTTCGGGTAGAGGAGCTGGCTCGTCGATGGCGATGGCATAGTCCTCATGCTGCCGATCAGGAGCCACCGCAGGCGCGAAGAAGGTACGGGGAAGGTGCAGCTCACCACCGTCGATGATGTCGAAGCCTTGCGGGACAAACTCCATGGGGTCCAACGCAAAGGTCGCCATTGCTGGTGCCGAAGAGGAGAAGCGCCGATCAGTGGCGCAGTATGGAGGCGATGCAGTTTGCGATTGATGAGGCGGAGGAGGCGATGCAGACGGCAAGGAGGGAGGTTGAGGCGTTATGGGCGGTGGCTCTGCAGGTAGAGATGGAATAGATGGGGTGGCAGGCTCGACGGGACTGGGCAGAGACCAAGCGGGACTAGCTATGGAGGGAATTGAGGCGTTCAGCGTAGAAAAACCTGCTGACTAGCTGGAATCGCCCGATTTGATCCGCGTGACCCACTTGTAAGTTGGTGAAGGAGTAGAATCCGAACAGCCCTTTTCCCTGTGCCCAACCGAAAGCATCTATGGCAACGGACCCTGCTAGTGCACGCTCTGGTTAAATGATCCATGGATAAGCAATTCTGACATTTCCACACATTAAAAACCATGTCATCAATAAACTCATTTAAATTAGCAGATTCTCCAGATAAATCTGTTGGTTGGAAATCAATATTCGCCACGTTGCCAAAACCAGACGGAGATATATCATTCAGATCAGTTTGATAGGGCCGGGGAAACAACCTGGGCCATGGGAATCACCGGGTCTGTTGATTGGGCCGGGGAAGCATCTTGGGCCAGAATCGGAGCTGGTTTAACCAGATCATCCCCATGCACATGCAGATTGACATCGAGAGTGTTTTGTGCTGCCACAGAAAACCCTACCGAAGAAATCTCAGGAACGTTAACTATTCCGAAAGTGATTGGTGGCTCGGCCACCGTCCATCGGAGGTTAGTCACCGGCGGCGGAGGCAAAATTACTCGTTCACAAGGAAGAACAGTATACCCAACATGAATAAGATCATCAACCATACCAGGCAAGGCAGGATAACTATACCCCTTGCAAACATTGTATTGTTGAAGCGTTGCAAACGAAATTTTCTTTTTAGATCTAGAACCCGAACACAAAGCGGACTTAGATGGTGGTTTGTGCATTGCGATCAAACCGAGAGAAGCACGCCTCTTAGAGGGACTGATTAAGATCCACTCCGCATCACATTCCTTCTTCCAAATGAGAAACTCACATTTCCAATTAGGGCCACCATTGCCCCAAAGATGGAAGAAACATTTGAATTGCGGGCATGCAAAAGATCTCAAATGAAGAACAAGAAGGCCAACACGTTTGCATGAGACAATAAATGAGAATACCTTGTCTTTAATGAGCTGAACATACAAATCAATTGCAGATCCTCCAATTGCAGATTCCAAAGCCGACGCCGCTGAATCGTCATCAAGATGAAAAGTGTGCCTGCTAAAAGACACGACCATAATAAAATGGCCCATGTCATCCACGGGATGAATGCATTTCCCACAAGATCTGAAAACATCCTCCGCAAAAGCCATTCCTTTAGAAAAATCCAGATCCAAAGTTGATCCTCCATGATGACCCATGGGAGATGGGTATAGGGAGAGAGATCAGAGGATGCCGGAGATGATGCGTGGAGAAGGACCAAGATTTACTGGTTGGAGAGGGAGATCGCCGGAGAACCTAGGACGCTGGTGGGAGGAGGGGTGGGAGGATTCGTGATTATTTTGATGGTCTCTTTCATTCTGATGGTGTGGATTGTGATCAACAATTGGTGCAGGCCCCTGGTGTCCGAATTACCAAGGTTCTTGGTCATATTGTTGCTACGAGCAAGCCAATTGTCTTCTCCCGTGCAAAAGCGGGTCATGAGTGTCGTGAGTGTTGCCATAGATTTCGGCTTTTCCTGTCCAAGGTGCCGGGCTAGCCACTCGTCACGGATATTGTGTTTGAAGGCTGCTAGGGCCTCAGCGTCCGGACAGTCGACTAGTTGATTTTTCTTTGTTAGGAACCATGTCCAGAATTGCCTGGCCGATTCCTCTGGCTGCTGAATTACGTGACTTAGGTCATCGACATCTGGGGGTCATACATAAGTGCCCTGGAAATTGCCGAGGAATGCGGCTTCCAGGTCCTCCGAACAACTGATTGATCCTGTTGGCAAGCTGTTAAGCCAATGCCGAGCTGGTCCTTTAAGCTTGAGTGGGAGGTATTTGATGGCATGGTAATCATCGCCGCAGGCCATGTGGATATGAAGGAGATAATCCTCGATCCATACCGCAGGATCTGTTGTGCCATCGTATGATTCGATGTTTACGGATTTGAAACCCTCGGGGATTTGATGATCCATTATTTCGTCTGTAAAGCAGAGTGGGTGTGCGGCGCCTCTGTACTGGGCTATATTTTGACGTAGCTCCAATGAGCCTTGTCTACTATGTTCGGCCCCGCCAAATTTGTGGCCGGCGTGACGGTTACCGTCTCGAGCCGTGGGGCGCCCACGCGATCCGTAGATCGATCTTGTTTGCCTTGCCTTGTCGTCCAACACGTCTCGTAAGTCCGGCCCATATTCACATGCCTTGGTACAGGGTGCGGCTTGAGTGGAGGGCCGAGAGGCCTCTCTGTCGCGACCACGAGGTGGCCGGTCGGCCGCATCAAGTGCTTCCTCCTCTAATCGGGGTAGCAACCTGCGCTTGGGGTAGCTCTTGGAGGGGTGTTCGAGTTTATGCTCTTCGGCCGCAAGGACTTCAGTCCATCTATCGACTAGCAAATCTTGATCAGCTCTAAGTTATTGCTATTTTTTCTTAAGGCTTCTTGCTGTGGCAATAAGCCTGCGTTGAAAACGCTTTTTCTCGATGGGATCCTCTGGCACGACGAATTCATCGTCGTTGAGGCTTGCCTCGTCTTCGGAGGGAGGCATATAATTATCGTCCTCGACCTCTCTGTCTGCCGCTCTCTCATGAGGGCTGGCTTCTCCATCCTCCTGTGCTAAATCTTGCTGGAGGGGTTTTTTTTGGCGCTTTCCGGAGAATTATTACCTCCCGTGCTGGAATCGCCTTGTTTGTTTTGGCAGGATTTTGAGCGGTGCCGCTGACGCTGACGCTTAGGCTGTTTCTTGAAGGGGTCATCCTCCGCTGTTCCATCGCCATCTCCCTCTTTTGGGGTGTCCACCATGTATATGTCATACGATGAGGTGGCTTTCCAGGGCCTAGTAGGCGCTGGTTCTTCATCATCTCCTTCATCGGCGTCCATACCGTCGATGTCTTCGGAGTCGAAGTCGAGCATGTCGGTTAAGTCGTCGACAGTGGCTACAAAGTGGGTGGTGGGTGGGATTTGAATTTCTTCATCGTCCGTACCCCAACCTTGCTGACTGTAGTCCGGCCAGGGCTCTCCTGATAAAGAGAGAGACTTCAGTGACTTCAGGATATCGCCGAAAGGCCAGTGCTGAAAGATGTCCGTGGCCGTGAACTCCATGATCGGCGCCCAATCAGATTCGATCGGCAGGGGCGCGGAGTGTTCGGAGTCCGGAGAGGAGTCCGGCTCCTTGGAGTCACGAGTCTCGCGGAGTGCGAGGCTGGTGTTCGGCTCAATCGCCGTTGGGATCACAGCCCCGAGGTGGCGTCCAACCACCCATCCTCGATCGGCGCGGTTGGATCCGAATTAAGGGTCGAAGCCGATGCGGGTGTGGCCTCCAGGGCACTGTTCGGCGGCAGAGCTAGATCATGCTCGTCGTGACAATGCGGCGTGCTCTGTAGTGGCTCAAATCCGTCAAAGATCAAGTCCCCACGGATGTCAGCCGTGTAGTTAAAACTTCCAAATCTGACCTGACGGCTAGGGGCGTAGCTTTCGATCCGCTCCAAATGGCCAAGCGAATTGGCCCGCAGTGCGAAGCCGCCGAAGACGAAGATCTGTCCGAGGAGGAAGGTCTCACCCTGGACTGCATCGTTATCGATGATTGTAGGAGCCATCGAGCCTGACGGCGACAACACAGAGGAACTCTCAATGAAAGTGTCGGCGTTCTGGGAACGGGGGTCCCCAGAATTGCCTGCCTGCGGCCTGCGGCATGGCTCAAAAGGGGGCCCAGCGCGGCCCGTCTTCATCAACACAGGCCCAAGACCCTCGCGAGGGGCCAAGCCTCACGGGGCGGACGACACGGAGCTTCCTCAGGCACGGCCTCATCAGGCTGGCTCGCGAGGAGGCGGAGAGATCAAGGCGGGGTACCTCACGAGGTGCCCGTGACGCAAGCCATGACGACCAAGGGTGCCAGGCGGGCGCCAGCCCGCGCAGTGTCCTCCTTTCCTCTTTGGTGCAAAGGGAGCAAGCGCAGGCAAGAGCATCAAGCAAAGGCACCCGTTTCGGTGCAACGAGACCAAGACCAGTCCAACGGCAGGGAAGAAGTCATTGTGGAGCCCAAGCCAGCGTCACCACCAGAGCCTTTGGCAGGCGAGGACCAACTTTAGTCAGGATAAGTGTACCAGATGTTCCCCTTCAAAATGGCCAATTGTTGGCGCCCTTCCCGCTCAATATTTGGGAAGAGGCCCAGGGCCTTTGCCTATAAATAGGACTAGCCACCACCAGGGTAGAGAGATCGAGAATTGGCCAACCCAGAAACACGCTGGGATCAGATCGTGTAGCATCACACACAGAGAGAGAAGGGTGATTGAACTCCTCCCAGCAGTTCATCGCCCCAGCCAAGGACAGACCCTCGCGAGGCTGTTCTTCCTTGTATTGCTCATCATCATCAGCCCAAGAGGCAATCCACCACACCACACACTAGAGTAGGGTATTACACCACAACGGTGGCCTGAACCAGTATAAACCATGTGTCTCTTGTGTTGTTCTTTCCATAGCTTAGATCTTAGCATGGCGGTGGGGCGCAGGTAGGTAGATGGAGAAATCTCCGCGCGCACCCCAGTGTTCGAACCTCAAGGGTCTGCCGGAACCCGGAACCCGACATTTGGCGCGCCAGGTAGGGGTGCGCCGGAATTCGTCTTCCACCACCCCGTTCTCCTCCGACCATCACGTCCATGTCTGACGCTCGTCGGGCCCGCACCGAGCGCTGGGCCGCTCTCGCTTCCCACGTCGCCCAGACGGCTCCTGTCGGCGGGCGTCCTCGCCGTTCCCCGTCACCTTCCATCAACGCCGCCACCGGCCCGGCGGGGGACGAGCAGCAAGCGTCGGCTCAACATCCGTCCATGCGGCAAGACGGCCGCACCGCTACTCCCTCGCTCACCCCAGCTGGTTCTTCGTCCCGTGCGCTCCGCGCACCCATGGAGGCTCGAGCTGCACTCATCGCGGCAAACGAGCTCCTGCGCTACCATCCCGTCGACGACGTCTACGAAGAATGGCTCGACCGCGTCGCCGAGCTCGTCCGCGCCGCAGGGGGCTCTCCTGCGCCGTCCGTTCCGTTGCACTGCACCCTGCCCCGCGCAGGCGATGAAGCTCCCTCGGCGCCCCGGCCGCCTCCTCCTCAAGAAGGCGCCATGGCTCCAAGGCGTGTGGCCCCTGGGCGGAACCCGCTCCGTCAGGTGCCAGCGCGTCAAGAGCAGAGCTGCCAAGAAGTCCCTCGCCCGCAAGAAGCTGCCCGGGCGCTCCCTGCTCCAGCACGTCGCAACCATGCTCCTTCTCCCGCACGTCAAGACCCCGCGCTGCTCCCAGCTGCAGCGCGTGGGGACATGCAAGACCAAGCTCTCCGTCACCCAAGGCCTCCCGTGGCCACAGCAGGCTGCCGCGCCTTCACCACCGAGCTACGCGGCGTCGCGTGGCCCGACAAGTTCAAGCCAGACCTGCCTCCTCGTTAGGACGGCACGGCCGACCCTGCAGAGTTCCTCCAGCTCTATGAGCTGGGCATTGAAGCTGCCAACGGAGACGAGAAGGTCATGGCGAACTGGTTTCCCATGGCGCTCAAGGACGGGGCCCGCACCTAGCTCCTGAACCTGGCTCCGGGCACGATCTCCTCTTGGGACGAGATGCGCACCCGCTTCATCGCCAACTTCCAAGGTACTCGCGACCGGCCACCCGCCGTGAGCGACATGCGCCGCATCAAGCAACATCCCGGAGAGACCCTGTAGAAGTACATCCAGCGCTTCAACAACGCACGCCTCAAGATTCCCAAGGTGACCGAGGAGGCCATCATCTCAGCCTTCTCCGACGGCGTGCGCGATGTCAAGATGAAGGAGGAGCTGGCGATGCATGAAGACCTATGCACTTCCTTGGAGTTGTTCAACTTGGCAACCAAGTGCGCTAGGGCTGAGGAAGGGCGTCTCTCCCTCCTCGAGCTGCCTCCTGCAGACCCAGAAGAGAAGAAGCCCAAGGCCAAGGATGTGAAGCGCAAGGGGGCTGCCGTGCTCGCCGCAGAACCAGACACCAAGCGGGGCAGAGATCAGCCCGAACCTTCCAAGGGCAGTCGGTACTGTGTGTACCACGACCTCCACACCCACAACACCAACGAATGTCAAGAGCTCCGAGCCGTGCGAGAAGGAAGGATCCGCCGTCGCCCCGACCGTGGTGACCGGGGCTACGGTCGAGGAGGAGGAAGGGACGCGGGACGCAGGGAAGACCGCTGCCCGCGCCAAGGGTGGCGCGATCAACCTCGCGAGGATCGCTGGAAAGACCCGCCTCACGAGGGAGACTGGAGGGATCAGCCTCGCGAGGATTGCCCGCAAGGCAACGCAGGCCTCCCTCCGCTGCCGCCGCAGCCAAGAAGAAACGAGGACCGCCATCAGGACGAGGGGGCTAGGGGCTTCCAGGAGCCGCGCGCGATCACCTACATCCTGGGAGGGGCTCAAGCCCTAGCCTCTCAGCGCATCTTCAAGCAGTTCGCCCATGAAGTGAATGCACTCCTCCCCAAGCTGGAAGCCACGCGCCCTATCAGGTGGTCGGCGTGCGCCATCACGTTCAGCTCAGCAGATCAGCTCAAGTGTGCGGCTACAGCCGGAGTCCTCCCGATGCTTTGTTCCCCAATCATCAGCAACGTGGTGGTCACCAGGACCCTCATCAATGGCGAGGCAGGGCTCAACGTCCTATCCGTGGAAACATTCAACAATCTCCAAGTGCCCTACAACCAGCTTCAGCCAACCAAGCCTTTCTCCGGAGTCACCGACGGCTCCACGGTCCCGATTGGGCAGGTCCGCCTCCCTGTCACCTTCGGGGCACGCGACAACTACCGCACCGAGCTCATCGACTTCGACGTCGCTCACATTCGCCTGTCGTACAACGCCATCCTTGGGTACCCAGCGCTGGCCAAGTTCATGGCCGTAACTCACCATGGCTACAACGTCCTCAAGATGCCAGGAAGTGGCGGAGTCATCACGGTGCCCTGTGAAGTGAAGGACGCGGTGTGTTCCCTGGAACGAGCCTTTCAGGCCGCATCACTGGAAGACCCGGATCGCAGAAGCAGGAGGCTTCACGAGACCACCCCCAAGAAGAAGAAGACATCATCCGGCCCGGCCCCTCAGGACGCAGGCCCCTCAGGGCCCACGCCTGCCCAGGGGGAACCTCCTTCCATCGCATAGGAAAGCGCGCCCGACGCCCTCCTCAGGCAGGGCTCGGGGGCTCTCCCCTGGAGGGCCACCGACCTGGCTAAGGTCACGAGGGAGGCGCTTGGGCACCACATGGAGGCATGCTTCGAAGCACGTTTCCCTCAAGGAGTAAGGCAAGGAGAGCCAGACCCTCAGGAGTTCGTCAGCAAGGCCATTCAGGAGCTACAGGAGTCAAGAGTCATAAAAGGCGGCCGCCGCCTACCAGCTGTGGCTCCCCATCCAGGCGAGGATTGTGGGCTGCGCGTCTGCATCGACATACCAGGGCTCAATCGGGTCGCCTCTCTGGAGCGCCTCTGGCCCTCGCAAGTGGGGCGCTGCGAAGGTCCACCCCATAGCTACGTTCGCATGCCTTACGGCTTGCCGAGCGCGGCTGCCACGTACCAGCGCCTCATGAGGGGTATCATGGAGGCTCAAGAGGCTAGGCGTTCCGCAGCCCTGGCGGAGATGGAGATGGTCCGCGAGGAGCCACCAGCGCCTCCGGAGCCTCCCGAGGCCCCTGGGCCTGGGGGCTCGTGAGGATCGGCTTTTGCAGCCCACCGAGCCTGCTACACCAGCACTCCTTCGTCCTCAACATCATCAGGTGACATATTTCAAGTTTCATTTCTAGCTGGGAGCGCCCCCAGGGCTGCATTATTCCCAGGTCGCGTGGGTCCATCCCTGCGGCATGTATCCCTTTTGTTTCATGTTGTTAGCTTGCTTTGTTGGGGGCGCCCCACGGGCTGCATCATCCCCAAGTCGCTCGGGCCAGACCCAGTGGCATGTATCCCTTTTGCGTTTATTTCCGGCTATGCGTTCAACCCACCATGCTTGATTATTTGATGCCTGTCCACGGCACCTCTTCTTCTCCATGCCGACCACTTGCACATTAAAGGGGGGGTACCTGAGCATCGCGACTCAGGGCTCTTACTAGCTCTCCAGCCCTCACCCTCTGGCCTTGTCCACGACATCGCGACCTGGCATACCAGCGATGGCTGAAACCAGCTCGAGGGCCGGGACCCGAGGACGTAGAGTGCCGGCATCTAACCAAATTTGCAGGGACACATCACAAGATAAGGCCCCGTGCCAGGCGCAACCCGCCTAGAGGTAGGGCCCCGTGAGTCCCGCGCTGGCTCACGGGTACCCAGATACACCTCGCCAGGCCCTACCGTGCCAGCCACGTGTCAGGGCGGGGCTGTACATGCCCCGGGGGCTCCTCCCAGAGGGGAGCCCCCTCCCACGTACCAGTGGAAGCACCATGCTCCGTGCTGGCTGACGACACTGCCGAGGAGCGGCTATGCCCGTACACATACGGAAGCGCTATGCTCCGCGCTGGTGATAAATAAATGAGGGTGGCCCCCGGGCCGCATCAACCTCAGGGAGCCTATAGATCAGTGTCTAGCCTCATCGTAATGCCTCCCCTCGGGAGTGCCGAGCGAGGGGGCTGGGCACGGGGACTGCGCCTGGGTCACGCCCAGACGCACGCCACCCAGCCAGGCCCCCCGGGCCTGGTTCGCTGCGCGTCTCTCCCCGAGCGGAGCCAAGGTACGAAGGCCGTTTGAGCGTCAAGGGGGACTCCTGAGCATCGTGACTCAGGAGCCTAACTGGTCACGTAGCCCATCACTCCTTAGTTCCGAAAGGCTAATGGCGGTTGAGGTATGCGCGCGGCCAGGCTCTGCAGACGTAGAACGGTAGATCCACCCACATCACACCTCCCTACTTGTTGTTCGTGCACCAAGGGGGACTCCTGAGCATCGCAACTCAGGAGCCTAACTGGTCACGTAGCCCCTCACTCCTTAGTTCCGAAAGGCTAACAGCGGTTGAGGTATGCGCGCGGCCGGGCTCTGCAGACGTAGAACGGTAGATCCACCCACATCACACCTCCCTACTTGCTGTTCGTGCGCCAAGGGGGACTCCTGAGCATCGTGACTCAGGAGCCTAACTTGTCACGTAGCCCCTCACTCCTTGGTCCCGTCCTGGTTTCCAGTCGGGGCTAACGGCGGCTGAGGTATGCGCGGGGCCGGGCTCTGCCGGCGTAGAACATAAGCAAGTAGGAAGGAAAAGCGTAAATTTCAAGGAATTAAAAAGCAAATATTACAGTCCACACTGTTATCTCAATGCCAAACACAAGTTTAAACGCCTCCCCGAGGCATGATACATGTGCAGGAATTAAAGGCAGGACAGGAGCCACAACGAAGTCACTTGTCGGCGGTGGAGCAGCGCGGAGTGGGTTCACCTCGTCAAGCCTTCAGTGCCTCATCGCCCCTCGGAAGCAACCAACGGCTGACTGTCAATTGTCATTGCAACCCCTCGTTCTTTCTATGATGGGTCTACAGGATCTCCTAAAGGAGCTGCGTCAGGCGAGGCCCTTGCAGTGTCTCCTTCACTCTCATCAGCGCGAACCGCTTGCACGTTAAAGGGGGGTGCCTGAGCATCGCGACTCAGGGCTCCTACTTGCTCTTCAGCCCTCACCCTCTGGCCTTGTCCACGGCATCGCGACCTGGCATAACAGCGACGACTGAGACTCGCTCGAGGGCCGGGACCCAAGGACGTAGAGCAGAAAGGGGAGCAAAGGCGAGAGGGGAGGGACACACGAGGACCTCGCCGAGCAACCTAACGCCTGCCGAAGCACGGGCCCGGCAACACACCAGAGAGCGGTCCCTGATTCTCGAGATAAGTCACCACCCGGAAGCACTAGCTACCGTGGCACCATCCCCACACCTAATGCAATCCCGTGTTAGCGACGCCGCTCTCCTTTCTCATCGAACAACGGCTGCTTGAGTGCCAAAGAGGACCTCCAGAGCATCGCGACTCAGGGGCTCTTACCGGACCCCGGGTCGCTCACCTCCTAGCCTTGACCACGGCATCGCGACCTGGCATACCAGCGACGGCTGAAGCCGCCTTGGGACTGGGACCTGTCGGCGCAGAGCACCAAGCGCACGTGAGGTTCGAAAGGGAGGACTGAGCTAAGACGGAATGAGCAACTCGCACAGTTCTACGACAAGGGTTATATTAACAAAACAGGATCACAGGCACCTTACAAGTCCCCACGGGACGCATCTTTGATTCCTCGCAGGGAACATATCCTAAAAGGGCGCTAACTACGCACGCCCTTGCAAAAGACGCCATCATCAACAGTGGGCCGTCAAGCACCGGCGCCAACCCCATCCAGATCAGAGTCGGCGACGGCCTGACGAGCCCGCCCTGCTCCAGAAGCGGCGCCGGCTCGGGGGCTCGTAGCTGTCATCGCTCGTCTCCAGAGTCGCAAATAGCTCGCCGGAGTCACTAGAACCTCCGACGCCTCCGCCGCCTGAGGAGCCGCCAAGGGAGCGGTCGGCTGGCCCAGTCCTCGCCGTAGCAGGGTCCCGACCACCCCTCCCGGGGCAGCACTCCAGCCGGCGCCCGTTAGCATTGAAGACCTTGAAGAACATCACCGAAGCACCGTCGTACTCCAAGTGGATCACGAGGGCGCCTCTTGTCCTGTGAACCCGGGCGATTTCGCTCCAGCCACGAGTCATGAAGACCTCGCCCGGGGCAACGACCGCGACCTCTGCCTCGGTCGCGGGGGTGTTGCAGCCGGCGTGCTGCAGCCAAAGCTCCAGGAGTTCTCCTGCGGGATGATGGAGGCGAAGAAGGGAGGAAGGTGAATCCAAGACTGAGGAGGCATGGCGGCGTGGATCACGAACTCTCGGGAGGAGCCCTCGGTGTGGACCCCAGGGGGGATGACCCACACCTTCGTGACCCATCGGCGCCGACAGCGGCGCCGCCCGTGGCGATCGGCATCGACTCCTTCAGAGCCCTCGATGTGGGCGTACAAGGGAAGTGGGAACCCCGGCGGTGTCCGCTCGCACCAGGGCCTCGACACCACCTGATGGGCCCCCTCGTCCCGGCCGCGGAGGGCGAGCCGTTTCTTCGGCGGGAGCGGGTCTGGTTCCTCTCGGGGAGCCTTTCCCTTCTCTGCCGTCGAGAACCGGCGGATCGAAGCCATCATAGCAAGATGGAGCAAGGACCGGGAAGAAGGAGAAGCAAGAAGGTATGGACTGGAAGGGCGCGCGCCATTCCATACTTATGGTCGGTGAAGGCCAACTGCCAACCTCCACGATCGCAGGTAGTCATGACCCGCTTTGCATGCAGGGACTTGTCCAATCCGTGCAGTTGCCGAGGCGCCATGGGGAAGTGGAGACGCCCACGTGCAGTCAACCGCCACACGGCGCCCAAGGCCGCAGGCTGTTAGGGCCCGCGGCGCTACGCGCTTGCCCTTTCGCCTCCCTGCACGGCCAAGTCCGGGCGCGCCTTGGGCCCGGGGGCTACTGTCGGCGTTCTGAGAACGGGGGTCCCTAGACTTGCCTGCCTACGGCCTGTGGCGTGGCTCAAAAGGGGGCCCAGCGCGGCCCGTCTTCATCAACACAGGCCCAAGACCCTCGCGAGGGGCCAAGCCTCGCGGGGCGGACGACACGGAGCTTCCTCAGGCACGGCCTCATCAGGCTGGCTCACGAGGAGGCGGAGAGATCAAGGCGGGGTACCTCATGAGGTGCCCGTGACGCAAGCCATGACGACCAAGGGTGCCAGGCGGGCGCCAGCCCGCGCAGTGTCCTCCTTTCCTCTTTGGTGTAAAGGGAGCAAGCGCAGGCGAGAGCATCAAGCAAAGGCACCCATTTCGGTGCAACGAGACCAAGACCAGTCCAACGGCAGGGAAGAAGTCATTGTGGAGCCCAAGCACTACAAGGATTCAGGTCTATTGCAACAAAATTGTTCGTTGCAATACATACTAATTTGTGGCGATAAGTACTTATTGCCACGAAACAGCATTCGTTGGCAGCCGTTGCGACTGGACGCATGGTAATAGGTTATTGCCACAAAAAAACAACTGTGGCAATGAAGTATGCTATTGCAACAGCCATGTGGGGAGTCTCCACATGTTTTCCCGTGGCAACACTCATCTGATGCCACAATTTATTTTGTGGAGATAGCTTTAATGCAACATGTAATGAATCATGGCGACTAATAGCTCGTGGCGATAGACATTTGTGGCAACAACCTATGCCAACGACCCTCGTTTCGTGGTGCATACTGTTCCGTGGCAATAGTCAATTGTGGCAATAAACTATGGCAACAATCCTTGTTTTCATGGCATTAGGCATTTTGCCACGAACCGCTACACTTGTGGCATTAAATTATGGCAACAAATATTCCAGTCGTCGTAACAGGAAATTGCAACAAACTAGTTTTGGCGGTGATAAATAGGTATCACAACAGGTGAAATGTTTGTAGCGAGAAACTATTGCGACAATTTAAATTTTCGTGGAGCTAACAAGTGGCAACCAAAAGTGGGTTGTGGCAACAGCCTATTGCAACCTAAAAAAATACAAGCATTCAATTACAATATTCAAAATCATACATATAACATGTAGATTCATAAAATTCATAATTCTGATAGCAAATATCCATCAAATGAAACTCAAATGTAATTTAGCCATCCTAATCAACTGCCAAGACTAAATTGTTCGTGCTCTAGAGTCCAATCAAGCTAGTTCTTTGGATCCTGCAATCAAGAAATTAAAAAAATAGTTCTAGTTAATGAGTCCAACATAACATACGCCATACAATTATTCCAGCCCCATTGTTAAAAGGAACTGTCGCCAGACTAGGGGATCAGAACAGTTTTACAAGTGTAAATGTCTAAAGCATAAGCACAAGTACATGTACTAAAATCTTTCACTATTGATTTAAGTTGTGGCTCAATCCATAGTTTCAGTTAAGTTCATGTCCCTAGCTAGCACACTCATTTTTTTAAGTTGTGACTCGATGCAGCAACAATGCATGGTGAAAGAGAAGACGCGGCTAGCTAATTATGAAGGTCAATCACATGCTCACTTGAAAGTGGACCATGAGTTTCAGGTTCTTTGTTTTCAACATCTTAAACGTGCTTTGTCCTAAAAACGAAAAGAACAATTATAGGTGCGGTAACCACTGTCAATTGCTTTGGATTCATGCAAAAAAAGTCTGGGCAAACATAGAACCACGCCTCATGGTGAAAAGTAAACATATTGCATGTCAAAAGACAAAGTTGTACTAGAGGAGCGTCAATTAATTTGGATTGGAGGAGCAGATATAATGTTACCTTGAACTTATCCGCAGAACCAGCTTCTGCATAAGCCTCAACAGCTTTGGAGGCAGGTTCTTGTAGACCAAGGACTGGGCAACGAGGGTCGTCAGCACCTGCATCGTAATCGATAAATGAAGCTCCAGCCGCAAGAAAAATGCTGAATTAACATTAATTTTTAAACGAAGGGTTAACAAGAGTTCTGGCTCAACCATAAAATCATAAAACAAAAATATATACTGAAGACTGGAAGCCCAGCCCTGACAAGAGCTCATTGAACTCATAAAAGAGAAGTGAGATACTTTTTAATATGTTGGGTCGTGCAATAACTATTGGACGAAGCAGAAGCACTCAATAAGAAATATGATTGGTTTTACCATTTAGGAGGAGTGGACATGGTGCAATCAGAGGAACTGAGTAGGGAGCATCAAACTGTTAAGCCATAGAAGGTGCTATCTTGTCCCAAACCTGGTAAAAATATGTCAATACACGATCGTCAAACATTTACAATGGAACAATCAGAAATAAATGTCAAATAAATCAGATAGTCACCTTTTTCACAACCTCTGCATCTATTTCACTCTTCCCTGAATCAATTCTTGCTTCTACAGGAAAGACAAAACAACATAGATACTTATATGTAAATGTTCTGAACTGATACAATATATTCAGCTGTGATCTATATTTTTCAATGGTGTGTGCCCAATCTTAAAGAGGATGCATGGTATCTAACCTTCAAATAAATGCTTAATGCTATCAACTCTAGCTTGCCACATGTCATTATCTACTGCCCATTGAAATCCCTGTAGCCACCACAAAGAGCAGTGCTTTACTTACATGGGACAAATCACAAAACTATGTGCACCCATAAATTACTGCTGTGTGTACCTGAACACCAATTATTGGAAGAACAACATTGTACCGTGTATCCACAAAAGCAGCAAAGCATGCATGCATTCCTGTATTTAGCTCCAAATAAAAAAGATAAATTTTCTAAAAGTGAAGTCTATGTATTAATTCAGTATCATGATGCAATCATGATCTATAATACCTCCGAGTGATTAACCAGCAATCCCTATCCTAGAGGTATCGACATCGTCCCTTGCACTAACATAATCTCCAAGCTTTATCAAGTCCCACACCTGCACATGTTCCTCACTCAGTATCGCAAAAAAACAGGCACAACATGTTTTGAAGTATGATATACCAGGTCATACCATAGAAGACAATCATAAGGAGAGAACCAGACCAAAAGAATAAATCCAGAATTCAACTGAAGTGCCAACCCAGATAGTGTAGTTATGGCACCAGTACAGCTGGACTAACACCAAAAACAGTGGTAATCCAGAGCTAATACTTAATCAGAAATAATTCCAATGCAATCCCTTGTTAACCTTCTCAAGCTGCCTCCGCAAGGCCGCTCTGTAACTCATCAAGATATCACCACCACTATGTGCTAGCTTTGCTTCCTTTCGTAGGATTCAAGAATAGATTCACATACATCTCTCATCATTTTAAGTGCAGCTGGCTTATCAGTCACATTATTAAAGCCTAACTTCTCAATGAGCTGCTACAAAGACAGCACGCCGGCAATAGCAGATATTCTTCATACCATTGTTGCTTCACAAATAAAATAAATATTGGTACTTTTTGGTTTGATTAGTACTCATACGCATACAGTTGCAGAATTATGTAGAGCAGACGTGAATACTAACATCTCATATTGAACTCCTCGTGGCCTTCTAGCTCTGGGTGTCACCATCACGATCACCCATCGTCTTCATCATCCGACATCTTCACAATAAAATCAGAGTAAGAAACATTGTAGTCATGAACTACATTATGCGAAATTATCAAAAACAAGAGATACTACATTAGCAGTGCATGGCTCCTCCATGGCCGCCCGGAGGAGGGGAGCCAGGTGACGCCCGCTGGCTCGACTTCGCCCAAACGTAGACGCCGCCAAGGGAGGGCGCACTGGCCGGGGTTCGCGGTGGGCAGCACGGGGAGCGGGGCGCTGCCGAGGGATGTCGCCCTGTGACGCAGTGGACGAGGCGAGCGGGCGGCACGCTCGCGAGTATCCCGCAACGGACGAGGGGCGGCGGCCGTGGGCCGGGGTCTCCGGCAGCGGGCGAGTGCGACGGCCTCTGACAGCGGGCGGGATCGCGCGGGTGTCGGGCAGCCGACGGGGCGTGCGGCGGCGAGCGGGCATCGCCGAGGACACGGAGACGCGGCCCGCATCGGAGGGTCCGGAGGAGAGGGAGGAGGGCGAGATCAAGGACGACGACTCCTCGTCGGCGGCACCGCGCGGCACGCTGGGCAAACGCCGCATCCGCTGGACGACGCTAGGATTTCTGGACGTTCTAGGATGGGAGGAGATCGGGAGAAAGAACAACCTGAACCAGGGACAAGAGCTCCAGATCTAATCGCCGGTGAAGACGCGTGTGATTTGGTTTAGAATAGTAATCGTGGGTCGTTAGGAAGGGTCTTTAGCGGCAAGATAAATACTCTAATTTTTTGGTGGGAACACAAAATATTGGTGCAAACTACAGTAAACCAAAATTATGTGGTGGGAAAATAATTTTTTTGGAGGGAATGTTTAGAATAATGAAATAAGTTGGAAAAAATAATATTTCAAAGCAATATGAGATATATATGTTGCTAAATCGTCTCACGATCGTCATCTTCCCTCCGAACTAGATCGCGAGATTCCTGATGAAATCGTCCCACGTCCGTCATCTTCCCTAAGTCTGGCGGTAGGCGGCATGCGGGAAGCCCGCATCCATGGCCGGTGGAGAGGCTCGAGCTCGCGGGCGAAGGTCGGGTAGAGGGACAACGGAACTGCTTGGTCAGCACCGAGGATGGAGGAAGCGGGCGACGGGAGCCATGGCCGACCAGGAGCGGTGTGCAAGGTCAAAGGGGCGGCTCACCAGCCGGGGCTTGCCGCCCGGGTCAGGACGGAACGAGCTGCAGCCTGGTAGGGGTGGCCATCGCGCAAAAGTAGGGTCGCGACCGGTGCTAGCGCGTTGTCGCCGGACGACCCGGTTGTAGGTACAACCAGGTTTGCACTACAATTTCAAGAATCATCAGCAAAAACTTGGCTAGTTTTGAACTACAACTCACAGAAACCTCATGTGGCCCTCGCTTTAAAACTACTAGATAATACTCTTGCCTTGGAACACAAGTACAAATGGGATGGGTTGGTGAGATGGTCGATCTATATCAGTCTCGATCTCACATTTTGATCTTGAGATGGGGTGATCTCAACATCTTTCATCTTACCAAATAGTCCATGGAGGGTTCCTCCGCTCCAGAGTAGGTCCAACATAATCATGTCATTTTTGTTTTAACAAAAAACATAAAAATTCAACTATGTATATTAACAACCAATCCAATTTCGTTTTGAGATCTGTTGTGTTAGCAACATGTTGTTTCATCATGGATCTACAATTGTGTATCTTTGTTTACTCCCTAGTTGCCATGACAAAACTGAAACTTGGGATATATGTCAAATATTTGTGCCCTTGGCCGTCAGATCCGTCCTGCATCGGATACACGCACGAGGGGGTGAAGGGGCCTTGGCGACGCTGCCGCTGGCCCGGCTTCACCCGGTCACGCCCTCTGGCAGCGATAGGGGAGGGGAGGAGCAGACGGCAGGGCACTGGGAGGTCTCTAGGGATCCCTCCCGTCGTCGTCCGCAGCTCGCGCCACCTGGTGCTTGGGACCACGGATCCGGTGAGATAGCCGCCGCTACCAAGACCCAGCACACCCCACCACCGGAGGCCACATCCGTGTCATCCACCTCCCAACGTAACCGCTAGGAAGCCGGATCGCGCTGTCGCGACCCACCGCATCGCGACGCCCTTATCCGTCAGATCCGTCCGGCATCGGATCCATCCACAAGGGGGTGAAGTAGCCCTGCCGCCGACGTCCTTGTTGGAATATCATGGTTTAGTTGCTATATCCACTTCTACTCGTATAATTGATGCTACTGTTGTAGTTTAATTTAAAAAAATCATCAAATTTGAAAAGAGTTCTTCAAATTTTAAAAAAAGTTAATCAATTTAAAAAAGTTCATTTATTTCGAAAAAATTTCATTCGTTTTTTAAAAAAGTTCATCAAATTTTAAAAAGGTTCATTTATTTTTTTAAAGTTCACAAATTAGAAAAAAAAATCATCAATTCTGAAAAAATCTTCACGAATTTGAGTAAAAGTTGATGGATTTCAAAAAAAAGATTCATCAGTTTTAAAAAAAGTTCATAAATTTGAAAGGAATCCGCACATTTAGGAAAAATGATAAAGGAAGAAAAAAACAGAAATACAGAATAAAAACGGCAGGAGAAAAAACACGAAATAACAGAACAAATAAAAGAAGTAAAAAAAAGCATGTATATCACAACCGATGGGATAGCCTAGTGGTTTGTGTTCTTTTCTTTTGTACGGAGATATCATCGGATCGATCTTGTCAGCTGCACTTTTTCGTGAGTTTGACAAAAAGAAATACAAAATTATACAACTATGACCGGATTGATCCTGTCAGCTGCACTTTTTTTGTGATTTTGATGAAAAGAAATACAAACTTATACAAAATTATAATACAAAAAAAACAGATACAAAAAAATGCAGCGGACCAAAGTATACAAACATATACGTCTGCTATTTCAAACAAACGACGCAATGGAGCAAAAGCAACTTGAGGAACGGGCGCACTCTGCGCTTCTGCGCTGGGCCGGCCCATGTAAGGTGAGCCCTTCCTCGAGCGCAGTTAACTGCTCGGTCGGTCCCCCCTCGACGGTTGACTTTTCCAAAAAAAAGAAAAAAAAAGAAAAAACCGCAAAAAGATAAAAAATAGTGATTTAAAAAAGTTCACGGTTTTTTAAAAAAATGTTCATGAAACTGAAAAAAAGTTCACCAATTTTGAAAAATGTTCATCGAAATAGAAAAAATTTATCAAATTTGAACAAAATGTCATCTAATTTTTTTTAAAAAAACTTCAATTATTTCCAAAAAAAGTTCATTGAATTTTAAATAAAGTTCATCAATTTGTAAAAAAGTTCACAGAAAATGAAAAAAGTTCATTATGTTTAAGAAATGTTCGTTCTTTTTTGGAAAAATAAACAACAATATGAAATAAAAGAAAAAGGAAATAAAAACCAAACTAAAGTAAACCAGAAAGAATTAAAAAAAACCCGGCTTCAGCGAACTGAATAAAGAATAAGAAGTCCCAAACGGGGAATACGGCGCACAAGCAGTGAAGTACTCCAATTGGTTGCGCAGGTAGTGGCGGAAGAAAGAGAAGTCTCGAGTTCGAATCTTCATGTCGTACTTTTTTGGAAATTAACTGAAAATGACATAAACATGTAAAAATGGGCTGGCCCATGAAGGAGCGACGGGTGTGCGCCTATGACTGTAATGGGCGACGTTTAGGGAATGTCGGTTCTTGCGCGTTTTTCAATCCCTTTTATTTTACCGAAGTTTTGCAATTAACTTATGGTATAAAAGAATATATATGCCTCCCGTAAGTACTAAGAACTAACTCATGTAGTGGCGTAATGGTCAGAGTGCTTGAGCAATAAGCGGCCTCTCCAGGTTCAAATCCCAGCAGGAGCACTTGCCTTTGTTTTTTGTAAATTTTCTTTTTTGGGAAGACTCCTTTTTGGCAAATAGGGGATATACATGTTATTAAATAGTAAAAACTAAGGTTTTTTTCTAAAAGAACATGCCATGTTAGCACCTAACAGGCGGGCCCTAATGGTCAGATACATCATCAATACGCTGTTATATGCAGTTTAGATCATTTCGTAATAGACTGCCCCAGACATGATACTGACACATAAAAATTACAAAAAGTGGTACCAATCTGCATGTACTGCCCCAGTTGTGATACTTCCATTCAATTAACTCACTAAGAATTAACTCATGTAGTGGCGCAGCGGTCAGAGTGCTTGAGCCGTAAGCGGCCTCTCCAGGTTCAAATCCCGGCAGGAGTACTTGCGTTTGGTTTTTGTAAATTTTCTTCTTTGGGAAGACTCTTTTTTGGCAAGCAGGGGATATACATGTTATTAAATAGTAAAAACTAAGGGGTTTTTTCTCGTAAAAGAACATGCCATGTTAGCACCTAACAGGCGGGCCTCAATGGTCAGATACATCACCAATACGCTGTTATACGCAATTTAGATCATTTCGTAACAGACTGCCCCAAACATGATACTGACATGTAAAAATTACAAAAAGTGGTACCAATCTGCACGTACTGCCCCAGTTGTGATACTTCCATGCAATTAACTCATTTTCGATTTCCATATGACAAGTCTCTGTTTTGGCAGAAAACACCCTAGTTTTAAAATGGCAACAACTTGACCATTTCAAATCCAAATTTAACAAATTAAATATATATTCCTATCAAGAAAGTGTGTCCTATCCATTCATAAACTTTTTCCATTGTTTTGATTAATTGAAATTGGTGCAATTAAAATAATTACTCCTTAAAGCTTGCAAAAATCATAGCTTAATATCTATAAATTTGAATAATATATTTTTCACTGTTTTACTTGTAACTAATGCAACGGCACACTGATGTTGCAATATATTTCCGAATATTACCACAAATAGTTATTCTGTTGAAATACCTCGTCTCCATTACACCAAATTTTCTTCTTTGGAAAGACTCTTTTTTGGCAAATAGGAAATATACATGTTATCAAATAGTAAAAACCAAGGGGTTTTTTTGTAAAAGAACATGCCATGTTAGCACCTAACAGGCGGGGCCCTATGGTCAGATACATCATCAATACGCTGTTATACACAGTTTAGATCATTTCGTAACAGACTGCCCCAGACATGATACTGACACGTAAAAATTACAAAAAGTAGTACCAATCTGCACGTACTACCCCAGTTGTGATACTTCCATGCAATTAACTCACTAAGAACTAACTCATGTAGTGGCGCAGCGGTCAGAGTGCTTGAGCCATAAGCGGCCTCTCCAGGTTCAAATCACGGCAGGAGCACTTGCGTTTGGTTTTTGTAATTTTTTTCTTCGGGAAGACTCTTTTTTGGCAAATAGGGGATATACATGTTATTAAATAGTAAAACTAAGGGTTTTTTTCATAAAAGAACATGCCATGTTAGCACTTAACAGGTGGGCCCCAATGGTCAGATACATCATCAATACGCTGTTATACGCAGTTTAGATCATTTCGTAACAGAGTGCCCCAAACATGATACTGACACGTAAAAATTACAAAAAGTGGTACCAATCTGCACGTACTGCCCCAGTTGTTATACTTCGATGTAATTAACTCATTTTCGATTTCCATATGACAAGTCCCTGTTTTGGTAGAAAACACCCTAGTTTTAAAATGGCAACAACTTGGCCATTTCAAATCCAAATTTAACAAATTAAATATATATTCCTATCAAGAAAGAGTCTCCTATCCATTTATAAACTTTTTCCATTGTTTTGATTAATTGAAATTGGTGCAATTAAAATAATTACTCCTTAAAGGTTGCAAAAATCATAACTTATTATCTATAAATTTGAATAATATATTCTTTCACTGTTTTACTTGTAACTAATGCAATGGCACACTAATGTTGCAATATATTTCCGAATATTACCACAAATAGTTATTCTGTTGAAATACCTGGTCTCCATTACAACAAATTGGCTGTCTCGCGCAACGGAATTTGTTTGTCGCAATATCTCTACCATATTGCAATGCCGATGTAGTTTGTTGCAATAGTTAGCCACTTTTTGCAACAATATTTGTAACTAATGCAACTTTACACCGATGTTGCAATATCTTTTCGAATATTGCCACAAATAGTTATTCTGTTGAAATACCTAGTCTCTATTACAACAAAATGACTGCCCTCACGCAACGAAATTTGTTTGTCGCAATACCGCTACCATATTGCAACGCCGATACAGTTTGTTGCAATATGAGGCCAGTATTGCAACAAAGTTAGTATTTATCGCGACGAAACTAAGTTACGGCAATATGTGCCGCCTATTACCACAACCGGAGAACTTGCGGTAATATTGCGCTTTATTGCAACAAAACGTAGTTGTAGCAATAAATTCTGTTGCAATAGACTGGAATCCTTGTAGTGAAGCCAGCGTCACCACCAGAGCCTTTGGCAGGCGAGGACCAACTTTAGTCAGGATAAGTGTACCAGATGTTCCCCTTCAAAATGGCCAATTGTTGGCGCCCTTCCCGCTCAATATTTGGGAAGAGGCCCAGGGCCTTTGCCTATAAATAGGACTAGCCACCACCAGGGTAGAGAGATCGAGAATCGGCCAACCCAGAAACAAGCTGGGATCAGATCATGTAGCATCACAGAGAGAGAGAAGGGTGATTGAACTCCTCCCAGCAGTTCATCGCCCCAGCCAAGGACAGACCCTCGCGAGGCTGTTCTTCCTTGTATTGCTCATCATCATCAGCCCAAGAGGCAATCCACCACACCACACACTGGAGTAGGGTATTACAGCACAACGGTGGCCCGAACCAGTATAAACCCTGTGTCTCTTGTGTTGTTCTTTCCATAGCTTAGATCTTAGCGTGGCGGTGGGGCGCAGGTAGGTAGAAGGCGAAATCTCCGCGCGCACCCCAGTGTTCGAACCTCAAGGGTCTGCCGGAACCCGGAACCCGACAGAAAGCACCAATGTCGGTGTCAAAACCGGCGGATCGAGGGGTCCCGATATGTGCGTCTAGGCCGGATGGTAACAGGAGGCAAGGGACACGAAGTTTGCCCAGGTTCGGGCCCTCTCGATGGAGGTAAACCCTACGTCCTACTTGATTAATATTGATGATATGGGTAGTACAAGAGTAGATCTACCATGAGATCGAGGAGGCTAAACCCTAGAAGCTAGCCTATGGTATGATTGTTGATGTGTATGTTGTCCTACGGACTAAAACCCTCCGGTTTATATAGACACCGGATAGGGTTAGGGTTACACAAAGTCGGTTACAATGGTAGGAGATCTTCATATTCGTATCGCCAAGCTTGCCTTCCACGCCAAGGAAAGTCCCTTCCGGACACGGGACGGAGTCTTCAATCTTGCATCTTCATAGTCCAGGAGTCCGGCTGAAGGTATAGTCTGGTCATCCGAACACCCCCTAATCCAGGACTCCCTCACTCCCATAGTTCATTTCCCGAGAATCTTACATTGTCATCTCGTCAATTTGTGTTGCACCTTTTCTTCTCAGGCATCCTAAGTTGGAGGTATCCTGACACCAATCGGATCTGAAGCTCGGTTAGATATGATGGTTGGAACATATTTCCACGAGTTATAACATTGGTCTTTATATGACTCGGTACGGTGATGTCATGCCTAGCACACCTGACCGGAGGACCTATTATTATAATTTTTCCTTTTAGCAAGGCTATCCATTCTTCCATGAGGAAATTGTAAGACTTTTTCTGCAAGATGTTCCTGATGGATCCTTCGTCTATCCAGAGTTTAAACTTTGCTTGAGGACTATGTCAATGCTATGTCGAAGTGTGTCTCTGTTACTCCGATTTTACAATAAGAACATTTGTAGCACAATGCTAAATGTTTCTTGATCAATTATCCAAGCACCGTTGTATGGGTAATGCCATGAAATTTCTCTCCCCTTTCCTGAAGGGTTTTCTACTTCATATCCTGCCATGGATATCAATCTCTGCTTGTCCTTGGGAAGGGTATACCCCTGGTATATGTGTCAAACACATTTTCCTTTCCATTGTTCTGTTTGATCTGATGATCACATTTTCCTTTCCATTGATTTGTTTAACCTTCCTTGTAATATTCTTCTACTTATATAAACACCTTGGTGTACAACTGTGTCAGTAAGACCCTGTTGCATTTGTTGATAGCATCCCAGTAACCACTGATGGACGAGAACTTTGCCTATTGGTCTGCCTCGTTCAACGAGCAGGAAAATGGTTCTCTTAGTCCCTCGCCCTTGGTATCGATGTTGTTGCCGACATAACTGATATGCTACCCTCTGACATGCCTTGATATCGTGACCGTGCAAGATGTCAACCCCTTTCTACTTTTAACCCACATGGTGGGCCCATAACCCACAGTTCCACATGATCGAAACCTGACTCACCTTACAGCCTATTGTCAAAGTTATTCCTCATGCTCGACTTCGTATGTAATTCATGGGTCACCTGCCTAGTGATCTATTCTGGTATCAGACACTTCGTTTCAGGCAACGAACGATTTGCCTATGCCCTTGAAACTGCTATTTTGCACCTTCTTACTTACTCTCGATAATTTCTTAAGCTTTAATTCGAGAGTTACTTTCCGCCACCTTTTCTGATGTTATCTACCAGATAAGCAACATTGTAGCGGTCTGTTCTTCCGAAGTTACGCCTTGTCCTTCGTACCTATGATGGAGTTCCTGAGGAAAGGATGCTGACTTCATCATGACGACCTGAAGCAGAGAAATGAAGACATCAATGTAATGGATCGACCTCTTTGAGAAGACCAACCAAGAATGAGAAGATCCGTTAGAATTTCGTAACCAATCCTTTCCCCCTTACTCCAACCCTTAAATCTCAGGACGAGATTTCTTGTAGTGGAGGAGATGTGTAACACCCCCAGTATCATGCTACAGTAATCACATGCCTGATGATGCCTTGTCATCATAATGAAGTTGTTAATCCTCACTTTGTTTCAAACCAAACTCAAATTCAAATTTAAAATGCAAGTCAAATATTTATTTCTTCAAGCAGTAAAATAAGAATGTTCACATTGCCCTATAAATTCCCCTGACATGGTCATGTCGAATCCAGCCTCATTGGAATTCCCAAAATCCCCTGGGAATTAATTTAGTGCTCCCGTAGCAATTCAATTGGCCTTTTCAATTTCTAAAACTGGTTAGACAACACCTTTTGAATCCAAACTTTTTGTTCCATCTCAACATATCATGCTAGAACTATGTGCCAAGTTTTGTTCAAAACAAAACTCAATTCATACTAAAAGAAAATGCAAAATAGGTCAAATAAAAAGAAAAACAATAAAGGAAAGCTAAAAAAAGGCCCACTTGCACTGGGCCAAGTGCACAGTGGCGAGCCAGCCTGCCTCCTGATACGTGTCCAACGTACCTACTTTTCCAAACAATTTTGCTGTTGTTTTGGACTCTAACTTGCAGGATTTGAATGGAACTAACCCGTACTGACGTTGTTTTCAGCAGAATTACCATGGTGTTATTTATGTGCAGGAGCAAACGTTCTCGGAATTACCTATAACTTCATGGAGACACTTTTCAGAAAATAAGAAAAATACCTGCCAAAGATGAAGGCCAGGGGCCACCACCTTGCCACGAGGGTGGGGGGCGCGCCTACCCCCCTAGGGCGCGCCCCCTACCTCGTGGGCCCCCTGTTGCCTCTCCGACTCCAACTCCACCTCCATATATTGAGTTTCAGGGAGAAAAAAAATCAGGGAGAAGAAATCATCGCATTTTACGATACAGAGCCGCCGCCAAGCCTTAAAACCTCTCGGGAGGGCTGATCTGGAGTCCGTTCGGGGCTTCTGAGAGGGGAATCCATCGCAATCATAATCATTAATCATCCTCCATCACGAATTTCATGATGCTCACCGCAGTGCGTGAGTAATTCCATCGTAGGCTTGCTGGACGGTGATGGGTTGGATGGGATCTATCATGTAATCGAGTTAGTTTTGTTAGGGTTTGATCCCCAGTGTGCACTATGTTCTGAGATTGATGTTGCTATGACTTTGCTATGCTTAATGCTTTTCACTAGGGCCCGAGTGCCATGATTTCAGATCTGAACCTATTATGTTTTCATCAATATATGAGTGTTCTTGAACCTATCTTGCAAGTCTATAGTCACATATTATGTGTTATGATCTGTTAACCCCGAAGTGACAATAATCGGGATACTTACCGGTGATGACCGTAGTTTGAGGAGTTCATGTATTCATGATGTGTTAATGCTTTGTTCCGGTTCTCTATTAAAAGGAGACCTAAATATCCCTTAGTTTCCGTAAGGACCCCGCTGCCGCGGGAGGGTAGGACAAAAGATGTCATGCAAGTTCTTTTCCATAAGCACGTATGACTATGTCATGACCCCGATCCTAAATCACACCGATCTAGCATGTAAGACATCATATCACTTTGCGGCCTCACGCACGGTATTCCCATGGGTGCAACCTTACCTGGCCCGGGACCGTTTGCGCCTTTTGGCTCACGTATATGATAGTGTCGCTAGCATCCAAATGACAAACAACCTGGGCCGACATGGCTAGTCGTGAACCCAAAGCGGCACCAACCCATGGGGACAGGCATACATGAATCAACCTCGAGCATGTCGGTCAGCAGCATGTGAATCCGGGCTGTAGCACTGGGCTAACAGGACTCTAGTAACCCAGGCTGTAGCAGGCTAGGCAGGACTCCGGATGTCACCACGTGACATTTCCCCGAAGGGACAGACACAGGAACAAAGTGAAACACATGCCGGCCAGTCAAGTGTCCTGAGCAGTAGTGCTGGGCTAGCAGGACTCCGGTGAACCAGGCTGTAGCGGACTACTATGGCTCATGGCAGCACTAGACTACATTTCCCCATAAAAGAGGCTGCCAAGGATAAACAACTAGATTGTCGGATCCCACACATACCAAGCATTTCAATCATACACACAATATGCTCGATATGTGTAAATACAACATGGCATCACAACAAGACTCTACGACTCAAGTATTTATTCATTAGGCTCCGAAGAGCGAGATATTACAAACATGGGTCTCACGACCCAACATTCAGAGCATACAAGTCAAAACACATGCGGAAGCTTAACATGTCTGAGTACAGACATCTACAAATGAAAAAGGCTGAGAAGCCTGACTATCTACAAGACCCTCCCAAGGTACAAGATCGTAGCCGAGGTAACGAGCTAAACATCGAAGTCCACACGGAACTACTAGCGAGACTGACGTCTCTCTGCAAAACATAAAAATAAGCAAACGTGAGTACAAATGTACCCAGCAAGACTTACATCGGGACTATCTACATATGCATCGGTATCATCAAAGGGGGTGGTGGAGTTTAACTGCAGCAAGCCAGCTTTGACTCAGTGGCTAACCTGAACTACGACTGCAAGTAACTCTTTTGAGGTGGCGCACACGAGTCTACATATTCACCATATCAATACACCACTATGGATCCGCTCCCGTCTCCCTACGAGAATGCCATCCATAACACTCACGCTTATCTTGCGAGTTTTAGGGTATCCACTTTCACTTGTCTATGAACTATGCAAGGGGTCCAAGTTTCCATATCCGAGGAATCCGGCTATTCGAATAGATAATGATAACCCTGCAGGGGTGTACTTCTTCACACACGCTCTTGCCACTTATCGCCCTGTACACGTCATGTACCTCGGCAACCTTCAAGCGGAAGCCGGGCGAGGGAGTCGGCCATGACCTGACTAACCACACAAGTCTCTCGTCCAGGTTTATTGCCTATTCGGGTTCCATCTGCAAGGAGATCCGGCCGGGGTGTCGCTCACGGCCCCAAACGATGTGAGCAGGGTTCCCAAGCCCACCAACCGGGTGCCACTTGGTACACCGTGCCACTGTGCCTAGTCTGTCCCAAGCTCACCTGTACCGGGTGCCACTTGGTAGACTACTAACACTACCTACAAACACCAGAAACTAGTTGCAACTCCTGGACAGAGATCAAGTTGATTAATAAGTCGAGAGAGCTTGGAGCGCCCGGAGCCCAATGTCTGGTAGTAACTGTTCATGGATCACAAACATAGAACTCAGTTCCTGAGGACGGTTTCAATGAGACAACCCACCATGTACTCCTACATGGCCTCTCACCGCTACCTTTACCAAATCGTGTTCACACACTTAGCTCTCAATAGTAGGACATGTTCACCACATTCCAATTCATTCCCGATGAATCAGACCAGACTCAACTCTAAGCAGTAGCAGGCATGACAAACAAGCATGAATGAGTAGGCACATCAGGGCTCAAACAACTCCTACTCATGCTAGTGGGTTTCATCTATTTACTGTGGCAATGACAGGTCATGCAGAGGAAAGGGTTCAACTACCGCAGCATGTAACAGTTGAATCGGTGTTTCCCTAATGCAGTAAAAGAGAGCAGGAGCGAGAGAGTGGGACTGTATCGGAATGAACAAGGTTTTTTTTTGCTTGCCTGGCACTTCTGAAGATAGTATAGCTCTTCATCGGTGTCATCGAATTCATCGCTGGAACAACGTCTACTGAGGGGGAACAAACAACGGCAACTGAGAAAGAACACAATTAACACATGATGATATGCAACAATATGATGCATGCTATGACATGGCAACATGAATGTGTTTTGGGCTAATGCAAGCTATAACATAATGAAATGAGTCCATTTGAACCAGAGATTCAAATGCAAACCATTTTTTGAAGTCATATTAGTGCAATAACTTGTTTCACCTAAATAGCAAGGTTAAAGTGTTCTAACATGCATGAAACTAGGACAGATGGATAAATTGAATTTTTCTGATAATTTTTCATATATAAATTATTTAATTTGGAGTTACAGTTGATTTTATATGAATTTTAGAAGTTTATACTAATTTCTGGAATTTCCTGAATAAGAATAATTCCAGAAAAGGCATTACTGCGTCAGCATTGCGTCATGCTGACCTCAGCAGGTCAACAGACCCGGTCCAGGTCAAACCTGACCAGTGGGTCCCGCGTGTCAGTGTCATTAGTCTAACTAGTTTTTAGTTAGTCCCAACCCTACTTAATTAGCAGGCAGGTCCCATTTGTCATTGACCCAGAGGGGTCAAACTGGGCCCACCCGGGGGTTAACTCGGTCAGCGGGGTCAAACCCCTGGTCGGTAGGTCAAACCCGCCGGTGACTCGACACCGGCGAGGCCCGAGACGGCGGAGAGCGTCGGAAACGCGCTACAGGGCACGGGCGAGGCTGTTCTTGGGCTTGTTAGAAAGCCCTTGCTAGCGCGCATCTAGTGGTGGTGGAGGCCGGGCCTATGGTGGCCGGAGACAACGACGGTGAGCTCCAAGGCGGCGGCCGGAGTTCGGCAAAGACGGGTTCGGTGCTACGGTGATCCATAAGACGAGTTGGTGAGTTCTACAACTTCCTGGGAAGGCTCTGAGCACATTGGTGTGCTCGTACGCGAGCTGCAACGACTATGGCCACGACTGCACCATTGCCAGCGGCGAGGAGCTCACGGCTCCGGTGGCTAGACTGGTTAGGGGAAGGGATTCACTGCAGGGAGAAGGGGGAAATGCTCGGGAGCTCATAGCGGATCCAGTAGAGGCAACGGTGAGGTAGTTCTGTGTCACCCTAGGTTATGACTGTTTCATGATGAACCGCATCCGGCATAATTCTCCATCACCAATCCATTGCCTACGAGCTTTCCATATATTGTTCTTCGCTTATTTACTTTTCCGTTGCTATTGCTATCATCACTACAAAATACCAAAAACATTACTTTTACTACTGTTACCTTTTGCTACCGTTATCACCACTATCATATTACTTTGCTACTAAACACTTTGCTGCAGATATTAAGTTTCCAGGTGTGGTTGAATTGAGAACTCAGCTGCTAATACTTGAGAATATTCTTTGGCTCCCCTTGTGTCGAATCAATAAATTTGGGTTGAATACTGTTGCGATCCCCTATACTTGTGGGTTATCAAGACTATTTTCTCGCACCGTTACCGGGGAGCATAGCTCTATTCTTTGAGTCACTTGGGATATAAATATGCTTATCATTATGAAGAAGTTGAGAGATCCAAAAACCAAGATCTATCCCTCAACTACGAGGGGAGGTAAGGAACTGCCATCTAGCTCTGCACTTGATTCACCTTCTGTTTTGAGTAAGCTTGCGACACCTACACCTACACCTGCTTCTGCTATTCGTTCTGATATGTCGCATGTTATTGATGATGCCACTTCTGCTATGCATGATACTTATGATGAAACTACCTCTATGCCTGATACTACTATGCCACTTAGTGCTTTTCTTGATGAACAACTTGCTAGGGCTAGAGAAATTGAAAATATTGAATCTGATGATACTGATGAAAGTGATGATGAAGAACCACCTGCCATTCCTAAGGGTTATGTTTTTGATCAAGATGCTTCTTTAGCTATTTTAGCTTGCAGAAATAGAACTGAACTTAAAAGATTATTAGCTAAACGGATTAAGCAATCTCTAAATGCTAGAATGAAACCTGACCCTGCTTTTGCTACTTCACCTATCTTTGTTACTGATAAGGATTATGAATTCTCTGTTGATCCTGATACAATTACTTTGGTTGAATCTGATCCTTTTCATTGTTATGAATCTGAAACTGTTGTGGCACATCTTACTAAATTGAATGATATAGCCACCCTATTGAAGAAACTCATGGTCTTGATAACCCGACACAGGTAGTAAAGGTAAATTCTCTCTAGAGATATGATAAAGCTGTAATCCCATTTACTAAAATTGCTAGCCCATGCTTAGATGAGTTTGATAAATTTCTGGCTAAGCAAGAAGATTTTAATGCTTATTTTGGTAGACAATTAAAATACAATTCAAATATGCTTGGACACTTGGGTGATTATATGGCTAATGTCAAAGGTGAACTTAAACTTATTAGTAAACATGCTTCTATGGTTACCACTCAAGTAGAACAAGTACTTAAAGCTCAAAATGATTTTCTCAATGAATTGGATAATAAGAATAATGATAATGCTATTAGAGTTATGACTAGAGGTGTTAGAATGACTCAGGAACCTTTGTATCCTGAAGGCCATCCTAAGAGAATTGAGCAAGATTCTCATAGAAATAATTTAGATGCACCTAGTTCTTCTAAAAAGAAGAAAAAGAAAAATGATAGGACTTTGCATGCTTCTAGTGACCCTATTGTTGAAACACCTGAGAATCCAACTGATATTTCTATTTATGATGCTGAAACACAACCTGGTAATGAAACTGATACTAGTGATAATGTCAATAATAATGTTCATGATGATGCTCAACCTACTAATGATAATGATATAGAAATTGAACCTGCTGTTGATCTTGATAACCCACAATCAAAGAATCAACGTTATGATAAGAAAGACTTTGTTGCTAGGAAACATGGTAAAGAAAGAGAGCCTTGGGTTCAGAAACACATGCCCTTTCCTCCCAAACCATCCAAGAAAAAGGATGATTAGGATTTTGAGCGCTTTGGTGAAATGATTAGACCTATATCTTTTTGCGTATGCGATTAACTGATATGCTCAAAACCAATCCTTATGCTAAGTATATGAAAGATATTACTACAAATAAAAGAAAGATACCGGAAGCTGAAATTTCCACCATGCTTGCTAGTTACACTTTTAAGGGTGGAATACCAAAGAAACTTGGAGATCCAGGAGTACCCACTATACCATGCTCTATTAAAAGAAACTATGTTAAAACTGCTTTATGTGATCTTGGAGCCGGTGTTAGTGTTATGCCTCCCTCTTTATATCGTAGACTTGATTTTAATAAGTTGACACCTACTGAAATATCTTTGCAAATGGCTGATAAATCAACTGCTATACCTGTCAGTATTTGTGAGGATGTGCCTGTTGTAGTTGCAAATGTTACTATTTTAATGGACTTTGTTATTCTTGATATTCTCGAGGACGATAGTATGTCTATTATTCTTGGAAGACCCTTTTTGAATACTGCAGGGGCTGTTATTGATTGCACTAAAGGCAATGTCACTTTTCATGTTAATGGTAATGAGCACACGGTACACTTCCCGAGGAAACAACCTCAAGTTCATAGTATCAACTCTATTGGAAAAATTCCATCGATTATATTTGGAGGTTTCGAATTTCCTCTTCCTACTGTCAAGAAGAAATATGATATTCTTATTATTGGGGATGTGCATATCCCCGTTGAGGTAACATAGTGTTATTCAAAATATCCCCGTTGAGGTAGCAAAGGCACCCGTTTTGGTGCAACGAGACCAAGACCAGTCCAACGGCAGGGAAGAAGTCATTGTGGAGCCCAAGCCAGCGTCACCACCAGAGCCTTTGGCAGGCGAGGACCAACTTTAGTCAGGATAAGTGTACCAGATGTTCCCCTTCAAAATGGCCAATTGTTGGCGCCCTTCCCGCTCAATATTTGGGAAGAGGCCTAGGGCCTTTGCCTATAAATAGGACTAGCCACCACCAGGGTAGAGAGATCGAGAATCGGCCAACCCAGAAACAAGCTGGGATCAGATCATGTAGCATCACAGAGAGAGAGAAGGGTGATTGAACTCCTCCCAGCAGTTCATCGCCCCAGCCAAGGACAGACCCTCGCGAGGCTGTTCTTCCTTGTATTGCTCATCATCATCAGCCCAAGAGGCAATCCACCACACCACACACTGGAGTAGGGTATTACAGCACAACGGTGGCCCGAACCAGTATAAACCCTGTGTCTCTTGTGTTGTTCTTTCCATAGCTTAGATCTTAGCGTGGCGGTGGGGCGCAGGTAGGTAGATGGAGAAATCTCCACGCGCACCCCAGTGTTCGAACCTCAAGGGTCTGCCGGAACCCGGAACCCGACATTTGGCGCGCCAGGTAGGGGTGCGCCGGAATTCGTCTTCCACCACCCCGTTCTCCTCCGACCATCGCGTCCATGTGTGACACTCGTCGGGCCCGCGCCGAGCGCCGGGCCGCTCTCGCTTCCCACGTCGCCCAGACGGCTCCTGTCGGCGGGCGTCCTCGCCGTTCCCCGTCACCTTCCATCAACGCCGCCACCGGCCCGGCGGGGGACGAGCAGCAAGCGTCGGCTCAGCATCCGTCCGTGCGGCAAGACAGCCGCACCGCTACTCCCTCGCTCACCCCAGCTGGTTCTTCGTCCCGCGCGCTCCACACACCCATGGAGGCTCGAGCTGCGCTCATCGCGGCAAACGAGCTCCTGCGCTACCGTCCCGTCGACGACGTCTATGAAGAATGGCTCGACCGCGTCGCCGAGCTCGTCCGCGCCGCAGGGGGCTCTCCTGCGCCGTCCATTCCGCTGCACCGCACCCTGCCCCGCGCGGGCGACGAAGCTCCCTCGGCGCCCCGGCCGCCTCGTCCTCAAGAAGGCGCCATGGCTCCAAGGTGTGTGGCCCCTGGGCGGAACCCGCTCCGTCAGGTGCCAGCGCGTCAAGAGCAGAGCTGCCAAGAAGTCCCTCGCCCGCAAGATGCTGCCCGGGCGCTCCTTGCTCTAGCACGTCACAACCATGCTCCTTCTCCCGCACGTTAAGACCCCACGCTGCTCCCAGCTGCAGCGCGCGGGGACATGCAAGACCAAGCTCTCCGTCACCCAAGGCCTCCCGTGGCCACAGCAGGCTGCCGCGCCTTCACCACCGAGCTACGCAGCGTCGCGTGGCCCGACAAGTTCAAGCCAGACCTGCCTCCTCGTTAGGATGGCACGGCCGACCCTGCAGAGTTCCTCCAGCTCTATGAGCTGGGCATTGAAGCTGCCAACGGAGACGAGAAGGTCATGGCGAACTGGTTTCCCATGGCGCTCAAGGACGGGGCCCGCACCTGGCTCCTGAACCTGGCTCCAGGCACGATCTCCTCTTGGGACGAGATGCGCACCCGCTTCATCGCCAACTTCCAAGGTACTCGCGACCGGCCACCCGCCGTGAGCGACATGCGCCGCATCAAGCAACATCCCGGAGAGACCCTGTAGAAGTACATCCAGTGCTTCAACAACGCACGCCTCAAGATTCCCAAGGTGACCGAGGAGGCCATCATCTCAGCCTTCTCCGACGGCGTGTGCGATGTCAAGATGAAGGAGGAGCTGGCGATGCATGAAGACCTATGCACTTCCTTGGAGTTGTTCAACTTGGCAACCAAGTGCGCTAGGGCTGAGGAAGGGCGTCTCTCCCTCCTCGAGCTGCCTCCTGCAGACCCAGAAGAGAAGAAGCCCAAGGCCAAGGATGTGAAGCGCAAGGGGGCTGCCGTGCTCGCCGCAGAACCAGACACCAAGCGGGGCAGAGATCAGCCCGAACCTTCCAAGGGCAGTCGGTACTGTGTGTACCACGACCTCCACACCCACAACACCAACGAATGTCAAGAGCTCCGAGCCGTGCGAGAAGGAAGGATCCGCCGTCGCCCCGACCGCGGTGACCGGGGCTACGGTCGAGGAGGAGGAAGGAACGCGGGACGCTGGGAAGACCGCTGCCCGCGCCAAGGGTGGCGCGATCAACCTTGCGAGGATCGCTGGCAAGACCCGCCTCGCGAGGGAGACTGGAGGGATCAGCCTCGCGAGGATTGCCCGCAAGGCAACGCAGGCCTCCCTCCACTACCGCCGCAGCCAAGAAGAAACGAGGACCTCCATCAGGACGAGGGGGCTAGGGGCTTCCAGGAGCCGCGCGCGATCACCTGCATCCTGGGAGGGGCTCAAGCCCCAGCCTCTCAGCGCATCTTCAAGCAGTTCGCCCGCAAAGTGAATGCACTCCTCCCCAAGCTGGAAGCCACGCGCCCTATCAGGTGGTCGGCGTGCGCCATCACGTTCAGCTCAGCAGATCAGCTCAAGTGTGCGGCTACAGCCGGAGTCCTCCCGATGCTTTGTTCCACACAAGTCTCTCGTCCAGGTTTATTGCCTATTCGGGTTCCATCCGCAAGGAGATCCGGCCGGGGTGTCGCTCACGGCCCCAAACGATGTGAGCAGGGTTCCCAAGCCCACCAACCGGGTGCCACTTGGTACACCGTGCCACTGTGCCTAGTCTGTCCCAAGCTCACCTGTACCGGGTGCCACTTGGTAGACTACTAACACTACCTACAAACACCAGAAACTAGTTGCAACTCCTGGACAGAGATCAAGTTGATTAATAAGTCGAGAAAGCTTGGAGCGCCCGGAGCCCAATGTCTGGTAGTAACTGTTCATGGATCACAAACATAGAACTCAGTTCCTGAGGACGGTTTCAATGAGACAACCCACCATGTACTCCTACATGGCCTCTCACCGCTACCTTTACCAAATCGTGTTCACACACTTAGCTCTCAATAGTAGGACATGTTCACCACATTCCAATTCATTCCCGATGTATCAGACCAGACTCAACTCTAAGCAGTAGCAGGCATGACAAACAAGCATGAATGAGTAGGCACATCAGGGTCAAACAACTCCTACTCATGCTAGTGGGTTTCATCTATTTACTGTGGCAATGACAGGTCATGCAGAGGAAAGGGTTCAACTACCGCAGCATGTAACAGTTGAATCGGTGTTTCCCTAATGTAGTAAAAGAGAGCAGGAGCGAGAGAGTGGGACTGTATCAGAATGAACAAGGTTTTTTTTTGCTTGCCTGGCACTTCTGAAGATAGTATAGCTCTTCATCGGTGTCATCGAATTCATCGCTGGAACAACGTCTACTGAGGGGAAACAAACAACGGCAACTGAGAAAGAACACAATTAACACATGACGATATGCAACAATATGATGCATGCTATGACATGGCAACATGAATGTGTTTTGGGCTAATGCAAGCTATAACAAATTGAAATGAGTCCATTTGAACCAGAGATTCAAATGCAAACCATTTTATGAAGTCATATTAGTGCAATAACTTGTTTCACCTAAACAGCAAGGTTAAAGTGTTCTAACATGCATGAAACTAGGACAGATGGATAAATTGAATTTTTCTGATAATTTTTCATATATAAATTATTTAATTTGGAGTTACGGTTGATTTTATATGAATTTTAGAAGTTTATACTAATTTCTGGAATTTCCTAAATAAGAATAATTCCAGAAAAGGCATTACTGTGTCAGCATTGCGTCATGCTGACCTCAGCAGGTCAACAGACCCGGTCCAGGTCAAACCTGACCAGTGGGTCCCGTGTGTCAATGTCATTAGTCTAACTAGTTTTTAGTTAGTCCTAACCCTACTTAATTAGCAGGCAAGTCCCATTTGTCATTGACCCAGAGGGGTCAAACTGGGCCCACCCAGGGGTTAACTCGGTCAGCGGGGTCAAACCCCTGGTCGGCAGGTCAAACCCACCGGCGACTCGACGCCGGCGAGGCCCGAGACGGCGGAGAGCATCGGAAACGCACTACAGGGCACGGGCGAGGCTGTTCTTGGGCTTGTCAGAAAGCCCTTGCTAGCGCGCGTCTAGTGGTGGTGGAGGCCGGGCCTATGGTGGCCGGAGACAACGACGGCGAGCTCCAAGGCGGCGGCCGGAGTTCGGCAAAGACGGGTTCGGTGCTACGGTGATCCATAAGACGACTTGGTGAGTTCTACAACTTCCTGGGAAGGCTCTGAGCACATTGGTGTGCTCGTACGCGAGCTGCAACGACTATGGCCACGACTGCACCATTGTCGGCGGCAGGGAGCTCACGGCTCCGGTGGCTAGACTGGTTAGGGGAAGGGATTCACTACGGGGAGAAGGGGGAAATGCTCGGGAGCTCACAGCGGATCCAGTAGAGGCAACAGTGAGGCCGGGGAGGTGCTGATGAAGACGGGAGGTCGCCGGCGATCTCGGCGGCCAAACGATGAAGGCGAGGTCGGGGGCGGCTTTTGGGGCGTCCGGCGTCGCGTGAGTAGGTGGGGAGGACGACGGCGTCGCGGCGGAGCTCGGGAGCAGCTCGGTCAGGCGAGGCGGTGGTTGTGGCCGCGTGGCAGTGAACGGCGGCGTCGAGCGCGTCGGCCATAGCGGGGGAGGACGAGGGAGAGATCCAGGGAGAGAGGGGAGAGGTGCAGGGGGTCGAGGAGGAGTGCGTGGCGACGTCCAAAGCTTCCGGCGTTGAGGGGGAGGGGCAGACAGGCAAGGTGGTGGTGTGGCGAGCTCGGCGGCGTCGCGGTGTCCCTCCTCTGCCTACTGGCAGAGGTAGGCGATGACTGGCAGCGGCCCTAGGCTGGGCCGGCCAGGTGGGCTGCGACAGGTGAGGCCAGGTGAGTTTCTACTCTGTTTTATAATTCTGTTTTGTTTTCTTTTTATCTAATCATTTTTCCACTGATTCAAATTCAAAAGAATTTCAAAATAGTGACAAAACCCTTTGAATAATTTTATGTTGCTAGATGGACTTTCCCAGCAGCACATAAAACATTTCAAAGTTAATTGAAAATATATCCCATATATTATGAATATAATTCCAAATTCAAATACAATAATGATTTAAATTCAGTGCCAAAATAATTCCTTAAAAATGTTCAATATTTTTGGTTTGGATACAAACCTTTGCCAAAATTATCAAACATTAATGAAGGCCATTTTGGTTTCACTGAATGCAAGCTTAAGGGTTTTTTCCCCTTTTTTTATTTAAGTTTTTGAGGCTTCCACTTTCCTCAATTCAAGTTTCAGAAATTTAGACATGATGCAGGATGCTTATGAAACTAATTGCAATCAAATTCTAGGGTTGTGACAGACTATGTTTGGAATACATGCCTACATTATATCAATGAACTGGAGGTAGTTCTGTGTCACCCTAGGTTATGACTGTTTCATGATGAACCGCATCCGGCATAATTCTCCATCACCGATCCATTGCCTACGAGCTTTCCATATATTGTTCTTCGCTTATTTACTTTTCCGTTGCTATTGCTATCATCACTACAAAATACCAAAAACATTACTTTTACTACTGTTACCTTTTGCTACCGTTATCACCACTATCATATTACTTTGCTACTAAACACTTTGCTGCAGATATTAAGTTTCCAGGTGTGGTTGAATTGAGAACTCAGCTGCTAATACTTGAGAATATTCTTTGGCTCCCCTTGTGTCGAATCAATAAATTTGGGTTGAATACTGTTGCGGTCCCCTATACTTGTGGGTTATCAAGACTATTTTCTCGCACCGTTACCGGGGAGCATAGCTCTATTCTTTGAGTCACTTGGGATATAAATATGCTTATCATTATGAAGAAGTTGAGAGATCCAAAAACCAAGATCTATCCCTCAACTACGAGGGGAGGTAAGGAACTGCCATCTAGCTCTGCACTTGATTCACCTTCTGTTTTGAGTAAGCTTGCGACACCTACACCTACACCTGCTTCTGCTATTCGTTCTGATATGTCGCATGTTATTGATGATGCCACTTCTGCTATGCATGATACTTATGATGAAACTACCTCTATGCCTGATACTACTATGCCACTTAGTGCTTTTCTTGATGAACAACTTGCTAGGGCTAGAGAAATTGAAAATATTGAATCTGATGATACTGATGAAAGTGATGATGAAGAACCACCTGCCATTCCTAAGGGTTATGTTTTTGATCAAGATGCTTCTTTAGCTATTTTAGCTTGCAGAAATAGAATTGAACTTAAAAGATTATTAGCTAAATGGATTAAGCAATCTCTAAATGCTAGAATGAAACCTGACCCTGCTTTTGCTACTTCACCTATCTTTGTTACTGATAAGGATTATGAATTCTCTGTTGATCCTGATATAATTACTTTGGTTGAATCTGATCCTTTTCATTGTTATGAATCTGAAACTGTTGTGGCACATCTTACTAAATTGAATGATATAGCCACCCTATTCACTAATGATGAGAGAACTCGCTACTTTTATATCCTTCAAATATTTCCGTTCTCATTAAACGGTGATGCTAAGATATGGTTTAATTATCTTGATCCTGGTTGTGTGCGTAGTCCCTAGGATATGACTTATTACTTCTCTGCTAAATATTTCCCAGCTCATAAGAAACAAGCTGCTTTAAGGGACATATATAATTTTGTGCAAATTGAAGAAGAGAGTCTCCCACAAGCTTGGGGGAGGCTTCTCCAATTACTTAATGCTTTGCCTGATCATCCTCTTAAGAAAAATGAAATACTTGATATCTTTTATAATGGACTAACTGATGCCTCCAGAGATTACCTGGATAGTTGTGCTGGTTCTGTTTTCAGGGAAAGAACACCGGATGAAGCTAAAATTCTATTGAATAATATGTTGACAAATGAAAATAATTGGACACCTCCGGAGCCAATTCCTAAGCCTATTCCTAAACCAACTCTGAAGAAGAGGGGTATTCTATTTCTCAGTCCTGAAGATATGCAAGAGGCAAAGAAATCTATGAAAGAAAAGGGTATTAAAGCTGAAGATGTTAAGAATTTACCTCCTATTGAAGAAATACATGGTCTTAATTTACCGCCTATTGAAGAAACATATAATCCAAATCCTTTACCTATTGAAGAAACTCATGGTCTTGATAACCCGACACAGGTAGTAAAGGTAAATTCTCTCTACAGATATGATAAAGCTGTAATCCCATTTACTAAAATTGCTAGCCCATGCTTAGATGAGTTTGATAAATTTCTGGCTAAGCAAGAAGATTTTAATGCTTATTTTGGTAGACAATTAAAATACAATTCAAATATGCTTGGACACTTGGGTGATTATATGGCTAATATCAAAGGTGAACTTAAACTTATTAGTAAACATGCTTCTATGGTTACCACTCAAGTAGAACAAGTACTTAAAGCTCAAAATGATTTGCTCAGTGAATTGGATAATAAGAATAATGATAATGCTATTAGAGTTATGACTAGAGGTGTTAGAATGACTCAGGAACCTTTGTATCCTGAAGGCCATCCTAAGAGAATTGAGCAAGATTCTCATAGAAATAATTTAGATGCACCTAGTTCTTCTAAAAAGAAGTAAAAGAAAAACGATAGGACTTTGCATGCTTCTAGTGACCCTATTGTTGAAACACCTGAGAATCCAACTGATATTTCTATTTATGATGCTGAAACACAACCTGGTAATGAAACTGAAACTAGTGATAATGTCAATAATAATGTTCATGATGATGCTCAACCTACTAATGATAATGATATAGAAATTGAACCTGCTGTTGATCTTGATAACCCACAATCAAAGAATCAACGTTATGATAAGAAAGACTTTGTTGCTAGGAAACATGGTAAAGAAAGAGAGCCTTGGGTTCAGAAACACATGCCGTTTCCTCCCAAACCATCCAAGAAAAAGGATGATTAGGATTTTGAGCGCTTTGGTGAAATGATTAGACCTATATCTTTTTGCGTATGCGATTAACTGATATGCTCAAAACCAATCCTTATGCTAAGTATATGAAAGATATTACTACAAATAAAAGAAAGATACCGGAAGCTGAAATTTCCACCATGCTTGCTAGTTACACTTTTAAGGGTGGAATACCAAAGAAACTTGGAGATCCAGGAGTACCCACTATACCATGCTCTATTAAAAGAAACTATGTTAAAACTGCTTTATGTGATCTTGGAGCCGGTGTTAGTGTTATTCCTCTCTCTTTATATCGTAGACTTGATTTTAATAAGTTGACACCTACTGAAATATCTTTGCAAATGGCTGATAAATCAACTGCTATACCTGTCAGTATTTGTGAGGATGTGCCTGTTGTAGTTGCAAATGTTACTATTTTAACGGACTTTGTTATTCTTGATATTCTCGAGGACGATAGTATGTCTATTATTCTTGGAAGACCCTTTTTGAATACTGCAGGGGCTGTTATTGATTGCACTAAAGGCAATGTCACTTTTCATGTTAATGGTAATGAGCACACGGTACACTTCCCGAGGAAACAACCTCAAGTTCATAGTATCAACTCTATTGGAAAAATTCCATCGATTATATTTGGAGGTTTTGAATTTCCTCTTCCTACTGTCAAGAAGAAATATGATATTCTTATTATTGGGGATGTGCATATCCCCGTTGAGGTAACATAGTGTTATTAGAAATATCCCCGTTGAGGTAGCAAAGGCACCCGTTTTGGTGCAACGAGACCAAGACCAGTCCAACGGCAGGGAAGAAGTCATTGTGGAGCCCAAGCCAGCGTCACCACCAGAGCCTTTGGCAGGCGAGGACCAACTTTAGTCAGGATAAGTGTACCAGATGTTCCCCTTCAAAATGGCCAATTGTTGGCGCCCTTCCCGCTCAATATTTGGGAAGAGGCCCAGGGCCTTTGCCTATAAATAGGACTAGCCACCACCAGGGTAGAGAGATCGAGAATCGGCCAACCCAGAAACAAGCTGGGATCAGATCATGTAGCATCACAGAGAGAGAGAAGGGTGATTGAACTCCTCCCAGCAGTTCATCGCCCCAGCCAAGGACAGACCCTCGCGAGGCTGTTCTTCCTTGTATTGCTCATCATCATCAGCCCAAGAGGCAATCCACCACACCACACACTGGAGTAGGGTATTACAGCACAACGGTGGCCCGAACCAGTATAAACCCTGTGTCTCTTGTGTTGTTCTTTCCATAGCTTAGATCTTAGCGTGGCGGTGGGGCGCAGGTAGGTAGATGGAGAAATCTCCACGCGCACCCCAGTGTTCGAACCTCAAGGGTCTGCCGGAACCCGGAACCCGACATTTGGCGCGCCAGGTAGGGGTGCGCCGGAATTCGTCTTCCACCACCCCGTTCTCCTCCGACCATCGCGTCCATGTCTGACACTCGTCGGGCCCCCGCCGAGCGCCGGGCCGCTCTCGCTTCCCACGTCGCCCAGACGGCTCCTGTCGGCGGGCGTCCTCGCCGTTCCCCGTCACCTTCCATCAACGCCGCCACCGGCCCGGCGTGGGACGAGCAGCAAGCGTCGGCTCAGCATCCGTCCGTGCGGCAAGACGGCCGCACCGCTACTCCCTCGCTCACCCCAGCTGGTTCTTCGTCCCGCGCGCTCCGCGCACCCATGGAGGCTCGAGCTGCGCTCATCGCGGCAAACGAGCTCCTGCGCTACCGTCCCGTCGACGACGTCTACGAAGAATGGCTCGACCGCGTCGCCGAGCTCGTCCGCGCCGCAGGGGGCTCTCCTGCGCCATCCGTTCCGCTGCACCGCACCCTGCCCCGCGCGGGCGACGAAGCTCCCTCGGCGCCCCGGCCGCCTCCTCCTCAAGAAGGTGCCATGGCTCCAAGGCGTGTGGCCCCTGGGCGGAACCCGCTCCGTCAGGTGCCAGCGCGTCAAGAGCAGAGCTGCCAAGAAGTCCCTCGCCCGCAAGAAGCTGCCAGGGCGCTCCTTGCTCTAGCACGTCACAACCATGCTCCTTCTCCCGCACGTCAAGACCCCGCGCTGCTCCCAGCTGCAGCGCGTGGGGACATGCAAGACCAAGCTCTCCGTCACCCAAGGCCTCCCGTGGCCACAGCAGGCTGCCGCGCCTTCACCACCGAGCTACGCAGCGTCGCGTGGCCCGACAAGTTCAAGCCAGACCTGCCTCCTCGTTAGGACGGCACGGCCGACCCTGCAGAGTTCCTCCAGCTCTATGAGCTGGGCATTGAAGCTGCCAACGGAGACGAGAAGGTCATGGCGAACTGGTTTCCCATGGCGCTCAAGGACGGGGCCCGCACCTGGCTCCTGAACCTGGCTCCAGGCACGATCTCCTCTTGGGACGAGATGCGCACCCGCTTCATCGCCAACTTCCAAGGTACTCGCGACCGGCCACCCACCGTGAGCGACATGCGCCGCATCAAGCAACAACCCGGAGAGACCCTGTAGAAGTACATCCAGCGCTTCAACAACGCACGCCTCAAGATTCCCAAGGTGACCGAGGAGGCCATCATCTCAGCCTTCTCCGACGGCGTGCGCGATGTCAAGATGGAGGAGGAGCTGGCGATGCATGAAGACCTATGCACTTCCTTGGAGTTGTTCAACTTGGCAACCAAGTGCGCTAGGGATGAGGAAGGGCGTCTCTCCCTCCTCGAGCTGCCTCCTGCAGACCCAGAAGAGAAGAAGCCCAAGGCCAAGGATGTGAAGCGCAAGGGGGCTGCCGTGCTCGCCGCAGAACCAGACACCAAGCGGGGCAGAGATCAGCCCGAACCTTCCAAGGGCAGTCGGTACTGTGTGTACCACGACCTCCACACCCACAACACCAACGAATGTCAAGAGCTCCGAGCCGTGCGAGAAGGAAGGATCCGCCGTCGCCCCGACCGCGGTGACCGGGGCTACGGTCGAGGAGGAGGAAGGAACGCGGGACGCTGGGAAGACCGCTGCCCGCGCCAAGGGTGGCGCGATCAACCTCGCGAGGATCGCTGGCAAGACCCGCCTCGCGAGGGAGACTGGAGGGATCAGCCTCGCGAGGATTGCCCGCAAGGCAACGCAGGCCTCCCTCCGCTGCCGCCGCAGCCAAGAAGAAACGAGGACCTCCATCAGGACGAGGGGGCTAGGGGCTTCCAGGAGCCACGCGCGATCACCTGCATCCTGGGAGGGGCTCAAGCCCCAGCCTCTCAGCGCATCTTCAAGCAGTTCGCCCGCGAAGTGAATGCACTCCTCCCCAAGCTGGAAGCCACGCGCCCTATCAGGTGGTCGGCGTGCGCCATCACGTTCAGCTCAGCAGATCAGCGCGAACCACTTGCACGTTAAAGGGGGGTGCCTGAGCATCGCGACTCAGGGCACCTACTGGCTCTTCAGCCCTCACCCTCTAGCCTTGTCCACGGCATCGCGACCTGGCATACCAGCGACGACTGAGACTCGCTCGAGGGCCGGGACCCGAGGACGTAGAGCAGAAAGGGGAGCAAAGGCGAGAGGGGAGGGACACGCGAGGACCACGCCGAGCAACCTCACGCCTGCCGAAGCACGGGCCCGGCAACACACCAGAGAGCGGTCCCTGATTCTCGAGATAAGTCACCACCCGGAAGCACTAGCTACCGTGGCACCATCCCCACACCTAATGCAATCCTGTGTTAGCGACGCCGCTCTCCTTTCTCATCGAACAACGGCTGCTTCAGTGCCAAAGAGGACCTCCTGAGCATCGCGACTCAGGGGCTCTTACCGGACCCCGGGTCGCTCACCTCCTAGCCTTGACCACGGCATCGCGACCTGGCATACCAGCGACGGCTGAAGCCGCCTTGGGACTGGGACCTGTCGACGGCAAAAGACGCCATCATCAACAGTGGGGCGTCAAGCACCGGCGCCAACCCCATCCAGATCAGAGTCGGCGACGACCTGACGAGCCCGCCCTGCTCCAGAAGCGGCGCCGGCTTGGGGGCTCGTAGCTGTGATCGCTCGTCTCCAGAGTCACAAAGAGCTCGCCGGAGTCGCTGGAACCTCCGATGCCTCCGCCGCCTGAGGAGCCGCCAAGGGAGCGGTCGGCGGGCCCAGTCCTCGCCGTAGCAGGGTCCCGACCACCCTCCCAGGGCAGCACTCCAGCCGGCGCCCGTTAGCATTGAAGACCTTGAAGAACATCACCGAAGCACCGTCATACTCCAAGTGGATCACGAGGGCGCCTCTTGTCCTGCGAACCCGGGCGATTTCGCTCCAGCCTCGAGTCATGAAGACCTCGCCCGGGGCAACAACCGTGACCTCTGCCTCGGTCGCGAGGGTGCTGCAGCCGCCGTGCTGCAGCCAAAGCTCCAGGAGTTCTCCCTGCGGGATGATGGAGGCGAAGAAGGGAGGAAGGTGAATCCAAGACTGAGGAGGCATGGCGGCGTGGATCACGAACTCCCGGGAGGAGCCCTCGGTGTGGACCCCAGGGGGGACAACCCACACCTTCGTGACCCATCGGCGCCGACGGCGGCGCCGCCCGTGGCGATCGGCATCGACTCCTTCAGAGCCCTCGATGTGGGCGTACAAGGGAAGCGGGAACCCCGGCGGTGTCCGCTCGCACCAGGGCCTCGACACCACCTGATGGGCCCCATCGTCCCGGCCGCGGAGGGCGAGCCGTTTCTTCGGCGGGAGCAGGTCTGGTTCCTCTCGGGGAGCCTTTCCCTTCTCTGCCGTCGAGAACCGGCGGATCGGAGCCATCATAGCAAGACGGAGCAAGGACCGGGAAGAAGGAGAAGCAAGAAGGGATGGACTGGAAGGGCGCGCGCCATTCCGTACTTATGGTCGGTGAAGGCCAACTGCCAACCTCCACGATCGCAGGTAGTCATGACCCGCTTTGCATGCAGGGACTTGTCCAATCCGTGCAGTTGCCAAGGCGCCATGGGGAAGTGGAGACGCCCACGTCCAGTCAACCGCCACACGGCACCCAAGGCCGCAGGCTATTAGGGCCCGCGGCGCTACGCGCTTGCCCTTTCGCCTCCCTGCACGGCAAAGTCCGGGCGTGCCTTGGGCCCGGGGGCTACTGTCGGCGTTCTGAGAATGGGGGTCCCCAGACTTGCCTGCCTACGGCCTGCGGCGTGGCTCAAAAGGGGGCCCAGCGCGGCCCGTCTTCATCAACACAGGCCCAAGACCCTCGCGAGGGGCCAAGCCTCGTAGGGCGGACGACACGGAGCTTCCTCAGGCATGGCCTCATCAGGCTGGCTCACGAGGAGGCGGAGAGATCAAGGCGGGGTACCTCACGAGGTGCCCGTGACGCAAGCCATGACGACCAAGGGTGCCAGGCGGGCGCCAGCCCGCGCAGTGTCCTCCTTTCCTCTTTGGTGTAAAGGGAGCAAGCGCAGGCGAGAGCATCAAGCAAAGGCACCCGTTTCGGTGCAACGAGGCCAAGACCAGTCCAACGGCAGGGAAGAAGTCATTGTGGAGCCCAAGCCAGCGTCACCACCAGAGCCTTTGGCAGGCGAGGACCAACTTTAGTCAGGATAAGTGTACCAGATGTTCCCCTTCAAAATGGCCAATTGTTGGCGCCCTTCCCGCTCAATATTTGGGAAGAGGCCCAGGGCCTTTGCCTATAAATAGGACTAGCCACCCCCAGGGTAGAGATATCGAGAATCGGCCAACCCAGAAACAAGCTGGGATCAGATCGTGTAGCATCACACACACAGAGAGAGAAGGGTGATTGAACTCCTCCCAGCAGTTATCGCCCCAGCCAAGGACAGACCCTCGCGAGGCTGTTCTTCCTTGTATTGCTCATCATCATCAGCCCAAGAGGCAATCCACCACACCACACACTGGAGTAGGGTATTACAGCACAACGGTGGCCCGAACCAGTATAAACCCTGTGTCTCTTGTGCTGTTCTTTCCATGGCTTAGATCTTAGCGTGGCGGTGGGGCGCAGGTAGGTAGAAGGCGAAATCTCCGCGCGCACCCCAGTGTTCGAACCTCAAGGGTCTGCCGGAACCCGGAACCCGACAGAAAGCACCAATGTTGGTGTCAAAACCGGTGGATCTCGGGTAGGGGGTCCCGATATGTGCGTCTAGGCCGGATGGTAACAGGAGGCAAGGGACACGAAGTTTTGCCCAGGTTCGGGCCCTCTCGATGGAGGTAAACCCTACGTCCTACTTGATTAATATTGATGATATGGGTAGTACAAGAGTAGATCTACCACGAGATCGAGGAGGCTAAACCCTAGAAGCTAGCCTATGGTATGATTGTTGATGTGTATGTTGTCCTACGGACTAAAACCCTCCGGTTTATATAGACACCGGATAGGGTTAGGGTTACACAAAGTCGGTTACAATGGTAGGAGATCTTCATATTCGTATCGCCAAGCTTGCCTTCCACGCCAAGGAAAGTCCCTTCCGGACATGGGACGGAGTCTTCAATCTTGCATCTTCATAGTCCAGGAGTCCGGCTGAAGGTATAGTCTGGTCATCCGAACACCCCCTAATCCAGGACTCCCTCACTCCCATAGTTCATTTCCCGAGAATCTTACATTGTCATCTCGTCAATTTGTGTTGCACCTTTTCTTCTCAGGCATCCTAAGTTGGAGGTATCCTGACACCAATCGGATCTGAAGCTCAGTTAGATATGATGGTTGGAACATATTTCCACGAGTTATAACATTGGTCTTTATATGACTCAGTACGGTGATGTCATGCCTAGCACACCTGACCGGAGGACCTATTATTATAATTTTTCCTTTTAGCAAGGCTATCCATTCTTCCATGAGGAAATTGTAAGACTTTTTCTGCAAGATGTTCCTGATGGATCCTTCATCTATCCAGAGTTTAAACTTTGCTTGAGGACTATGTCAATGCTATGTCGAAGTGTGTCTCTGTTACTCCGATTTTACAATAAGAACATTTGTAGCACAATGCTAAATGTTTCTTGATCAATTATCCAAGCACCGTTGTATGGGTAATGCCATGAAATTTCTCTCCCCTTTCCTGAAGGGTTTTCTACTTCATATCCTGCCATGGATATCAATCTCTGCTTGTCCTTGGGAAGGGTATACCCCTGGTATATGTGTCAAACACATTTTCCTTTCCATTGTTCTGTTTGATCTGATGATCACATTTTACTTTCCATTGATTTGTTTAACCTTCCTTGTAATATTCTTCTACTTATATAAACACCTTGGTGTACAACTGTGTCAGTAAGACCCTGTTGCATTTGTTGATAGCATCCCAGTAACCACTGATGGACGAGAACTTTGCCTATTGGTCTGCCTCGTTCAACGAGCAGGAAAATGGTTCTCTTAGTCCCTCGCCCTTGGTATCGATGTTGTTGCCGACATAACTGATATGCTACCCTCTGACATGCCTTGATATCGTGACCGTGCAAGATGTCAACCCCTTTCTACTTTTAACCCACATGGTGGGCCCATAACCCACAGTTCCACATGATCGAAACCTGACTCACCTTACACCCTATTGTCAAAGTTATTCCTGATGCTCGACTTCATATGTAATTCATGGGTCACCTGCCTAGTGATCTATTCTGGTATCAGACGCTTCGTTTCAGGCAACGAACGATTTGCCTATGCCCTTGAAACTGCTATTTTGCACCTTCTTACTTACTCTCGATAATTTCTTAAGCTTTAATTCGAGAGTTACTTTCCGCCACCTTTCCTGATGTTATCTACCAGATAAGCAACATTGTAGCGGTCTGTTCTTCCGAAGTTACGCCTTGTCCTTCGTACCTATGATGGAGTTCCTGAGGAAAGGATGCTGACTTCATCATGACGACCTGAAGCAGAGAAATGAAGACATCAATGTAATGGATCGACCTCTTTGAGAAGACCAACCAAGAATGAGAAGATCCGTTAGAATTTCGTAACCAATCCTTTCCCCCTTACTCCAACACTTAAATCTCGGGACGAGATTTCTTGTACTGGAGGAGATGTGTAACACCCCCAGTATCATGCTACAGTAATCACATGCCTGATGATGCCTTGTCATCATAATGAAGTTGTTAATCCTCACTTTGTTTCAAACCAAACTCAAATTCAAATTTAAAATGCAAGTCAAATATTTATTTCTTCAAGCAGTAAAACAAAAATGTTCACATTGCCCTATAAATTCCCCTGACATGGTCATGTCGAATCCAGCCTCATTGGAATTCCCAAAATCCCCTGGGAATTAATTTAGTGCTCCCGTAGCAATTCAATTGGCCTTTTCAATTTCTAAAACTGGTTAGACAACACCTTTTGAATCCAAACTTTTTGTTCCATCTCAACATATCATGCTAGAACTATGTGCCAAGTTTTGTTCAAAACAAAACTCAATTCATACTAAAAGAAAATGCAAAATAGGTCAAATAAAAAGAAAAACAATAAAGGAAAGCTAAAAAAAGGCCCACTTGCACTGGGCCAAGTGCACAGTGGCGGCCCAGCCTGCCTCCTGATACGTGTCCAACGTACCTACTTTTCCAAACAATTTTGCTGTTGTTTTGGACTCTAACTTGCAGGATTTGAATGGAACTAACCCGTACTGATGTTGTTTTCAGCAGAATTACCATGGTGTTATTTATGTGCAGGAGCAAACGTTCTCGGAATTACCTGAAACTTCATGGAGACAATTTTCACAAAATAAGAAAAATACCTGCCAAAGATGAAGGCCAGGGGGCCACCACCTTGCCACGAGGGTGGGGGGCGCGCCTACCCCCCTAGGGCGCGCCCCCTACCTCGTGGGCCCCCTGTTGCCTCTCCGACTCCAACTCCACCTCCATATATTGAGTTTGAGGGAGAAAAAAAACCAGGGAGAAGAAATCATCGCATTTTACGATACGGAGCCGCCGCCAAGCCTTAAAACCTCTCGGGAGGGCTGATCTGGAGTCCATTCGGGGCTTCTGAGAGGGGAATCCATCGCAATCGTCATCATTAATCATCCTCCATCACGAATTTCATGATGCTCACCGCAGTGCGTGAGTAATTTCATGATGCTCACGGCCCCAAACGATGTGAGCAGGGTTCCCAAGCCCACCAACCGGGTGCCACTTGGTACACCGCGCCACTGTGCCTAGTCTGTCCCAAGCTCACCTGTACCGGGTGCCACTTATTAGACTACTAACACTACCTACAAGCACCAGAAACTAGTTGCAACTCCTGGACAGAGATCAAGTTGATTAATAAGTCGAGAGAGCTTGGAGCGCCCGGAGCCCAATGTGTGGTAGTAACTGTTCATGGATCACAAACATAGAACTCAGTTACCGAGGACGGTTTCAATGAGACAACCCACCATGTACTCCTACATGGCCTCTCACCGCTACCTTTACCAAATCGTGTTCACACACTTAGCTCTCAATAGTAGGACATGTTCACCACATTCCAATTCATTCCCGATGAATCAGACCAGACTCAACTCTAAGCAGTAGCAGGCATGACAAACAAGCATGAATGAGTAGGCACATCAGGGCTCAAATAACTCCTACTCATGCTAGTGGGTTTCATCTATTTACTGTGGCAATGACAGGTCATGCAGAGGAAAGGGTTCAACTACCGCAGCATGTAACAGTTGAATTGGTGTTTCCCTAATGCAGTAAAAGAGAGCAGGAGCGAGAGAGTGGGACTGTATCGGAATGAACAAGGTTTTTTTTGCTTGCCTGGCACTTCTGAAGATAGTATAGCTCTTCATCGGTGTCATCGAATTCATCACTGGAACAACGTCTACTGAGGGGGAACAAACAACGGCAACTGAGAAAGAACACAATTAACACATGACGATATGCAACAATATGATGCATGTTATGACATGGCAACATGAATGTGTTTTGGGCTAATGCAAGCTATAACATATTGAAATGAGTCCATTTGAACCAGAGATTCAAATGCAAACCATTTTATGAAGTCATATTAGTGCAATAACTTGTTTCACCTAAACAGCAAGGTTAAAGTGTTCTAACATGCATGAAACTAGGACAGATGGATAAATTGAATTTTTCTGATAATTTTTCATATATAAATTATTTAATTTGGAGTTACAGTTGATTTTATATGAATTTTAGAAGTTTATACTAATTTCTGGAATTTCCTAAATAAGAATAATTCCAGAAAAGGCATTACTGCGTCAGCATTGCGTCATGCTGACCTCAGCAGGTCAACAGACCCGGTCCAGGTCAAACCTGACCAGTGGGTACCGCGTGTCAATGTCATTTGTCTAACTAGTTTTTAGTTAGTCCTAACCCTACTTAATTAGCAGGCAAGTCCCATTTGTCATTGACCCAGAGGGGTCAAACTGGGCCCACCCGGGGGTTAACTCGGTCAGCGGGGTCAAACCCCTGGTCGGTAGGTCAAACCCGCCGGCGACTCGACGCCGGCGAGGCCCGAGACGGCGGAGAGCGTCGGAAACGCACTACAGGGCACGGGCGAGGCTGTTCTTGGGCTTGTTAGAAAGCCCTTGCTAGCGCGTGTCTAGTGGTGGTGGAGGCCGGGCCTATGGTGGCCGGAGACAACGACGGCGAGCTCCAAGGCGGCGGCCGGAGTTCGGTAAAGACGGGTTCGGTGCTACGGTGATCCATAAGACGACTTGGTGAGTTCTACAACTTCCTGGGAAGGCTCTGAGCACATTGGTGTGCTCGCACGCGAGCTGCAACGACTATGGCCACGACTGCACCATTGCCGGTGGCAGGGAGCTCACGGCTCCGGTGGCTAGACTGGTTAGGGGAAGGGATTCACTACGGGGAGAAGGGGGAAATGCTCGGGAGCTCACAGCGGATCCAGTAGAGGCAACAGTGAGGCCGGGGAGGTGCTGATGAAGACGGGAGGTCGCCGGCGATCTCGGCGGCCAAACGATGAAGACGAGGTCGGGGGCGGCGTTTTGGGGCGTCTTGCGTCGCGTGGGTAGGTGGGGAGGACGACGACGTTGCGGCGGAGCTCGGGAGAAGCTCGGTCAGGCGAGGCGGTGGTTGTGGCCGCGTGGCAGTGAATGGCGGCGTCGAGCGCGTCGGCCATAGCGGGGGAGGACGAGGGAGAGATCCAGGGAGAGAGGGGAGAGGTGCAGGGGGTTGAGGAGGAGTGCATGGTGACGTCCAGAGCTTCCGGCGTCAAGGGGTGGGGCAGGCAGGCAGGGTGGTGGCGCGGCGAGCTCGGCGGCGTCGCGGTGTCCCTCCTCTGCCTACTGGCAGAGGTAGGCGATGACTTGCAGCGGAGCTGGGCTGGGCCGGCCAGCTGGGCTGGCCAGCTGGGCTGCGCCAGGTGAGGCCAGGTGAGTTTCTACTCTGTTTTATAATTCTGTTTTGTTTTCTTTTTATCTAATCATTTTTCCACTGATTCAAATTCAAAAGAATTTCAAAACAGTGACAAAACCCTTTGAATAATTTTATGTTGCTGGATGGACTTTTCCAACAGCACATAAAACATTTCAAAGTTAATTGAAAATATATCCCATATATTATGAATATAATTCCAAATTCAAATACAATAATGATTTAAATTCAGTGCCAAAATAATTCCTTAAAAATGTTCAATATTTTTGGTTTGGATACAAACCCTTGCCAAAATTATCAAACATTAATGAAGGCCATTTTGGTTTCACTGAATGCAAGCTTAAGGGTTCTTGCCCCTTTTTTATTTAAGTTTTTGAGGCTTCCACTTTCCTCAATTCAAGTTTCAGAAATTTAGACATGATGCAGGATGCTTATGAAACTAATTGCAATCAAATTCTAGGGCCGTGACAACTCACCCCCACTAAACAAGAATCTCGGCCCGAGATTCAAGTCGTGGGGCAAGAAGACAGAGGGACACAAGCTAACACAATCTTCACGATCCAGATGTCTTTCTCGAGGATGTTGATTCATTGCATCACCTTGATCTCGATGTCTTTGCGTTTGAGCTCTTCATCCAACATGATGGCGACAGAAGGAAACTCTACAGGAAACGATCTTCTCAAAGATTGAGCAACTCAAGATCAACTCATGGAGTGAGATATAAAACATCTCTTGAGCTGAGACACGAAACACACATCAGGGTTGATGGAAAGAAGCAGATGATAAAGGTTCAAATTTGGTAGGCAACAATTCCACGCTTAAGTAGGATGGTGCATGGTTTCAAAGTAGCGAGGAGATAATTGCCATGATACCATAACCTAACATCTTAAGGAAGGTGACTCGCATAAATATTCCCTTAAGTGGCAAAAAGAATTACTTTGATTCGGAGATCATTGAAACTCTTTACACCAGCCTAAGGCAATCACAACAATCGTTTGGTGGAGTACTAAGGGATGGTATACTTGGACTAGAATGGATGATGTGGACTACCTTGTTGAAGACAACGCAAGGGATGATTTTGCTTATCATCGGAAATGGATGGGACCCATGGTAAGTCCACTTTTGAAGATGATCCTGAACAACAACTACTGAGGTGCAAGCTGGGAACAAAATGCAAATGTTGGAATGATTCTGGTAACTGGGAGATAACTCAACAGTCGAGAGCAATTCCACCATTTGAATGGTATAGCATAATCGAGGGAACCGAGAGCACAACGACCCCTGAGGAACAACTTCTAGAATAAGTTGCACTAAATCCTCATGGAGAAGATGGGCAAATAGCTCAATCAAGATTCTACAATGATAGATCTTCCGGCTAGGTGTGTCGGCCAGAACAACAACCTTGTCGGGCCTACATCATAAATCTTGGAATAGCTCCAACCATCATATCTGCCTGAGATTCAGATCTGGTTGGTAATAGGATATTTCAGACAACATGTCCGAAAAGAAAGTTTGCAACACAAACCGACGAGACGAAGTTGCAAGATTCTCGGGAATTGAACTACGATAGTAAATTCCAAAACATGAGCTGATTCTGCTACATATATGTGAACACGTTGTCCAAGACAAGCATGACCATGTAGAAATCTTACAACAAAATACTACCGAGTTCAGGTGGGGAACCATCATTGAGGATATCGTGGTCCTTGTGCATCAACTAGTATTCGCACAACAACCCCTTTTCCTTGAACAAATCAATCAGTGGCTTGGTGTGCTAGGGACACATATAGAATGAAAGTTGCAAGTCTCCAAACCACAGAATACTTCGCACATATGCATGAATGATTTGGGATGATTCCAAAGGAGGCAAAACAAACTTTTTCTAATTGACGGCGGCAACTTGCATCAAATGCACATGATTTAAAGGAAGTCACTTCTTTCATCCGAACATATGCTTCATGAACGGAACACGAAGATAATGCTTATAAAGTTTCCAATACTAGCTAGATGTTCAACATGAATCATGGGGGAGACAAAATGCTGCTGATGGGCTCAACAACAACTCATCGGAATTTCCATATCACTGGACTTCCACCATCATGTGAACACGGTGATAGCATTGGTCAGACCAAAAGATATAATGGTGTATGCTTGAGGGATCAACCACGAGTAAGACAACATTACGAACATCGTTGGTTCTGATTTGACTTGACAATAGCCCATACTGAAGTCAAAGTTTTGTCAAGGCAATAGATCCAACAACTGATCATGAGGACCAATTGACGAAGATATCACCTTTCTTCAGCACACACACACACACAAGGATATCCCTTAAGAGTGAACTAAGTAGATTAAGCTTTTATCTTCCAACTCTCCAAGTTGTTGTTAAGCTTAACCAACTAGCTCAGGGGTATCCAACATAGATTCTTGGAGAATGGGTGGTTGGAGGAAAATCAACATGATCACGAACTCAACATAGCGGTCAGGTGACAACTAGGTAATACTCCCGAGAAGATAATCGGAACATCATGAACCACTGATATGATACTAAACTCGAGATCAATCTTGCTTTTCAGGGCAAGACGATATGATCAATAGAGCAAGGATTTGGCAAAATCCTAACTTGTTGATCGAAGAGTGCACCAGGAAATAAGGACTAGGTAGCACAATCTATCTTAGAATGATGATTCAATAACCAACACGCTAAGAATGAGAATATTGTCCATTAACTACCAAGCAACGGAGTTGCTAGGAGTATTGATGTCACACATCACGATTCACTTGTCGGCATTCTGGTTGCGACAACACGACACCGAGGAATGAATAATGATGGCGAGAAGTATCACTGTGTCAAGAATTCATAAGATGGTGTGCAATTCCCATGACATTCTTGACATAAGACGGTAATACTTCAGAATAGAACAGAATCAAAAGCTGGATTGGCATTTTGATCTGCGAAATACAACTACTTTGACCCAATCCTAGATATAAATGAGGTGCTGGAGTTTATTTCTCCTAGTCATTACGGAATAGAATGGCTTGACGGACCACAAGAATAAAAGGGCATTGATGAACACAAATGCACACATACTCTTGGCTAACAACTGATAGAGGATGGTCGGAATACAACTGAAGGGGAACAACTCAGGGAACATATAATTTTCTGAGTTGTGGATGCATAGATTAGTATGTCGAGCAAAGCTCAACATTTCTTCCGGACAACCCATGCAGAAGGGTAGGAGTGCAAGATTCACAATGCAGAATGGAGAACTCATCAAGAGCACTCTGGTTGTGATCTTTTGGTTCAAAGAACTTCTGCCATAAGCGGTTCGTAGTATTTGGAAGAAGGAACTACCACGGACCTCGAGGACTAATGCAAAGGTTACTAATATCCTAAAGGAACTAGCAAACACTATCGACATGAGGTAAGTAGGGTGAATCTCGGGTTCAAAACCCAGGAATAGAATACCTACTACTAAATGGCATCACGGGATGCTTTCGAGAATGGTGGCCAGAATCATCACACCGGAACATAAAACATGTCTAGATTACTAGGTGACTCCCTAAAACACCTAGGGTCATAATAATAGCTCCAACATATATGTCGAGGTAGTAGAGTACCTCAACAAATCATTAGTGTGCTTAACCTGGCCCAATAGGACGTCGGAAGCGGGAAGAAGGGATTTGCAAATGCATCAGATTATCTAGATACCTGGGATGACTCGGACAGCATAACGGCTATAAATGCTCAAAAAGATTTGAGACATCCTGCAAAATGGTGGCATAACCACTCAATATCACAATATCAAGGTTTTGAGATCAACTGTCAACATACGGAAGTAGTAGGAACGGAACTGAGGCTTGAAACTATCAATTCTATAAGTCTATGGATTAGTAACATGCCATCCTGATAGATAGATGAGAAGGCCTAGTTCTTAATCCCCGTAGAAAAGAAGAGGTTGACTCAGATCAGAAGGCATAGGGTAAAGGAGTAAACAGAGCCTTACGTTCCCTTCCACAATCAATTCCCTTACATAACTAAAGCATTTCTAGACTCGACTTCGACTAGTTTGGCTTGGTAACCCTACAGGCAGTCAGGCTCTGATACCAAAGCTGTCAGGACCCCGATCCTAAATCACACCGATCTAGCATGTAACACATCATATCACTTTGCGGCCTCACGCACGGTATTCCCACGGGTGCCACCTTACCTGGCCCGGGACCGTTTGCGCCTTTCGGCTCACGTATATGATAGTGTCGCTAGCATCCATATGACAAAGAACCTGGGCCGACATGGCTAGTCGTGAACCCAAAGCGGCACCAACCCATGGGATTAGGCATACATGAATCAACCTCGAGCATGTCGGTCAACAGCGTGTGAATCCGGGCTGTAGCACTGGGCTAACAGGACTCCGGTAACCCGGGCTGTAGCAGGCTAGGCAGGACTCCGGATGTCACCGCGTGACATTTCCCCGAAGGGACAGACACAGGAGCGAAGTGAAACACATGCCGACCAGTCAAGTGTCCTGAGCAGTAGTGCTGGGCCAGCAGGACTCCGGTGAACCAGGCTGTAGCGGACTACTATGGCTCATGGAAGCACTAGCCTACATTTCCCCATAAAAGAGGCTGCCAAGGATAAACAACTAGATTGTCGGATCCCACACATACCAAGCATTTCAATCATACACACAATATGCTCGATATGTGTAAATACAACATGGCATCACAACAAGACTCTACGACTCAAGTATTTATTCATTAGGCTCCAAAGAGCGAGATATTACAAACATGGGTCTCACGACCCAACATTCAGAGCATACAAGTCAAAACACATGCGAAAGCTTAACATGTCTGAGTACAGACATCTACAAATGAAAAAGGCTGAGAAGCCTGACTATCTACAAGACCCTCCCAAGGTACAAGATCGTAGCTGAGGTAACGAGCTAAACGTCGAAGTCCACACAGAACTACTAACGAGACTGACGTCTCTCTGCAAAACATAAAAATAAACAAACGTGAGTACAAATGTACCCAGCAAGACTTACATCAAGACTATCTACATATGCATCGGTATCAACAAAGGGGGTGGTGGAGTTTAACTGCAGCAAGCCAGCTTTGACTCAGTGGCTAACCTGAACTACGACTGCAAGTAACTCTTTTGAGGTGGCGCACACGAGTCCACATATTCTCCATATCAATACACCACTATGGATCCGCTCCCATCTCCCTACGAGAACGCCATCCATAACACTCACGCTTATCTTGCGAGTTTTAGGGTATCCACTTTCACTTGTCTATGAACTATGCAAGGGGTCCAAGTTTCCATATATATCCGAGGAATCCGGCTATTCGAATAGATGATGATAACCCTGCAGGGGTGTACTTCTTCACACACGCTCTCGCCACTTATCGCCTTGTGCACGTCATGTACCTCGGCAACCTTCAAGCGGAAGCCAGGTGAGGGAGTCGGCCACGACCTGACTAACCACACAAGTCTCTCGTCCAGGTTTATCGCCTATTCGGGTTCCATCCGCAAGGAGATCCGGCCGGGGTGTCGCTCACGGCCCCAAACGATGTGAGCAGGGTTCCCAAGCCCACCAACCGGGTGCCACTTGGTACACCGTGCCACTGTGCCTAGTCTGTCCCAAGCCCACCTGTACCGGGTGCCACTTGGTAGACTACTAACACTACCTACAAACACCAGAAACTAGTTGCAACTCCTGGACAGAGATCAAGTTGATTAATAAGTCGAGAGAGCTTGGAGCGCCCGGAGCCCAATGTGTGGTAGTAACTGTTCATGGATCACAAACACAGAACTCAGTTCCTGAGGACGGTTTCAATGAGACAACCCACCATGTACTCCTACATGGCCTCTCACCGCTACCTTTACCAAATCGTGTTCACACACTTAGCTCTCAATAGTAGGACATGTTCACCACATTCCAATTCATTCCCGATGAATCAGACCGGACTCAACTCTAAGCAGTAGCAGGCATGACAAACAAGCATGAATGAGTAGGCACATCAGGGCTCAAACAACTCCTACTCATGCTAGTGGGTTTCATATATTTACTGTGGCAATGACAGGTCATGCAGAGGAAAGGGTTCAACTACCGCAGCATGTAACAGTTGAATCGGTGTTGCCCTAATGCAGTAAAAGAGAGCAAGAGCGAGAGAGTGGGACTGTATTGGAATGAACAAGGGGGTTTTTGCTTGCCTGGCACTTCTGAAGATAGTATAGCTCTTCATCGGTGTCATCGAATTCATCACTGGAACAACGTCTACCGAGGGGGAACAAACAACGGCAACTGAGAAAGAACACAATTAACACATGACGATATGCAACAATATGATGCATGCTATGACATGGCAACATGAATGTGTTTTGGGCTAATGCAAGCTAGAACATATTGAAATGATCCATTTGAACCAGAGATTCAAATGCAAACCATTTTTTGAAGTCATATTAGTGCAATAACTTGTTTCACCTAAACAGCAATGTTAAAGTGCTCTAACATGCATGAAACTAGGATAGATGGATAAATTGAATTTTTCTGATAATTTTTCAAATATAAATTATTTAATTTGGAGTTACGGTTGATTTTATATGAATTTTAGAAGTTTATACTAATTTCTGGAATTTCCTGAATAAGAATAATTCCAGAAAAGGCATTACTGCATCAGCATTGCGTCATGCTGACCTCAGCAGGTCAACAGACCCGGTCCAGGTTAAACCTGACCAGTGGGTCCCACGTGTCAGTGTCATTAGTCTAACTAGTTTTTAGTTAGTCCCAACCCTACTTAATTAGCAGGCAGGTCCCATTTGTCATTGACCCAGAGGGGTCAAACTGGGCCCACCCGGGGGTTAACTCGGTTAGCGGGGTCAAACCCCTGGTCGGCAGGTCAAACCCGCCGGTGACTCGACACCGGTGAGGCCCGAGACGGCGGAGAGCATCGGAAACGCGCTACAGGGCACGGGCGAGGCTGTTCTTGGGCTTGTTAGAAAGCCCTTGCTAGCGCGCATCTAGTGGTGGTGGAGGCCGGGCCTATGGTGGCCGGAGACAACGACGGTGAGCTCCAAGGTGGCGGGCGGAGTTCGGCAAAGACGGGTTCGGTGCTACGGTGATCCATAAGACGAGTTGGTGAGTTCTACAACTTCCTGGGAAGGCTCTGAGCACATTGGTGTGCTCGTACGCGAGCTGCAACGACTATGGCCACGACTGCACCATTGCCAGCGGCGAGGAGCTCACGGCTCCGGTGGCTAGACTGGTTAGGGGAAGGGATTCACTGCGGGGAGAAGGGGGAAATGCTCGGGAGCTCACAGCGGATCCGGTAGAGGCAACGGTGAGGCCGGGGAGGTGCTGATGAAGACGGGAGGTTGCCGGCGATCTCGGCGGCCAAACGATGAAGGCGAGGTCGGGGGCGGCTTTTGGGGCGTCCGGCGTCGCGCGAGTAGGTGGGGAGGACGACGACGTCGCGGCGGAGCTCGGGAGCAGCTCGGTCAGGCGAGGCGGTGGTTGTGGCCGCGTGGCAGTGAACGGCGGCGTCGAGCGCATCGGCCATAGCGGGGGAGGACGAGGGAGAGATCCAGGGAGAGAGGGGAGAGGTGCAGGGGGTCGAGGAGGAGTGCGTGGCGACGTCCAAAGCTTCCGGCGTTGAGGGGGAGGGGCAGACAGGCAAGGTGGTGGCGTGGCGAGCTCGGCGGCGTCGCGGTGTCCCTCCTCTGCCTACTGGCAGAGGTAGGCGATGACTGGCAGCGGCGCTAGGCTGGGCTGGCCAGGTTGGCTGCGACAGGTGAGGCCAGGTGAGTTTCTACTCTGTTTTATAATTCTGTTTTGTTTTCTTTTTATCTAATCATTTTTCCACTGATTCAAATTCAAAAGAATTTCAAAATAGTGACAAAACCCTTTGAATAATTTTATGTTGCTAGATGGACTTTTCCAACAGCACATAAAACATTTCAAAGTTAATTGAAAATATATCCCATATATTATGAATATAATTCCAAATTCAAATACAATAATGATTTAAATTCAGTGCCAAAATAATTCCTTAAAAATGTTCAATATTTTTGGTTTGGATACAAACCCTTGCCAAAATTATCAAACATTAATGAAGGCCATTTTGGTTTCACTGAATGCAAGCTTAAGGGTTTTTGCCCCTTTTTTATTTAAGTTTTTGAGGCTTCCACTTTCCTTAATTCAAGTTCCAGAAATTTAGACATGATGCAGGATGCTTATGAAACTAATTGCAATCAAATTCTAGGGTTGTGACAGACTATGTTTGGAATACATGCCTACATTATATCAATGAACTGGAGGTAGTTCTGTGTCACCCTAGGTTATGACTGTTTCATGATGAACCGCATCCGGCATAATTCTCCATCACCGATCCATTGCCTACGAGCTTTCCATATATTGTTCTTCGCTTATTTACTTTTCCGTTGCTATTGCTATCATCACTACAAAATACCAAAAACATTACTTTTACTACTGTTACCTTTTGCTACCGTTATCACCACTATCATATTACTTTGCTACTAAACACTTTGCTGCAGATATTAAGTTTCCAGGTGTGGTTGAATGGAGAACTCAGCTGCTAATACTTGAGAATATTCTTTGGCTCCCCTTGTGTCGAATCAATAAATTTGGGTTGAATACTGTTGCGATCCCCTATACTTGTGGGTTATCAAGACTATTTTCTCGCACCGTTACCGGGGAGCATAGCTCTATTCTTTGAGTCACTTGGGATATAAATATGCTTATCATTATGAAGAAGTTGAGAGATCCAAAAACCAAGATCTATCCCTCAACTACGAGGGGTGGTAAGGAACTGCCATCTAGCTCTGCACTTGATTCACCTTCTGTTTTGAGTAAGCTTGCGACACCTACACCTACACCTGCTTCTGCTATTCGTTCTGATATGTCGCATGTTATTGATGATGCCACTTCTGCTATGCATGATACTTATGATGAAACTACCTCTATGCCTGATACTACTATGCCACTTAGTGCTTTTCTTGATGAACAACTTGCTAGGGCTAGAGAAATTGAAAATATTGAATCTGATGATACTGATGAAAGTGATGATGAAGAACCACTTGCCATTCCTAAGGGTTATGTTTTTGATCAAGATGCTTCTTTAGCTATTTTAGCTTGCAGAAATAGAATTGAACTTAAAAGATTATTAGCTAAATGGATTAAGCAATCTCTAAATGCTAGAATGAAACCTGACCCTGCTTTTGCTACTTCACCTATCTTTGTTACTGATAAGGATTATGAATTCTCTGTTGATCCTGATATAATTACTTTGGTTGAATCTGATCCTTTTCATTGTTATGAATCTGAAACTGTTGTGGCACATCTTAGTAAATTGAATGATATAGCCACCCTATTCACTAATGATGAGAGAACTCGCTACTTTTATATCCTTCAAATATTTCCGTTCTCATTAAACGGTGATGCTAAGATATGGTTTAATTATCTTGATCCTGGTTGTGTGCGTAGTCCCTAGGATATGACTTATCACTTCTCTGCTAAATATTTCCCAGCTCATAAGAAACAAGCTGCTTTAAGGGACATATATAATTTTGTGCAAATTGAAGAAGAGAGTCTCCCACAAGCTTGGGGGAGGCTTCTCCAATTACTTAATGCTTTGCCTGATCATCCTCTTAAGAAAAATGAAATACTTGATATCTTTTATAATGGACTAACCGATGCCTCCAGAGATTACCTGGATAGTTGTGCTGGTTCTGTTTTCAGGGAAAGAACACCGGATGAAGCTAAAATTCTATTGAATAATATGTTGACAAATGAAAATAATTGGACACCTCCGGAGCCAATTCCTGAGCCTATTCCTAAACCAACTCTGAAGAAGAGGGGTATTCTATTTCTCAGTCCTGAAGATATGCAAGAGGCAAAGAAATCTATGAAAGAAAAGGGTATTAAAGCTGAAGATGTTAAGAATTTACCTCCTATTGAAGAAATACATGGTCTTAATTTACCGCCTATTGAAGAAACATATAATCCAAATCCTTTACCTATTGAAGAAACTCATGGTCTTGATAACCCGACACAGGTAGTAAAGGTAAATTCTCTCTATAGATATGATAAAGCTGTAATCCCATTTACTAAAATTGCTAGCCCATGCTTAGATGAGTTTGATAAATTTCTGGCTAAGCAAGAAGATTTTAATGCTTATTTTGGTAGACAATTAAAATACAATTCAAATATGCTTGGACACTTGGGTGATTATATGGCTAATGTCAAAGGTGAACTTAAACTTATTAGTAAACATGCTTCTATGGTTACCACTCAAGTAGAACAAGTACTTAAAGCTCAAAATGATTTGCTCAATGAATTGGATAATAAGAATAATGATAATGCTATTAGAGTTATGACTAGAGGTGTTAGAATGACTCATGAACCTTTGTATCCTGAAGGCCATCCTAAGAGAATTGAGCAAGATTCTCATAGAAATAATTTAGATGCACCTAGTTCTTCTAAAAAGAAGAAAAAGAAAAATGATAGGACTTTGCATGCTTCTAGTGACCCTATTGTTGAAACACCTGAGAATCCAACTGATATTTCTATTTATGATGCTGAAACACAACCTGGTAATGAAACTGAAACTAGTGATAATGTCAATAATAATGTTCATGATGATGCTCAACCTACTAATGATAATGATATAGAAATTGAACCTGCTGTTGATCTTGATAACCCACAATCAAAGAATCAACATTATGATAAGAAAGACTTTGTTGCTAGGAAACATGGTAAAGAAAGAGAGCCTTGGGTTCAGAAACACATGCCCTTTCCTCCCAAACCATCCAAGAAAAAGGATGATTAGGATTTTGAGCGCTTTGGTCAAATGATTAGACCTATATCTTTTTGCGTATGCGATTAACTGATATGCTCAAAACCAATCCTTATGCTAAGTATATGAAAGATATTACTACAAATAAAAGAAAGATACCGGAAGCTGAAATTTCCACCATGCTTGCTAGTTACACTTTTAAGGGTGGAATACCAAAGAAACTTGGAGATCCAGGAGTACCCACTATACCATGCTCTATTAAAAGAAACTATGTTAAAACTGCTTTATGTGATCTTGGAGCCGGTGTTAGTGTTATGCCTCTCTCTTTATATCGTAGACTTGATTTTAATAAGTTGACACCTACTGAAATATCTTTGCAAATGGCTGATAAATCAACTGCTATACCTGTCAGTATTTGTGAGGATGTGCCTGTTGTAGTTGCAAATGTTACTATTTTAACGGACTTTGTTATTCTTGATATTCTCGAGGACGATAGTATGTCTATTATTCTTGGAAGACCCTTTTTGAATACTGCGGGGGCTGTTATTGATTGCACTAAAGGCAATGTCACTTTTCATGTTAATGGTAATGAGCACACGGTACACTTCCCGAGGAAACAACCTCAAGTTCATAGTATCAACTCTATTGGAAAAATTCCATCGATTATATTTGGAGGTTTTGAATTTCCTCTTCCTACTGTCAAGAAGAAATATGATATTCTTATTATTGGGGATGTGCATATCCCCGTTGAGGTAACATAGTGTTATTCGAAATATCCCCGTTGAGGTAGCAAAGGCACCCGTTTTGGTGCAACGAGACCAAGACCAGTCCAACGGCAGGGAAGAAGTCATTGTGGAGCCCAAGCCAGCGTCACCACCAGAGCCTTTGGCAGGCGAGGACCAACTTTAGTCAGGATAAGTGTACCAGATGTTCCCCTTCAAAATGGCCAATTGTTGGCGCCCTTCCCGCTCAATATTTGGGAAGAGGCCCAGGGCCTTTGCCTATAAATAGGACTAGCCACCACTAGGGTAGAGAGATCGAGAATCGGCCAACCCAGAAACAAGCTGGGATCAGATCGTGTAGCATCACAGAGAGAGAGAAGGGTGATTGAACTCCTCCCAGCAGTTCATCGCCCCAGCCAAGGACAGACCCTCGCGAGGCTGTTCTTCCTTGTATTGCTCATCATCATCAGCCCAAGAGGCAATCCACCACACCACACACTGGAGTAGGGTATTACAGCACAACGGTGGCCCGAACCAGTATAAACCCTGTGTCTCTTGTGTTGTTCTTTCCATAGCTTAGATCTTAGCGTGGCGGTGGGGCGCAGGTAGGTAGATGGAGAAATCTCCGCGCGCACCCCAGTGTTCGAACCTCAAGGGTCTGCCGGAACCCGGAAACCGACATTTGGCGCGCCAGGTAGGGGTGCGCCGGAATTCGTCTTCCACCACCCCGTTCTCCTCCGACCATCGCATCCATGTCTGACGCTCGTCGGGCCCGCGCCGAGCGCCGGGCCGCTCTCGCTTCCCACGTCGCCCAGACGGCTCCTGTCGGCGGGCGTCCTCGCCGTTCCCCGTCACCTTCCATCAACGCCGCCACCGGCCCAGCGGGGGACGAGCAGCAAGCGTCGGCTCAGCATCCGTCCGTGCGGCAAGACGGCCGCACCGCTACTCCCTCGCTCACCCCAGCTGGTTCTTCGTCCCGCGCGCTCCGCGCACCCATGGAGGCTCAAGCTGCGCTCATCGCAGCAAACGAGCTCCTGCGCTACCATCCCGTCGACGACGTCTACAAAGAATGGCTCGACCGCATCGCCGAGCTCGTCCGCGCCGCAGGGGGCTCTCCTGCGCCGTCCGTTCCGCTGCACCGCACCCTGCTCCGCGCGGGCGACGAAGCTCCCTCGGCGCCCCGGCCGCCTCCTCCTCAAGAAGGAGCCATGGCTCCAAGGCGTGTGGCCCCTGGGCGGAACCCGCTCCGTCAGGTGCCAGCGCGTCAAGAGCAGAGCTGCCAAGAAGTCCCTCGCCCGCAAGAAGCTGCCCGGGCGCTCCTTGCTCCAGCACGTCGCAACCATGCTCCTTCTCCCGCACGTCAAGACCCCGCGCTGCTCCCAGCTGCAGCGCGTGGGGACATGCAAGACCAAGCTCTCCGTCACCCAAGGCCTCCCGTGGCCACAGCAGGCTGCCGCGCCTTCACCACCGAGCTATGCAGCGTCGCGTGGCCCGACAAGTTCAAGCCAGACCTGCCTCCTCGTTAGGACGGCACGGCCGACCCTGCAGAGTTCCTCCAGCTCTATGAGCTGGGCATTGAAGCTGCCAACGGAGACGAGAAGGTCATGGCGAACTGGTTTCCCATGGCGCTCAAGGACGGGGCCCGCACCTGGCTCCTGAACCTGGCTCTAGGCACGATCTCCTCTTGGGACGAGATGCGCACCCGCTTCATCGCCAACTTCCAAGGTACTCGCGACCGGCCACCCGCCGTGAGCGACATGCGCCGCATCAAGCAACAACCCGGAGAGACCCTGTAGAAGTACATCCAGCGCTTCAACAACGCACGCCTCAAGATTCCCAAGGTGACCGAGGAGGCCATCATCTCAGCCTTCTCTGACGGCGTGCGCGATGTCAAGATGAAGGAGGAGCTGGCGATGCATGAAGACCTATGCACTTCCTTGGAGTTGTTCAACTTGGCAACCAAGTGCGCTAGGGCTAAGGAAGGGCGTCTCTCCCTCCTCGAGCTGCCTCTTGCAGACCCAGAAGAGAAGAAGCCCAAGGCCAAGGATGTGAAGCGCAAGGGGGCTGCCGTGCTCGCCGCAGAACCAGACACCAAGCGGGGCAGAGATCAGCCCGAACCTTCCAACGGCAGTCGGTACTGTGTGTACCACGACCTCCACACCCACAATACCAACGAATGTCAAGAGCATCCTGCATCCTGGGAGGGGCTCAAGCCCCAGCCTCTCAGCGCATCTTCAAGCAGTTCGCCCGCGAAGTGAATGCACTCCTCCCCAAGCTGGAAGCCACGCGCCCTATCAGGTGGTCGGCGTGCGCCATCACGTTCAGCTCAGCAGATCAGCTCAAGTGTGCGGCTACAGCCGGAGTCCTCCCGATGCTTTGTTCCCCAATCATCAGCAACGTGGTGGTCACCAGGACCCTCATCAATGGCGGGGCAGGGCTCAACGTCCTGTCCGTGGAAACATTCAACAATCTCCAAGTGCCCTACAACCAGCTTCAGCCAACCAAGCCTTTCTTCGGAGTCACCGACGGCTCCACGGTCCCGATTGGGGCAGGCAGGCAGGGTGGTGGCGTGGCGAGCTCGGCGGCGTCGCGGTGTCCCTCCTCTGCCTACTGGCAGAGGTAGGCGATGACTGGCAGCGGAGCTGGGCTGGGCCGGCCAGCTGGGCTGGCCAGCTGGGCTGCGCCACGTGAGGCCAGGTGAGTTTCTACTCTGTTTTATAATTCTGTTTTGTTTTCTTTTTATCTAATCATTTTTCCACTGATTCAAATTCAAAAGAATTTCAAAACAGTGACAAAACCCTTTGAATAATTTTATGTTGCTGGATGGACTTTTCCAACAGCACATAAAACATTTCAAAGTTAATTGAAAATATATCCCATATATTATGAATATAATTCCAAATTCAAATACAATAATGATTTAAATTCAGTGCCAAAATAATTCCTTAAAAATGTTCAATATTTTTGGTTTGGATACAAACCCTTGCCAAAATTATCAAACATTAATGAAGGCCATTTTGGTTTCACTGAATGCAAGCTTAAGGGTTCTTGCCCCTTTTTTATTTAAGTTAAGAGGCTTCCACTTTCCTCAATTCAAGTTTCAGAAATTTAGACATGATGCAGGATGCTTATGAAACTAATTGCAGTCAAATTCTAGGGCCGTGACAACTCACCCCCACTAAACAAGAATCTCGGCCCGAGATTCAAGTCGTGAGGCAAGAAGACAGAGGGACACAAGCTAACACAATCTTCACGATCCAGATGTCTTTCTCGAGGATGTTGATTCATTGCATCACCTTGATCTCGATGTCTCTGCGTTTGAGCTCTTCATCCAACATGATGGCGACAGAAGGAAACTCTACAGGAAACGATCTTCTCAAAGATCGAGCAACTCAAGATCAACTCATGGAGTGAGATATAAAACATCTCTTGAGCTGAGACACGAAACACACATCAGGGTTGATGGAAAGAAGCAGATGATAAAGGTTCAAATTTGGTAGGCAACAATTCCACGCTTAAGTAGGATGGTGCATGGTTTCAAAGTAGCGAGGAGATAATTGCCATGATACCATAACCTAACATCTTAAGGAAGGTGACTCGCAGAAATATTCCCTTAAGTGGCAAAAAGAATTACTTTGATTCGGAGATCATTGAAACTCTTTACACCAGCTTAAGGCAATCACAACAATTGTTTGGTGGAGTACTAAGGGATGGTATACTTTGACTAGAATGGATGATGTGGACTACTTGTTGAAGACAACGCAAGGGATGATTTTGCTTCTCATCGGAAACGGATGGGACCCATGGTAAGTCCACTTTTGAAGATGATCCTGAACAACAACTACTGAGGTGCAAGCTGGGAACAAAATGCAAATGTTGGAATGATTCTGGTAACTGGGAGATAACTCAACAGTCGAGAGCAATTCCACCATTTGAATGGTATAGCATAATCGAGGGAACCGAGAGCACAACGACCCCTGAGGAACAACTTCTAGAATAAGTTGCACTAAATCCTCATGGAGAAGATGGGCAAATAGCTCAATCAAGATTCTACAACGATAGATCTTCCGGCTAGGTGTGTCGGCCAGAACAACAACCTTGTCGGGCCTACATCATAAATCTTGGAATAGCTCCAACCATCATATCTGCCTGAGATTCAGATCTGGTTGGTAATAGGATATTTCAGACAACATGTCCGGAAAGAAAGTTTGCAACACAAACCGACGAGACGATGTTGCAAGATTCTCGGGAATTGAACTACGATAGTAAATTCCAAAACATGAGCTGATTCTGCTACATATATGTGAACACGTTGTCCAAGACAAGCATGACCATGTAGAAATCTTACAACAAAATACTACCGAGTTCAGGTGGGGAACCATCATTGAGGATATCGAGGTCCTTGTGCATGAACTAGTATTCGCACAACAACCCCTTTTCCATGAACAAATCAATCAGTGGCTTGGTGTGCTAGGGACACATATAGAATGAAAGTTGCAAGTCTCCAAACCACAGAGTACTTCGCACATATGCATGAATGATTTGGGATGATTCCAAAGGAGGCAAAACAAACTTTCTCTAATTGACGGCGGCAACTTGCATCAAATGCACATGATTTAAAGGAAGTCACTTCTTTCATCCGAACATATGCTTCATGAACGGAACACGAAGATAATGCTTATAAAGTTTCCAATACTAGCTAGATGTTCAACATGAATCATGGGGGAGACAAAATGCTGCTGATGGGCTCAACAACAACTCATCGGAATTTCCATATCACTGGACTTCCACCATCATGTGAACACGGTGATAGCATTGGTCAGACCAAAAGATATAATGGTGTATGCTTGAGGGATCAACCACGAGTAAGACAACATTACGAACATCGTTGGTTCTGATTTGACTTGACGATAGCCCATACTGAAGTCAAAGTTTTGTCAAGGCAATAGATCCAACAACTGATCATGAGGACCAATTGACGAAGATATCACCTTTCTTCAGCACACACACACACAAGGATATCCCTTAAGAGTGAACTAAGTAGATTAAGCTTTTATCTTCCAACTCTCCAAGTTGTTGTTAAGCTTAACCAACTAGCTCAGGGGTATCCAACAGAGATTCTTGGAGAATGGGTGGTTGGAGGAAAATCAACATGATCACGAACTCAACATAGCGGTCAGGTGACAACTAGGTAATACTCCCGAGAAGATAATCGGAACATCATGAACCACTGATATGATACTAAGCTCGAGATCAATCTTGCTTTTCAGGGCAAGACGATATGATCAATAGAGCAAGGATTTGGCAAAATCCTAACTCGTTGATCGAAGAGTGCACCAGGAAATAAGGACTAGGTAGCACAATCTATCTTAGAATGATGATTCAATAACCAACACGCTAAGAATGAGAATATTGTCCATTAACTACCAAGCAACGGAGTTGCTAGGAGTATTGATGTCACACATCACGATTCACTTGTCGGCATTCTGGTTGCGACAACACGACACCGAGGAATGAATAATGATGGCGAGAAGTATCACTGTGTCAAGAATTCATAAGATGGTGTGCAATTCCCATGACATTCTTGACATAAGACGGTAATACTTCAGAATAGAACAGAATCAAAAGCTGGATTGGCATTTTGATCTGCGAAATACAACTACTTTGACCCAATCCTAGATATAAATGAGGTGCTGGAGTTTATTTCTCCTAGCCATTACGGAATAGAATGGCTTGACGGACCACAAGAATAAAAGGGCATTGATGAACACAAATGCACACATACTCTTGGCTAACAACTGATAGAGGATGGTCGGAATACAACTGAAGGGGAACAACTCAGGGAACATATAATTTTCTGAGTTGTGGATGCATAGATTAGTATGTCGAGCAAAGCTCAACATTTCTTCCGGACAACCCATGCAGAAGGGTAGGAGTGCAAGATTCACAATGCAGAATGGAGAACTCATCAAGAGCACTCTGGTTGTGATCTTTTGGTTCAAAGAACTTCTGCCATAAGCGGTTCGTAGTATTTGGAAGAAGGAACTACCACGGACCTCGAGGACTAATGCAAAGGTTACTAATATCCTAAAGGAACTAGCAAACACTATCGACATGAGGTAAGTAGGGTGAATCTCGGGTTCAAAACCCAGGAATAGAATACCTAATACTAAATGGCATCACGGGATGCTTTCCAGAATGGTGGCCAGAATCATCACACCGGAACATAAAACATGGCTAGATTACTAGGTGACTCCCTAAAACACCTAGGGTCATAATAATAGCTCCAACATATATGTCGAGGTAGTAGAGTACCTCAACAAATCGTTAGTGTGCTTAACCTGGCCCAATAGGACGTCGGAAGCTGGAAGAAGGGATTTGCAAATGCATCAGATTATCTAGATACCTGGGATGACTCGGACAGCATAACGGCTATAAATGCTCAAAAAGATTTGAGACATCCTGCAAAATGGTGGCATAACCACTCAATATCACAATATCAAGGTTCTGAGATCAACTGTCAACATACGAAAGTAGTAGGAACGGAACTGAGGCTTGAAACTATCAATTCTATAAGTCTATGGATTAATAACATGCCATCCTGATAGATAGATGAGAAGGCCTAGTTCTTAATCCCCGTAGAAAAGAAGAGGTTGACTCAGATCAGAAGGCATAGGGTAAAGGAGTAAACAGAGCCTTACGTTCCCTTCCACAATCAATTCCCTTACATAACTAAAGCATTTCTAGACTCGACTTCGACTAGTTTGGCTTGGTAACCCTACAGGCAGTCAGGCTCTGATACCAAAGCTGTCAGGACCCCGATCCTAAATCACACCGATCTAGCATGTAACACATCATATCACTTTGCGGCCTCATGCACGGTATTCCCACAGGTGCCACCTTACCTGGCCCGGGACCGTTTGCGCCTTTCGGCTCACGTATATGATAGTGTCGCTAGCATCCATATGACAAAGAACCTGGGCTGACATGGCTAGTCGTGAACCCAAAGCGGCACCAACCCATGGGGACAGGCATACATGAATCAACCTCGAGCATGTCGGTCAACAGCGTGTGAATCCGGGCTGTAGCACTGGGCTAACAGGACTCCGGTAACCCGGGCTATAGCAGGCTAGGCAGGACTCCGGATGTCACCGCGTGACATTTCCCCGAAGGGACAGACACAGGAGCGAAGTGAAACACATGCCGACCAGTCAAGTGTCCTGAGCAGTAGTGCTGGGCTAGCAGGACTCCGGTGAACCGGGCTGTAGTGGACTACTATGGCTCATGGAAGCACTAGACTACATTTCCCCATAAAAGAGGCTGCCAAGGATAAACAACTAGATTGTCGGATCCCACACATACCAAGCATTTCAATCATACACACAATATGCTCGATATGTGTAAATACAACATGGCATCACAACAAGACTCTACGACTCAAGTATTTATTCATTAGGCTCCAAAGAGCGAGATATTACAAACATGGGTCTCACGACCCAACATTCAGAGCATACAAGTCAAAACACATGCGGAAGCTTAACATGTCTGAGTACAGACATCTACAAATGAAAAAGGCTGAGAAGCCTGACTATCTACAAGACCCTCCCAAGGTACAAGATCGTAGCTGAGGTAACGAGCTAAACGTCGAAGTCCACACGGAACTACTAGCGAGACTGATGTCTCTCTGCAAAACATAAAAATAAACAAACGTGAGTACAAATGTACCCAGCAAGACATACATCAGGACTATCTACATATGCATCGGTATCAACAAAGGGGGTGGTGGAGTTTAACTGCAGCAAGCCAGCTTTGACTCAGTGGCTAACCTGAACTACGACTGCAAGTAACTCTTTTGAGGTGGCGCACACGAGTCCACATATTCACCATATCAATACACCACTATGGATCCGCTCCCATCTCCCTACGAGAACGCCATCCATAACACTCACGCTTATCTTGCGAGTTTTAGGGTATCCACTTTCACTTGTCTATGAACTATGCAAGGGGTCCAAGTTTCCATATATATCCGAGGAATCCGGCTATTCGAATAGATGATGATAACCCTGCAGGGGTGTACTTCTTCACACACGCTCTCGCCACTTATCGCCTTGTGCACGTCATGTACCTCGGCAACCTTCAAGCGGAAGCCAGGTGAGGGAGTCGGCCACGACCTGACTAACCACACAAGTCTCTCGTCCAGGTTTATCGCCTATTCGGGTTCCATCCGCAAGGAGATCCGGCCGGGGTGTCGCTCACGGCCCCAAACGATGTGAGCAGGGTTCCCAAGCCCACCAACCGGGTGCCACTTGGTACACCGTGCCACTGTGCCTAGTCTGTCCCAAGCCCACCTGTACCGGGTGCCACTTGGTAGACTACTAACACTACCTACAAACACCAGAAACTAGTTGCAACTCCTGGACAGAGATCAAGTTGATTAATAAGTCGAGAGAGCTTGGAGCGCCCGGAGCCCAATGTGTGGTAGTAACTGTTCATGGATCACAAACACAGAACTCAGTTCCTGAGGACGGTTTCAATGAGACAACCCACCATGTACTCCTACATGGCCTCTCACCGCTACCTTTACCAAATCGTGTTCACACACTTAGCTCTCAATAGTAGGACATGTTCACCACATTCCAATTCATTCCCGATGAATCAGACCGGACTCAACTCTAAGCAGTAGCAGGCATGACAAACAAGCATGAATGAGTAGGCACATCAGGGCTCAAACAACTCCTACTCATGCTAGTGGGTTTCATCTATTTACTGTGGCAATGACAGGTCATGCAGAGGAAAGGGTTCAACTACCGCAACATGTAACAGTTGAATCGGTGTTGCCCTAATGCAGTAAAAGAGAGCAGGAGCGAGAGAGTGGGACTGTATCAGAATGAACAAGGTTTTTTTTGCTTGCCTGGCACTTCTGAAGATAGTATAGCTCTTCATCGGTGTCATCGAATTCATCGCTGGAACAACGTCTACTGAGGGGGAACAAACAACGGCAACTGAGAAAGAACACAATTAACACATGACGATATGCAACAATATGATGCATGCTATGACATGGCAACATGAATGTGTTTTGGGCTAATGCAAGCTAGAACATATTGAAATGAGTCCATTTGAACCAGAGATTCAAATGCAAACCATTTTTTGAAGTCATATTAGTGCAATAACTTGTTTCACCTAAACAGCAATGTTAAAGTGCTCTAACATGCATGAAACTAGGATAGATGGATAAATTGAATTTTTCTGATAATTTTTCATATATAAATTATTTAATTTGGAGTTACGGTTGATTTTATATGAATTTTAGAAGTTTATACTAATTTCTGGAATTTCCTGAATAAGAATTATTCCAGAAAAGGCATTACTGCATCAGCATTGCGTCATGCTGACCTCAGCAGGTCAACAGACCCGGTCCAGGTTAAACCTGACCAGTGGGTCCCGCGTGTCAGTGTCATTAGTCTAACTAGTTTTTAGTTAGTCCCAACCCTACTTAATTAGCAGGCAGGTCCCATTTGTCATTGACCCAGAGGGGTCAAACTGGGCCCACCCGGGGGTTAACTCGGTCAGCGGGGTCAAACCCCTGGTTGGCAGGTCAAACCCGCCGGTGACTCGACACCGGCGAGGCCCGAGACGGCGGAGAGCGTCGGAAACGCGCTACAGGGCACGGGCGAGGCTGTTCTTGGGCTTGTCAGAAAGCCCTTGCTAGTGCGCATCTAGTGGTGGTGGAGGCCGGGCCTATGGTGGCCGGAGACAACGACAGTGAGCTCCAAGGCGGCGGCCGGAGTTCGGCAAAGACGGGTTCGGTGCTACGGTGATCCATAAGACGAGTTGGTGAGTTCTACAACTTCCTGGGAAGGCTCTGAGCACATTGGTGTGCTCGTACACGAGCTGCAACGACTATGGCCACGACTGCACCATTGCCAGCGGCGAGGAGCTCACGGCTCCGGTGGCTAGATTGGTTAGGGGAAGGGATTCACTGCGGGGAGAAGGGGGAAATGCTCGGGAGCTCACAGCGGATCCAGTAGAGGCAACGGTGAGGCCGGGGAGGTGCTGATGAAGACGGGAGGTCGCCGGCGATCTCGGCGGCCAAACGATGAAGGCGAGGTCGGGGCGGCTTTTGGGGCGTCCGGCGTCGCGTGAGTAGGTGGGGAGGACGACGACGTCGCGGCAGAGCTCGGGAGAAGCTCGGTCAGGCGAGGCCGTGGTTGTGGCCGCGTGGCAGTGAACGGCGGCGTCGAGCGCGTCGGCCATAGAGGGGGAGGACGAGGGAGAGATCCAGGGAGAGAGGGGAGAGGTGTAGGGGGTCGAGGAGGAGTGCGTGGCGACGTACAAAGCTTCCGGCGTTGAGGGGGAGGGGCAGACAGGCAAGGTGGTGGCGTGGCGAGCTCGGCGGCGTCGCGGTGTCCCTCCTCTGCCTACTGGCAGAGGTAGGCGATGACTGGCAGTGGCGCTAGGCTGGGCCGGCCAGGTGGGCTGCGACAGGTGAGGCCAGGTGAGTTTCTACTCTATTTTATAATTCTGTTTTGTTTTCTTTTTATCTAATAATTTTTCCACTGATTCAAATTCAAAAGAATTTCAAAACAGTGACAAAACCCTTTGAATAATTTTATGTTGCTAGACGAACTTTTCCAACAGCACATAAAACATTTCAAAGTTAATTGAAAATATATCCCATATATTATGAATATAATTCCAAATTCAAATACAATAATGATTTAAATTCAGTGCCAAAATAATTCCTTAAAAATGTACAATATTTTTGGTTTGGATACAAACCCTTGCCAAAATTATCAAACATTAATGAAGGCCATTTTGGTTTCACTGAATGCAAGCTTAAGGGTTTTTGCCCCTTTTTTTATTTAAGTTTTTGAGGCTTCCACTTTCCTCAATTCAAGTTTCAGAAATTTAGACATGATGCAGGATGCTTATGAAACTAATTGCAATCAAATTCTAGGGTTGTGACAGACTATGTTTGGAATACATGCCTACATTATATCAATGAACTGGAGGTAGTTCTGTGTCACCCTAGGTTATGACTGTTTCATGATGAACCGCATCCGGCATAATTCTCCATCACCGATCCATTGCCTACGAGCTTTCCATATATTGTTCTTCGCTTATTTACTTTTCCGTTGCTATTGCTATCATCACTACAAAATACCAAAAACATTACTTTTACTACTGTTACCTTTTGCTACCGTTATCACCACTATCATATTACTTTGCTACTAAACACTTTGCTGCAGATATTAAGTTTCCAGGTGTGGTTGAATTGACAACTCAGCTGCTAATACTTGAGAATATTCTTCGGCTCCCCTTGTGTCGAATCAATAAATTTGGGTTGAATACTCTACCCTCGAAAAACTGTTGCTATCCCCTATACTTGTGGGTTATCACCTCCCCTCGTTGTCTTCTTCGTCGCTATAGAGAAGTAGGGGAGGTGGCGGCCATCCACCAGCCAGGGCATTACCGTGTCCGCCATCCGCCGCTCCCCGGCGAGGATAAGGCGCGCCCTGGCCCTCTCTCCCTCCCGCAAACCCTAGCTACCCATTCGCCCCCGCGCGCCTCTCCCTCTCTCGTTCCCCACCTCACCCGAAACGCTCGCCATCATCGCCGCTCGATTCCGTGGCCACCGTGCCTCCCGCGCCTCGATCTGGTGCTCACCGTCTTCCTCGTCATCGTCTACGTCACCTACGCCATCAGTATTGAGCCGAGCGCCTCTACTCCGAGCGGAACGAGCTCGTCTTCAACCTTCGGATCACCGGCGTTCGTCGCTGATTCCGGCTACCTCGCGCCCTTCCCGAGCTCACTGCCACTCCCTACGGCTCCGCTGTGAGCTCCCTCCTCTCCTCCCCCACTCCGTTAGCTCGCCCACATTTCGTAGCCGCCGATTCCACCGACGACCGAACACTCCGCCGCTCACGTTCGTCGCCGGCGTAGCCACGGTGACCTTTGGGTCCCATGCATGCCACCGTCACGCTCGTCGCGTTGCGTAGAGACCGTTTGGCCTTTTATTTGCTCGCTAACATGCTTGCATCGCCAATCGTCATCGCTCCTGAGCGCCACCATCCGCCGATGAGCTCGCCGTCGTCGCTACGGTGCTCCTCCGGCCACACCACCGCCGCAGATCGCCCTTCCGTTGCGCCCTCTTTCCAACACACCCACGCGCGACCCTCCCCGTGCTCTGTGCGTGATTTCTGGTGATGTCCGCCGCGCGCCGGCGCGCGAAATGGTCGCCGGTGTTGCTCCGGCGCCGGTGCTGACCTGGCATCGGTGGGGCCCGCCTCTAGGTCGCTGCCCGTGGCCCATGGACCCTGTCGGTGTCAAAACCGGCGGATCTCAGGTAGGGGGTCCCGAACTGTGCGTCTAGGCCGGATGGTCACAGGAGGCAGGGGACACGAAGTTTTACCCAGGTTCGGGCCCTCCTGATGGAGGTAAAACCCTACGTCCTGCTTGATTAATATTGATGATATGGGTAGTACAAGAGTAGATCTACCACGAGATCAGAGAGGCTAAACCCTAGAAGCTAGCCTATGGTATGATTGTATGTTGTGATTGTTGTCCTACGGACTAAAACCCTTCGGTTTATATAGACACCAGAGAGGGTTAGGGTTACACAAGGTCGGTTACAAAGGAGGAGATATCCATATACGTATCGCCTAGCTTGCCTTCCACGCCAAGTAGAGTCCCATCCGGACATGAGACGAAGTCTTCAATCTTGTATCTTCATAGTCTAACAGTCCGGCCAATGGAGATAGTCCGGCTGTCCGGAGACCCCCTAATCCAGGACTCCCATAGTAGCCCCTGAACCAGGCTTCAATGACGATGAGTCCGGCGCGCAGTATTGTCTTCGGCATTGCAAGGCGGATTCCTTCTCCGAATACATCATAGAAGAATTTGAATACGAGGATAGTGTCCGGCCCTGCAAAATAAGTTCCACATTCCACCATAGAGAGAATAATATTTTCACAGATCTAATGGCATTACGTCATGGCCCAGTGATTATTCGAACCATTTCTTTTAACCAGCCCCGCACATAATGCGAGGCGGTTTTTCGACACGTCTTGTCAAAGCAGAGATCATGTCCCCTTATCACGGGATTCTCATCAATATGGGCGTGGGTAATCCAACCGCGCCATCAATTGCGGTGCTTGGGGGATAAGCGAGTTTTACCAGGCAAGTGGGGACGCTTAGTTTTGTCCGCCCATATAAAGGGTGTAACGCCCCGAGACCGATGTGCCAGGCGCCGTCTAGTTATTCGTTGTTGTTGCCTTGTCATTGCTTGCGTGTCATGCATTCCATATCATCTCATCATGTGCATTTCATTTGCATACATGTTCGTCTCTTGCATCCGAGCATTTTCCCCGTTGTCCATTTTGCAATCCGGCGCTCCTATGTAACCGGGTGTCCCTTTCTACCTCTTTTCGTGTGCGGGTGTTAAACGTTTTCGGATTGGACCGAGACTTGTCATGTGGCCTTGGTTTACTACCGGTAGACCGCCTGTCAAGTTTCGTGCCATTTGGACTTCGTTTGATACTCCAACGGTTAACCGAGGGACCGAAAAGGCCTTGTGTGTCTTACACCCCAACACCCTTCCAAAGTGGCCTAAAACCCACCTAAACCCCCTCCATCATCTGGGTCGTTCGGTCACGATCGCGTGGCCGAAAACCGCACCTCATTTGGAGTGTCCAAGCTCCCTCTACCTATATATTTGTGATCCCCTCTAAAAATTCGCGGACGAAACCCTAGATCTCACCTCCCTCTGTGTCGCCGGACATGTCCGCCCGCCGGCGGATGCGTCCACCGCCGCCGCCACCTCACTCTGGCCTATCAGGGGCTGCCATGTCAGCGTCATCGCCTCCCACGCCCAATGAGGGGCCGCCTCCTGTCCGTGCTTGCGCCTCCCCCGCCGCGCGGTCCGCGGGGCCCAGATCTGGCCCGCGCGGGCCCGGTCGCCGCCGCCGCCACCCGCAGGCGCGTGCCCGCACCCGCCGCCTCGCCTCTCGCCGGCGCGCCCCGCCGCCACCGCACCATTGCAGCTCCGCCCCAGCTCGCCGAGGCGCCGGCCTGCGCCGCTGCTGGAGCGCCGCCGCACCCTGGCTCCGGCCATCTCGTCGACCCGCACCGGCCTCGCCGTCCACGGCGCCGTGTGCCGCGCCCGAGGTCGCCCCCTATCGTCCTCCTTCGCCGCGCCGCTTCGCCCGGACGCCGGCGAGTTTGCTCCGGGCTCCCTCCTTCCCCAGCTCCGGTGAAGCCCTCCGGTGATGCTCGAAGCCCGTGCATGCTACAGTACCAGATCGGATCTCAGATCTGAAAACTCCCTCTCGGTTGACTTTTTCTCCTCTAACCCTAATCTTTTTGCATTTTTCATCACATCATAACTCTGTCATATTAGCTCCGATTCGTGCGTGTAGCATATCAAATGTTCGTCTCAACGAGTACATCATTTCATCTCATTGCATCATTTTCATTTGAGCTCATCTTGATGCCCGAAATGTTGTTGGAAGAGGGCTATGTGAGGAATTTGTCAGATCTGTTTCAGCAAATGGCTTTTTGTCATTTTTGCCATGATTAATGTGTGCATGATATGATCCTGATCTCTACATGTGTTTTGTTATATGCCATGCCATCTTTACAGGGGTGCTTGCCATGTATTTTTTTGATATTTGTGGTGACTAGGACAAGCCTGCAAAGTAGCATAATCGGTAATGCTGATTTCAGGGACTTAGAATTTCTCTAAGTCCTTGTTCTATTTTTGTTGTTATGACATATGTTCATGTTGTTTCCTAGTGATCCGTGCCTCTTTTGAGGATGATCAGTAAGGATGTTTTGTTAACATTGTGGTGCTCTATCCATCCATGTCTTTGTTTACATTTATGGAGCACCGTAGCTTGAGTCAATCGAGCTCTACTTTTGCTATAAAATGATCCTGGCAGATTGTTGACATGTTTAGCGATTTTGCCGAGGATGTTGTTATTGATCCGTGCATGCTATGTTGTTGCTCTTGCCATGTATACCTTCTATGCCATGTCTTCTTGATGAGTGTATGCTTAGTTTGTCATGCCATGCTCTGTAGTGAGTAAATCGAGCTCGTAAACATGCCTACTCGTTAACTGTTTTGCCATGCTCCAGTTTTACACTAAGTCTGAATCTGTTTATGGTTTTGCTATGTTCACATGCGTGCAATTGTATTTTATGATCCCTTTTGGCTCAAGGTCACTAAGGGACTTTTGTTAAGTGCTTTGAGTAGCTTCATGCCATGCCTTGCTTTGCCATGTTAAGTTCCTGTAGCATGTAGTTTTCATGCTATAAAGTGTGCTTCCTGATGATAAATTCCAGACTTGTGTTAATTTCACCAAGTCTGTAACCTGTTATCATTTGCACTTTTGCCATGCTTGTTTGAACATGTTAATCGATGAATTAGACGTAGCTCAGTGTTCATCTTTTGTCAAGCTTCATGAGTGGATCCCTGCCATGTATTTTGTTTCCATGTTTCAGTGCTGTAGCATATTTATCTTGATGCATTTAGATGGCTATTTGCTTTTTATCGCAGACCGGTGCCATATTTGTTTTGCTTGCCATTTCCAAACCGTGCATCCGATTCCGGTGATCTTTATATCGATTTCAACCGAAATCACCTCACCTTTCCAGTGGAACTCTTGGATTTCCATGTTGAGGCCAGTTTCTATCATTCCTTTCCAAATCATGCATATGCATCACATACCGCATCCCGCATATCATACCATGTTCGTGTGTTGGTTGTTTACTATTATGTGTGCTTCTTTCCGGTGTTGCTTCTTCGGGTTGGTTCCGATAACGTCACATTTGTGAGGACCCGTTCGACTACGTCTGTTTGTCTTCTTCATCGACTCGTTCTTCTTCATTGCGGGATCTCAGGCAAGATGACCATACCTTCGAAATCACTTCTATCTTTGCTTGCTAGATGCTCGCCCTTTTGCTATGCCTATGTTGCGATACCATCCACTTGCTTTTCATGCCTCCCATGTTGTTAAACCAAGCCTCTAACCCACCTTGTCCTAGCAAACCGTCGTTTGGCTAGGTTACCGCTTTGCTCAGCCCCTCTTATAGCGTTGTTAGTTGCAGGTGAAGCTTGAAGTTTGTTCCTTGTTGGAACTTTGAGATGTTGTTCCTTGTTGGAACATGTTTAATTTTTGGGATATCACAATATCTCTTATCTAATTAATGCATCTATATACTTGGTAAAGGGTGGAAGGCTCGGCCTTATGCCTGGTGTTTTGTTCCACTCTTGCCGCCCTAGTTTCCATCATATCGGTGTTATGTTCCCGGATTTTGCGTTCCTTATGCGGTTGGGTTATAATGGGAACCCCTTGACAGTTCGCCTTGAATAAAACTCCTCCAGCAATGCCCAACATTGGTTTTACCATTCGCCACCTAGCCTTTTCTTTCCCTTGGGTAGGCCTGCCCAAGGGTCATCTTTATTTTAACCCCCCCCCTCCCGGGCCAGTGCTCCTCTGAGTGTTGGTACGACCGAGTAGACTGCGGGGCCACCTCAGGGCAACTTGAGGGTTGGTTTTACTCGTAGGATGTCTCGTCTGAGTGTGCCCTGAGAACGAGATATGTGCAGCTCCTATCGGGATTTGTCGGCACATTCGGGCGGTGCTGCTGGACTTGTTTTACCATTGTTGAGGATGTCTTGTAACCTGGATGCCGAGCTTGATCGGATTGTCTTGGGAGAAGGAATATCCTTCATTGACCGTGAGAGCTTGTGATGGTCTAAGTTGGGACACCCCTGTAGGGATTTGAACTTTCGAAAGCCATGCCCACGGTTATGGGCAGATGGAAATTTGTTAATGTCCGGTTGTAGAAAACCTGAAGTTGACCTTAATGAAAATACATCAACTGCGTGTGTTACCGTGACGGTCTCTTCTCGCCGGGGTCCGGGAAGTGAACACGGTGTTGGAGTTATGCTTGATGTAGGTTGTTCTAGGATCACTTCTTGATCATAGTTTTATCGACCGTGCCTTGCCTTCTCTTCTCGCTCTCATTTGCGTATGATTAGCCACCATATATGCTAGTCGCTTGCTGCAGCTCCACCTCATACCTTTACCTTACCCATAAGCTTAAATAGTCTTGATCACGAGGGTGTGAGATTGCTGAGTCCCCGTGACTCACAGATACTTCCAAAACCAGTTTGCAGGTGCCGATGAAACTGTGCAGGTGACGCAACCAAGCTCAAGGAGGAGCTCATTGAAGATCGTGTTTGTTATGTTGTTCCGTTTCCAGTTGATCTGTAGTGGAGCCCAGTCGGGTCGATCGGGGATCTGTGTAGCATTTGGGGTAGTCTTCTTTTTATTTTGGTTCTGTAGTCGGACCTTGAGTGTATCTGGATGATGTAATGCTTTATTCATGTAATTGTGTGAAGTGGCGATTGTAAGCCAACTATGTATTTCTTTCCCTTATGTATTACATGGGTTGTGTGAAGATTACCTCACTTGGGACATTGCTTTCAATGCGGTTATGCCTCTAAGCCGTGCTTCGACACGTGGGAGATATAGCCGCATCGAGGGCGTTACAAGTTGGTAATCAGAGCCTTCCCCGACCTTAGGAGCCCCCCTTTCTTGATCGAATCGCTGGCGTTGTTGAGTCTAGAAAAATGTTTTGAGTCATTTAGGATTATATATATCGGAGAGTAGGATTCTTTTTACTCCTCAGTCCCTTCGTCGCTCTGGTGAGGCATCCTGACGTAGAGTTTTGACTCTTCTCTTCTCAAATTTTACTAAAATTTTTTAGGATCACGGGGGTATCTTGGAATCGTTCCGATGGTTTTGTGACGAGAACATTGTTCTTGGTGCCTCCTGTCATTTAGGGGTTGTGGTAGTGTCCCGGGGAGTTGAGCTCCGAGGTGTTGTCGTCACAATTTTATCGTTGCAGTTCTGGAATACCTGAGTTTAGTTTCACCGACATCGAAAATCTCTTTTATGCAGTTGTTGGTGAGATAACCTCGACGCCACCCAGTACTGGGGCGGGAGTTCGGGAGTATTGCCATAACTCGTATAACGGATGCTTCTCGAATGTTGAGGTAAACGATTTACGAAGGTTTCTTGGTTATGTGTTGAAGGATGGATACAACTGGATGTAGGATTTGCTAGATTTGGGTGAGATATTATGTTTTCCCTGTATCCCCAACACCTGATTGCATAACCAGAAAATTTCGGGAGTTTATAAGTGGGAATTCAAGTAGCTCTTAGGATATCTTTCCGACAGATGTATGATATGAAATTGGGGTTCGACGTCTAGTGGTACGCCTATTCACGGTTGGTTTTACAGTGGTCTCGTTGTGTCTTAGAGAGTCCTTGGCTATGCCGACTCGGGGACGCTTCGTATGTCATGTGCACTGCCTTGTACATGATGGTGTTGTGCGATCGAGCCCGTACGTGTAGGCCCCACCACGAAAACTTCGGACGAAATCTCTATCATATGTTTGTTCTGGCTTATTCTGCAAGCTAATCCTTTGTTTTGTTTTTGAGTAGTGGTATTCGAGTTGCTTCGAAGTCAAATGTTGATTCCATACCTTTTCCTAAGCGGTGTTCTCATACCCCGATGTGAACACTAATCCTTCTCGATCATCGAGTTTGTCATGTCAATCCTTTTTAACCGATGTGCTTCTCTTCAAGTGGATCCGATCATTTCAACATCCGCAAGGTCAAGTATTAGTTTCTTCTCAACGGTGTTTGTTTCATCCGTCTCCAAGTTGCCTTTGTTTTTCCCGCCCACCCACCCTTTTTCTTCAAGGACTCAGATTTCTTAATCAAGTATCCTTTGATTCATGTGAAGTCTCTCCACTCTTTTCCTTCATGTTCTTACCCGGTGATTCTCATGAAGATTCTAATGGAGCTTCAAGTTCGTCACTCTTCACTCATTTTCTTCTCCGGTGGATTCAAATCAAGCTTTTGGTGTTGACCTCATATCCCTTTTTCCTCGTTTCAAATACCTTCTCATACCGGTGCACCTCATAATAATTCACCTCTCGCTATTCTATTGTCCCGGAGTGCTCAGGATATCTCAGAAGGCTTGTCTTTTCATTCAAGATCAGTTCAACCTATTTCGAGGTTGTTATCTCATTCAAACCATTTAACTCAACTGGTGCATTCTCCCTTTTAAATCGTTCTACGGTGTTTCATTTGAGTGGGCCCTAACCCACAGGTCTTTTCCTAGGATCTTACCTGACTCTTCTTATTTTCCCGGAGCTATCCTAGATTCTTTTCAAAGATTGACGTATTGTCATCAGTCAAATGTCTTCTCCAAGATCTGTCAAAATCTATTCATCGTTGGTTCAACCTTCCTATTTATCATTTCGTAGTATCTCAACAATTCACGATGGTGTTTCTCGTCGTCATTCTCAGATTTTGAAGACCGAAGAAGAGTTTTTCCTCCATATTTTATCTGTTCTCTCAAAGATTCGTCATTCTAGCTTGTTGCCATCCTCTCATAGTTGTTTTTGGATTGTGAGAATCCTTTTCACCTATCCGGAGAAATTCAAGATTCTTTTCAGTTTGTTTCTCCGGAGCCCATCATCTCAGAATTATTCATTTTCAGATTTCAGCTATTGTTCTCCAAATCTTACCGGTGCATCAGTCAAGTTATTCTCTAATCAGTTCGTGAACTATTCGTCCTCTTGTATCTAAATTCTCCCAAGCATCTTCGTTCATTTTATAATTCTTCCCGGTGTTTCTTTATCTTCTCTTCATTCATTTTCAATTCTTACAGTGGTTCGTTCAAGAGTTCCTCTTCCTTCGTTTATCATATCAATTCATTCGTTGTTGCAATCCTACCGGTGGTTTGTTGAAGACCTTCCCAAGTTGACGCTATATCTATCTTAATCCTTTTCAACAAGAATAAGTAGTATGCCAAATCCGTTTCTTGTCATCAATTTAAATTGGTGAAGGATAAGCATAACGTAATTCTTATTCGTGTTTTCACCCAAGTGTTTAATTCCGTATTCCGGAGGTTAATCAAATTCTCGGTTTCATTTGTTTCATCTTTTCTTTCTCGGAGTTCCAAGGTCTAATTGTCACGGAGATCCATCTAAATCATTACAAGGTTTCACCTTGTGTTTTCAACTTCTCTTTATTTTCGTTATCCTTTTGTTTACAGGAGTTCTTCATGAAGATTCTACATGATGGTTCATCAAGGATTTAATTCCTTCTCGAAGTTCTCATCGAGATTCTTTTAAGGAGCTCAAGCATTCTTCATATTGCAATCCGGAGTGCAATTCTTTCACGCATATCTTTTGAGGTGGTGTTATGTCATTCTTGATAATTTCCCTTCGTGCTTCGTGTTTCACAAGTTATCAAGATGAGGTATTTCAAATCCACCAATCTCTTCATTGGAGTTATCTTGGGCTATATTTCACATAAAGCTTTCCTTTAAGGATTGTCGCTCTTATGGTATTTATCATTGATCCAAGTTCTTCGTTTATCCACCCGGTGAAATAGGTTTCTCGTCTCCTTGTTCTTATCAATCCAATTCTTTTCCCGTGAGTGGCAGGGTGTCACCTCATAATTTGAGATGTATTCCATAAGACCATATCAAGCTTATTCTTATTGTTGTTGGTTTTCCAACAACTCTGTTCTACCATTTGTTGTAAGCGTGCTCCCTCAAGATCGTGTTTCCCTTCGTTCATTCCATTCGATTCTTAATTTTGTTCCGGAGGCATTGTGATGTTTCTCTCTTCAATCATCATCTCAAGTTGTGAGGGTCGTCTTCTTTTCGTGCCTATCCATTTAACCGGAGTGTTGTGCCCTGTTGCTCAAGTTCTCTCCATCTTATCAAGTTTCATATCACTTTTCAACCGGCATGCTGCTCGAATTTGTTCTTCCTTATTCCTCTTTTCTAACGGAGTGTTTTCAACTTTGTTCATCTCCGTTGCTTTCTTTCTTTCTTTTTTCTCAACCTTTTCAAGGTTCTTTGGTTTCACTCGTTCGTCAAAGAAGCAACTTAGTTTGAGCTATCCTCTTTCTCTTCCATTGTTCCTCCGGTGCCATTCTAGATCTCGGGACGAGATCCTCTCGTAGTGGTGGAGTGTTGTAACGCCCCGAGACCGATGTGCCAGGTGTCGTCTAGTTATTCGCTATTGTTGCCTTGTCATTGCTTGCGTGTCATGCATTCCATATCATGTCATCATGTGCATTTCATTTGCATACATGTTCGTCTCTTGCATCCGAGCATTTTCTCCGTAATCCGTTTTGCAATCCGGCGCTCCTATGTCACCTGGTGTCCCTTTCTACCTCTTTTCGTGTGCGGGTGTTAAACGTTTTCGGATTGGACCGAGACTTGTCATGTGGCCTTGGTTTACTACTGGTAGACCGCCTGTCAAGTTTCGTGCCATTTGGACTTTGTTTGATACTACAACGGTTAACCGAGGGACCGAAAGGCCTCATGTGTGCTGCAGCCCAACACCCTTCCAAAGTGGCCCAAAACCCACCTAAACCCCCTCCATCATCTGGGTCATTCGATCACGATTGTGTGGCGGAAAACCGCACCTCATTTGGAGTCTCCTAGCTCCCTCTACCTATATATTTGTGATCCCCTCTAAAAATTCGCGGACGAAGCCCTAGATCTCACCTCCCTCCGCGCCGCCGGACATGTCCGCCCGCCGCCGGACGCGTCCACCGCCGCCGCCACCTCACTCCGGCCTATCAGGGGCTGCCATGTCAGCGTCGTCGCCTCCCGCGCCCAATGAGGGGCCGCCACCTGTCCGTGCTCGCGCCTCCCCCGCCACGCGGTCCGCGGGGCCTAGATCTGGCCCGCGCGGGCCCGGTCGCTGCCGCCGCCACCCGCAGGCGCGTGCCCGCACCCGCCGCCTCGCCTCTCACCGGCGCGCCCCGCTGCCGCCGCACCATTGCAGCTCTGCCCTAGCTCGCCGAGGCGCCGGCCTGCACCGCTGCTGGAGCGCCGCCGCGCCCTGGCTCCGGCCATCTCGTCAACCCGCACCGGCCTCGCCGTCCATCGCCGTGTGCCGCGCCCAAGGTCGCCGCCTGTCGTCCTCCTTCGCCGTGCCGCTTCGCCCGGACGCCGGCGAGTTTGCTCCGGGCTCCCTCCTTCCCCAACTCCGGCGAAGCCCTCCGGTGATGCTCGAAGCCCGCGCGTGCTACAGTACCAGATCGGATCTCAGATCTGAAAACTCCCTCTCGGTTGACTTTTTCTCCTCTAACCCTAATCTTTTTGCATTTTTCATCACATCATAACTCTGTCATATTAGCTTCGATTCATGCGTGTAGCATATCAAAATGTTCGTCTCAACGAGTACATCATTTCATCTCATTGCATCATTTTCATTTGAGCTCATCTTGATGCCCGAAATGTTGTTGGAAGAGGGCTATGTGAGGAATTTGTCAGATCTGTTTCAGCAAATGGCTTTTTGTCATTTTTGCCATGATTAATGTGTGCATGATATGATCCTGATCTCTACATGTGTTTTGTTATATGCCATGCCATCTTTACAGGGGTGCTTGCCATGTATTTTTTTGATATTTGTGGTGACTAGCACAAGCTTGCAAAGTAGCGTAATCGGTAATGCTGATTTCATGGTCTTAGAATTTCTCCAAGTCCTTGTTCTGTTTTTGTTGTTATGACATATGTTCATGTTGTTTCCTAGTGATCCGTGCATCTTTTCAGGATGATCAGTAAGGATGTTTTGTTAAAATTGTGGTGCTCTATCCATCCATGTCTTTGTTTATATTTATGGAGCACCGTAGCTTGAGTCAATCGAGCTCTACTCTTGCTATAAAATGATACTGGCAGATTGTTGACATGTTTAGCGATTTTGCCGAGGATGTTGTTATTGATCCGTGCATGCTATGTTGTTGCTCTTGCCATGTATAGCTTCTATGCCGTGTCTTCTTGATGGGTGTATGCTTAGTTTGTCATGCCATGCTCTGTAGTGAGTAAATCGAGCTCGTAAACATGCCTACTCGTTAACTGTTTTGCCATGCTCCAGTTTTTCACTAAGTCTGAATCTGTTTATGGTTTTGCTATGTTCACATGCTTGCAATTATATTTTATGATCCCTTTTGGCTCAAGGTCACTAAGGGACTTTTGTTAAGTTCTTTGAGTAGCTTCATGCCATGCCTTTCTTTTCCATGTTAAGTTCCTGTAGCATGTAGTTTTCATGCTCTAAAGTGTGCTTCCTGATGATAAATTCCAGACTTGTGTTAATTTCACCAAGTCTGTAACCTGTTATCATTTGCACTTTTGCCATGCTTGTTTGAACCTGTTAATCGATGAATTAGACGTAGCTCAGTGTTCATCTTTTGTCAAGCTTCATGAGTGGATCCCTGCCATGTATTTTGTTTCCATGTTTCAGTGCTGTAGCATATTTATCTTGATGCATTTAGATGGCTATTTGCTGTTTATCGCAGACCGATGCCATATTTGTTTTGCTTGCCATTTCCAAACCGTGCATCCGATTCCGGTGATCTTTATATCGATTTCAACCGAAATCACCTCACCTTTCCAGTGGAACTCTTGGATTTCCATGTTGAGGCCAGTTTCTATCATTCCTTTCCAAATCATGCATATGCATCACATACTGCATCCCGCATATCATACCATGTTCGTGTGTTGGTTGTTTACTATGATGTGTGCTAATTTCCGGTGTTGCTTCTTCGGGTTGGTTCCGATAACGTCACGTTTGTGAGGACCCGTTCGACTACGTCCGTTTGTCTTCTTCATGGACTCGTTCTTCTTCATTGCGGGATCTCAGGCAAGATGACCATACCCTCGAAATCACTTCTATCTTTGCTTGCTAGATGCTCGCCCTTTTGCTATGCCTATGTTGCGATACCTACCACTTGCTTTTCATGCCTCCCATGTTGTTAAACCAAGCCTCTAACCCACCTTGTCCTAGCAAACCGTCGTTTGGCTAGGTTACCGCTTTGCTCAGCCCCTCTTATAGCGTTGTTAGTTGCAGGTGAAGCTTGAAGTTTGTTGCTTGTTGGAACTTGGAGATGTTGTTCCTTGTTGGAACATGTTTAATTGTTGGGATATCACAATATCTCTTATCTAATTAATGCATCTATATACTTGGTAAAGGGTGGAAGGCTCGGCCTTATGCCTGGTGTTTTGTTCCACTCTTACCGCCCTAGTTTCCGTCATATCGGTGTTATGTTCCCGGATTTTGCGTTCCTTACGCGGTTGGGTTATAATGGGAACCCCTTGACAGTTCGCCTTGAATAAAACTCCTCCAGCAATGCCCAACATTGGTTTTACCATTCGCCACCTAACCTTTTCTTTCCTTGGGTAGGCCTGCCCAAGGGTCATATTTATTTTAACCCCCCCCCCTCCCGGGCCAGTGCTCCTCTGAGTGTTGGTCCGACCGAGTATACTGCGGGGCCACCTCGGGGCAACTTGAGGGTTGGTTTTACTCGTAGGATGTCTCATCTGAGTGTGCCCTGAGAACGAGATATGTGTAGCTCCTATCGGGATTTGTCGGCACATTCGGGCGGTGTTGCTGGACTTGATTTACCATTGTCGAGGATGTCTTGTAACCTGGATGCCGAGCCTAATCGGATTGTCTTGGGAGAAGGAATATCCTTCGTTGACCGTGAGAGCTTGTGATGGTCTAAGTTGGGACACCCTTGCAGGGATTTGAACTTTCGAAAGTCGTGCCCGCGGTTATGGGCAGATGGGAATTTGTTAATGTCCGGTTGTAGAAAACCTGAAGTTGACCTTAATTAAAATCATCAACCGCGTGTGTTACCGTGATGGTCTCTTCTCGGCGGGGTCCGAGAAGTGAACACGGTGTTGGAGTTATGCTTGACGTAGGTTGTTCTAGGATCACTTCTTGATCATAGTTTTATCGACCGTGCCTTGCCTTCTCTTCTTGCTCTCATTTGTGTATGTTTAGCCACCATATATGCTAGTCGCTTGCTGCAGCTCCACCTCATACCTTTACCTTACCCATAAGCTTAAATAGTCTTGATCGCGAGGGTGTGAGATTGCTGAGTCCCCGTGACTCACAGATACTTCCAAAACCAGTTTGCAGGTGCCGATGAAACCGTGCAGGTGACGCAACCAAGCTCAAGGAGGAGCTCGGTGAAGATTGTGTTAGTTATGTTGTTCCTTTTCTAGTTGATCAATAGTGGAGCCCAGTCGGGTCGATCGGGGATCTGTGTAGCATTTGGGGTAGTCTTCTTTTTATTTTGGTTCCGTAGTCGGACCTTGAGTGTATCTGGATGATGTAATGCTTTATTCATGTAATTGTGTGAAGTGGCGATTGTAAGACAACTATGTATTTCTTTCCCTTATGTATTACATGGGTTGTGTGAAGATTACCTCACTTGTGACATTGCTTTCAATGCGGTTATGCCTCTAAGTCGTGCTTCGACACGTGGGAGATATAGCCGCATCGAGGGCGTTACAAAGGGATAAGGATTCACCTTTCTATCCACGCCTTCTTCCTCATTTGCTCATCCGCTCCAGCACACTCGAGCTCTAGCGCCCAAGTCCTCACTTCCATCTCAACCTTCTCCAACCTTGTCCGGAGCGGGAGGCAAGTGGATGGTCTCCTCCGTCACGGAGGGAGACATCAGAAAACTGAGGAGAGCCGGATACCTGCCCGACGACATCGCACACCGGCACCCAGATGAGGGGCAGCTCATCCCCACCCCCAGGCCCCATGAGAGGGTGGTATTCCTCACCCATTTCCTCCGCGGACTGGGATTCTCTCTCCATCCCTTCGTCCGGGGGCTCATGTTTTATTACGGCCTGGATTTCCAAGATCTGGCCCCGAACTTCATACTCAACATCTCGGCGTTTATCGTCGTGTGCGAGGCCTTCCTCCGCATCAAGCCCCACTTCGGCTTATGGCTGAAGACCTTTAACGTCAAGCCGAAGGTGGTGGGCGGCCGCCAGGCAGAGTGCGGAGGCGCCATGGTGGGCAAGATGCCCAACATAACATGGCTCGAGGGCTCCTTTGTGGAAACCATAAAGGGGTGGCAATCGGGGTGGTTCTATATCCCCGAGCCGCACGACCCCGCATGGGTAGCGGCCCCCCGAGTTCCGATCTGGCATCCACATGCGGCTCACCTCCTGAAAGAGAAGGGCCTGTCCTGGGGTAGTTCGAAAGAGCTGACCGGACTCCAAACATGTATTCAAAACATGGTGGACAAGAAGCTCAAGCTTGTCAACATAGTCCAGGTTATGCTCATCCGCCGGATACTCCCGTGCCAACAACGGGAGTTCACCTTGTGGGAGTTCAATCCGGCGCAGCACCGGACTCTGAACAGGCTCTTCGACATGACTCATGAAGACGCCTGGAGGGTGTTGTTCAAAAGTGCCGAGGTCCCTCCCCCTATCACTGAGGATCACGGATTTAGCCCGAAGCGCCAAGCCAGTGCGGTAAGCTGCTTTACCTTTCACAGGATACTTATTTTTTATATAGATTGACTCTATGCGGGATCTAAACTCCTGGACCTTTGACAGGACTGGCAGAAGATGGCCGGACAGATTGACTGTCCGGCTCCTTTGCCCGAAGGCCCCGCAGACACTCTTCTGGCGAAGATGTTGACTCCGGCCCCTTATAAGGTGCCGGAGAAGACCAAGAAGGCCAAGGGAACTCGAAAGAGTTCCCGACGCCAGGCGTCGTCGGACTCACCGCCCGATGACTCTGAGGCACACTCCTCCCCTGAAGACGAGGAGGAGGAAGAAGATGCTCCCACACCGATTGGGGGAGACAAGAAAAGGAAGGCCACCCCAACTGGGGAGGCTGAAGGGTCCAAGAAGGGAAGGACTCTCCTTCCGGACAGCTCCACCACCGCCGGCGAAAGTGAAGACGAGTGGTTGCCCAGGGCCAAGCCCCTGGGGAGATCGTAAGTATTCGGATACCAAAGTTACCCATAGGATTCCTTTGTCGCCCTACTTTTCCTAACGCCAAACTCAATTGTGCAGGCCGCCCCGAGCCAATATCGAGGTATCATCGGACGGCTCCCTGGGCTCGTTGGACATGGATAGCGATCCAGTCCCGACTGCCACCTCCCCTCATCCTGGCGACGACGCCGAGGTCTTGTCTCAAGTGGCACCGGATCGAGGGGAGACAGTCCCGGTGGCCCCTCAAGGCGACCTTCCAGACTTCGGGAGCCGCGGGGACGGGGCCCCCGAGAGCTCCGAGTTCGGCCCTCAGCCGAACACCGTGCCGGACCCTCCAGCGGTTCCGGACTCGGGCAGGCGGCATCCTTCTAAGGGGGGCAAAACGCCTGTGCCGGTGACCTCTGTCCATCCAGAGGCACCGGACCATCTGCTGGAAGCGCTTCGCAGCGCTTCCATCAACGAGGAGCACCGCACTATCATGAGTGCGGTGATCCAGAAGGTTGAGTCCGCCAAGACCAGATTGACTGAAGCCTGCGCCAGCCTTCTAACAGGCTTTGAGGTAAGTGTGTTTAAAATGTAGTAGAAATATTACCGCATAGACAGTAGCCCCTGATGCTTTGTTCGGTGTTCACAAAGAAAATCCGGACAGAAGATCAAATAATATCGCAGGAGTCTAATATAAGTATGTCAATATGCATATGCAGGCTTCGCTGCTGGCGTCCGCCACACTAACTGCGGAGGTCGCCGTACTGAAGTAGGACCTCGAGGTGTCCAAGAAAGAGCTCGGCCTTGCCAAGAGGCAGCTCGAGGAGAACAAGGGTAAGTAATACCCCGTTTATAGATATGTATATATAAAAAGGACGCGATTGCAAAATGACAGGATCGTTGTATGTTTGCCAGGGGCCACGACAGAGGTGGAGACCCTGAAGCAGGCGCTAACCAAGGCTGAAGATACAGCGGCCAAGGAGCGCACCGAGCGAGAGAAGCACGAGGCTCGGGTGGGCGAGGTGCAGCAAGAGCTCCAGGCTCTCGTGACAAAGCACGAGGCGTTGGAGCTTGACTCGAAGACACGAGAGTCTGAGCTTGTCGCGTCCCTTGACAGTGCAAAGAGTGCCAAGGCCGAGGCCCAGAAGGCCCTCCAGGAGATCGAGGCGATGAAGAAGATAGCGGCGGGTAAGGCTTTCTATATGCAAAGCAAGCATGTAAAAGTAAATTACCGATTACTTACCCGGATCCGGAGCTCTTCAAGAGCATTCGCAGATTTGCCCCGCAGTGTGTCCGATGCCACACAATTTTACCAGGCCGAGGACGGAAGCTCGACGGAGAAGCTGTTCTGGTCTCAGTATGCTGAGGCCGAACATCCGGTGCCGATGAGCGACCAGCTGAAGCAGATGGTCGAGCTACATAAGGTGGCCGATCAGGCCATGAAGGGCTTTATAGTCCGGTTGTGGCCTGGCGACGCCCTTCCGAACAGCTTCTTCGGCCTGGTGAGGCGGCTTGTGGATGCCTACCCACGGCTGGAGGTCGTCAAGCGATGCATCTGCATTTAAGGTGCACACCGGGCTTTTGCCCGTGTAAAAATGCAGTGGGTCAAGCTAGACGACGTGAAGCTGATCAAGGAGGGGCCGCCGGAGGGCAAGGAGCACCGCCACCCCGAGATGGATTACGAGGGTGTTCTGCCGGGTGCCCGTCTTATCGCGGATGAGTGTTCGAAAGATGTAATATTTGAGTAAACTTGCTCGTTTTATCCTGTATTTATGAAAACTTGTTTCATATGTGCCATGCAACGCTTGTTTGAATTGAAAATATTACCTTATGTTTGGCTGTTTATCCAATCTGAGAGATGGCTAGTCCTCGGCTTCTGCCCCCATGCCGCTAGTGCTGGGGTGTTCAGGATAAACCTGAGCACTCTTGTTCACATATTTGGGTCCTTCGAGGGAGGTGCTCAGCGCAACGAACAAGACAACCGGTCTAATATTGCTTTATCACTCTCACTTAGCCATAGAATTCTATAATTTTAAATTTCGGCGAAGCCCCTGGTATTCGGAAGGCCGAATTCGGGGCGCGATACATGCCTTTAAGCCGAACAGGGCCGGCCCCTCACCCTAAGCGGCATAAGTCTTTAGGGACTCAAAAAAACCTCAACGAACAGCGACCAGTCTCTCGCCTTATCATGACAGTCAGTTTTAGCTTTCTCTACTGAGGTGCTCAGCCCGGCAGAACCGGGGCACAATCGCAGTAGTTCTCCTAGCGCTACCTTAGCCGATAGAGCGGAACGTAAGGTACCAAAACATAGTAGCCGGGCAAACCCAACATTTGACCAAAGACATGATTCGGAGCTGATGCATATAATGCTATAAGTTCGGGGTGCCGCACTTGTGAAAGTGTTCGGACTTTTCACACCGCATTGTGGGGTACGTGAGCCCCTGGTGTATTGGCCGTACCAAAGTGTACGGTTGCAAGGCGTCGTTAATGAACACACACACACATATATAATGCAATAATGGTCGTAATGTAATGCATTGTTTATTTAAAAGTTGCGTTAAAGCAGAGTGATACAGATAGTGCGATAAGCAAAAAGTAGGACAAGTCCCTTCCAAGGGCGAGCTGAGGGATGATATGAAATAGGAGATCAACCTGGGAATTCCGTTGTATAACGTAGATGTCTGCCTCCTTGGTTGCTGCATCATGTGTTCGGCAATAGTGCTGCCGGTCAGTGTTTTCAAAGATTAAGGTCCTGAAAAAAGAAAAAAATAACCAAACGGGAAGCCCCAAGTGCAGTTTAGGCCGCGTTTTGGGGCGTGCCGCAGTTGTGCCCCCCTCCCCGCCTGTGCCCATGGTATTTTTAATGCGTAATTATGTACGCCCGGCACGAATATCGCCGTTGGGCTGGGATTGGGGTGGCCGCCATATTGCTACGTGAGCTCAGATCGCGCCTGGCGGTCTATTTGCTGATTGCCCCGAGCGTGCTTGAAGGTGTCCGGGCTTTGAAACACCGAACTAGTTGATTGCCTTGAGAGGCTGCTTTGCGCTTCTGCTGCGAGGGCCGCGGTGTGCTCCTCTGTTAGGAGGGAGTGCTCTATGTTTCCATTGACTGTAATAACTCCGCGGGGTCCTGGCATCTTGAGCTTGAGGTATGCATAATGCGGTACTGCATTGAATCTAGTGAATGTGGTTCGCCCGAGCAGCGCGTGATAACCACTGCGGAACAGGACTATATCAAAGATTAGCTCTTCGCTTCGGAAGTTATCCGGGGATCCGAAGACCACTTCCAGTGTAATTGAGCCCGTGCAATGGGCCTCTACGCCTGGAATAACGCCCTTAAAGGTCGTTTTTGTGGGTTTGATCCTTCAGGGGTCTATACCCATTTTGCGCACTTTGTCCTGATAAAGCAGGTTCAGGCTGCTACCGCCGTCCATAAGGACCCGAGTGAGGTGAAATCCGTCGATGATTGGGTCTATGACCAGTGCGGCAAATCCGCCATGACGGATGCTAGTGGGGTGGTCCCTGCGATCGAAGGTGATCGGGCAGGAGGACCAAGGGTTGAACTTTGGGGCGACTGGCTCCAACGCATATACGTCCCTGAGCGCACGCTTTCTGCTCCCTCTTGGGGATGTGGGTTGCGTAAATCATGTTCATCATCCGCACTTGCGGGGGAAACCTCTTCTGTCCTCCAGTGTGCGGCTGCCGGGGTTCCTCCTCGTCATCGCTATGCAGCCCCTTGTCCTTGTTTTCCGCAATTAACTTGTCGGCCTGCTTGAACACCCAACAATCCCTATTGGTGTGATTGGCTGGCTTGTCTGGGGTGCCGTGTATTTGACATGAGCGATCGAGTATACGGTCCAAGCTGGACGGATCCGGCGTACTTTGTTTGAATGGCTTTTTCCGCTGACCGGGTTTAGAGCCTTTGAATCCGGCATTGACTGTCGTATCCTCAGTATTTTCGTTGTTAATGCGGCGCTTATGCTTGTTGCAACGTGACCTACTATTGCTGTCCTTGGTATCTAAGGTACAATGGTTTTTTTGAGAGGTTATTACTGCGAGCCAGCCAGCTGTCTTCTCCCGCACAAAAGCGGGTCATGAGCGTCGTGAGAGCTGCCATAGATTTCGGCTTTTCCTGACCAAGCTGCTGGGCTAGCCACTCATCTCGGATGTTGTGCTTGAAAGCCGCTAAGGCCTCCGTATCCGGACATTCGACGATTTGATTTTTCTTTGTAAGGAACCGAGTCCAGAATTGCCTGGCCGACTCTTCTGGCTGCTGAATTATGTGGCTCAAATCATCGGCGTCTGGTGGTCGCACATAAGTGCCCTGAAAGTTGTCGAGGAATGCGGCTTCCAGATCTTCCCAACAGCTAATGGAGTCCACTGGCAAGCTGTTAAGCCAATGCTGTGCTAGTCCTTTGAGCTTTACTGGGAGGTATTTGATGGCGTGTAAGTCATCACCGCGGGCCATGTGGATGTGGAGGAGAAAGTCCTCAATCCATACCGCGGGATCTGTTGTGACGTCGTATGATTCAATGTTTACAGGTTTGAAACCTTCTGGGAATTGATGTTCCATTACTTCTTCTGTGAAGCATAAGGGGTGTGCGGCGCCTTTGTATTGGGCTATATCTCGACGCAGCTCGAATGGGTCTTGCCCGCTGTGTTCGGCCCGACCGGGTTTGCTTTTACTGTATCCGGCGTGACGTTTGTCGTCTCGCAGAGTGGTGCGCCCTCGTGATCCGTAGATCGATCTTGAATGCTTTGCCTTGTCCTCCAACATGTCTCGCAGGTCTAGCATATCTCCCCATGTCTTTTTATTTGAATGGCGTTGGGGTGGAGGCTGAGTTTTTGGCTGGAATGCCTCTCTATCGTGGCCACGAGGTGGCCGATCAGCCGTGTCATACGCTTGTTCCTCCAGTCGGGGTAGTAACCTGCACCTTGGGTAACTCTTGGAGGGGCGCTCGAGTTTATATTCCTTGGCCGTGAGGACTTCAGTCCATTTGTCAGCTAGCAGATCTTGATCAGCTTGAAGCTGCTGCTGCTTTTTCTTCACGCTATTTGCCGTGGCCATAAGCCGGCGCTTGAAGTTCGACAGGATCCTCTAGGATGGCGAATTCATCGTCGCTAAGGCTTGCCTCGTCTTCGGAGGGTGGATGTAATTGTCATCCTCCTCCTCTCCATCTGCCGCTCTCTCAGGAGAGATGGCTCTTTCATCCTCCTGCTCTAAGTCTTGCTGGAGGGGATTGTTGTTGTCTTTGGTACTGTCCGGAGTATTATTATCTCCTGTGCCGGTATCACCACTTTTGCTTTGGCGGGACTTAGAGCAGCGCCGCTGACATTGGCGCTTGGGTTGCTTCTTGGAGGGGTCATCCTCCGCTATCTCGTCGCCATTGCCTTCATTGGGTGTATCTCATATGACGAGGTGGCTTTCGAGTGCCCTATAGGTGCTGGTTCATGTTCATCTCCTACATCGTCATCCATACCGTCCATGTCTTTGGAGTCGAAGTCGAGCATGTCGGTTAAATCATCGACAGTGGCTACGTAGTGGGTGGTGGGTGGGCGTCGAATTTCTTCGTCATCCGCATCCCAATCCCGTTGGCCATAATCCGGCCAGGGCTCTCTTGACAAAGAGAGAGACCTTAGTGAATTCAGAATGTCGCCAAAGGGCGAGTGCTGAAAGATATCTGTGGCGGTGAATTCCATAATCGGCGCCCAATCGGATTCGATTGGCAGGGGCGCGGGTGGTTCGAAGTCAGAAAAAGAGTCCAGCACCTTGGAGTCACGGGCTGCGCAGAGGGGTATGCTGGTGTTCGGCTCGATCGCCGTTGAGACTGCAGCCCCTGAGGCGGTGTCTAACCACCCGTCCTCGATTGGCGTAGTTGGCTCCGAACTAAGGGTCGGAGCTGATGTGGGCGCGGCTTCTGAGGTACTGTTCGGCGGTAGAGCTAGGTCATACCCATCGTGACAGTGCGGTGTGCCCGGCTGTGGCTCGAATCCGTCGAAGATCAAGTCTCTGCGGATGTCGGCCGTGTAGTTCAAACTTCCAAATCTGACCTGATGGCCAGGGGCGTAGCTTTCAATCTGCTCCAGATGGCCAGGCGAATTAGCCCGCAGTGCAAAGCCGCCGAATACGAAGATCTGCCCGAGGAGAAAAGTCTCACCCTGGACCGCATCGCTATCGATGATAGTAGGAGCCATCAAGCCTAACGGCGACGACACAGAGGAACTCTCAATGAAAGCTCCAATGTCGGTGTCAAAACTGGCGGATCTCGGGTAGGGGGTCCCGAACTATGCGTCTAGGCCGGATGGTAACAGGAGGCAGGGGACACGAAGTTTTACCCAGGTTCGGGCCCTCTTGATGGAGGTAAAACCCTACGTCCTGCTTGATTAATATTGATGGTATGGGTAGTACAAGAGTAGATCTACCACGAGATCAGAGAGGCTAAACCCTAGAAGCTAGCCTATGGTATGATTGTATGTTGTGATTGTTGTCCTACGGACTAAAACCCTTCGGTTTATATAGACACCGGAGAGGGTTAGGGTTACACAAGGTCGGTTACAAAGGAGGAGATATCCATATACGCATCACCTAGCTTGCCTTCCACGCCAAGTAGAGTCCCATCCGGACACGAGACGAAGTCTTCAATCTTGTATCTTCATAGTCTAACAGTCCGGCCAATTGAGATAGTCCGGCTGTCCGGAGACCCCCTAATCCAGGACTCCCACAGACCCAGTTGACCACATTGACCGTGGTCAACTATGCCGACTGGGCACTCAGTGCCACTAACACGCGCCCCCCACATAATTAACCTAATTAAAACATTTTCCTTAATAAAAATAGTTAGCTAAACTAATGACTCACTGACTGGTGGGCTCCAGTCACTAATTACTCTGTTTAAATTAAAATGAACTACTGTTAGCCCACTGCCATTGACATGTGGGCCCCACTGGTCGGGTTTGACCTGGTTAGTGTGGCTGTTGACTGTTGATATCACTATGACGTCATCCTGATGCAATATTCCTTTTCTGTTAATTTAAATAGTTTCTGAAAATGTTTAAATCTTTTAAAATTCATAGAAAATAAACCGTAACTCGGATGAAAATGTTTCTACATGAAAGTTGCTTAGAAAAACATGACGAATCCGAATACGCGGCTCGTTTACCTGTCAGATGTCACACCCTAGATAGTTCATGCATTGGAGTGATTGCATCATGTTTAAATTTCCCAAAAAAATGAAATGGGGATGATAGAACCCCCAGCACCCCCTGGAACAACTAGGGTTTACTAAAAACTTTTTCAATGAACCTGAAATGCCCTTCTAAAAAGTCCACCCTTTTTGTTTTGGGTTAAAACCTTCGACAAAAATGGTGAACATTTTTCTAGGACATCATAAGGTCATTGGATTAACTCATATAGTATTTGCATTTGGGCATTTAAATGCTATAAAATATTTTGAATGCTCAAATAATCATAAACAAAAATGTTTACTGTTGGATATATTCTAAGCATTAGCCATGATTAATTTTATGATTTTTGGAAATGCCCTGGCATTTTTAATAAAGCCCTAAAGTTACAGAAATAATAGAAAATAAATAAAAACAGAAAAACAAAGAGAGAGAGAAACCCATCTGGGCCTTCTTACCCGGCGCGCATGTAGCCCAAGTGGCCGGCCCAGCACGGCCCAGTCCATCTGGCCGTGCCAGTCGTCCCCTTCCTTGGGACAGAAGGACGACGGGCGCGTGCCCGACACACGCACACTGCGTGCGCCACCTCCTGCTTGCCGCTTCGTCGCTGGACGGGCGGTACGACCTCCACGTCACGCCCCCGACCCCTTGGACACCACACACTTCCCCCCTGCTCTCTCCCTCGCTCCCCCGACGCCATGGCCGACGCAGCCACCGCCGTCTCACTGCCTTAGCCATAGCCACCGTCGTCTCTGCGCCGCCCTACCGTGTCCACGAGCTCCGCCACCCTCCTCTCCGTCGAGCAGGCTGAGCCCCGAGCGCTTGCGTGCCCCGAAGCCACCGCATCGACCTCGCCCGACTCCGCCACCGCCGGAGACCCCCTTCGCCGTCACCGTCGCAGCAGGCCATCCCCGACCTCGTTGTCAGCTCCATCGCAACCGCCGTGAGCCTAGCTACCTCCCCACCCTCTCTGTTCCCTCTCTCGAGCCCCGTAGCGACTACACGTAGCTCACCCGCATGCGCCGCCGTGGAGCTCGTCGCCGACGAGGCTCCGGCCACCCAACGGCCGCGCCACCTTCTCCACTAGCCCTACCGCACCCCTAGGAGCTCAATGCACTAACCCACATGCCTCTTCGTGCCCCCTAGCGACGAGTCCGAGCTCACCCAAGCTCCGGCCGCCGCCAAACTCGTCGTCGGCGTCATCTCCGGCGACCCCGAGCTCAACGACTAGCACCACTCGCTGCGGCTCATTCCCAGCTGCTCGTAGAACCCAACGGCGCCTCGAATGGTGCCCTATAGATGAAACCTGCACCTGCACCGCCGCGTTTGGCCTCGCCGGCGGCTAAACGCCGGCGAGATTGACCCTGTTGACCCCAGTTTGACCCCGCCTGAGTCACTGACATGTGGGGCTGGCTCCTAACTAAATTAGATTAGTTTTTAATTAATGCTAATCACTCTGTTAGAGGTTAACGACCTTGTTAACTAACTCTCTCTCACTGACATGTGGGCCCAGGGCCTAACTAACCTAGTTTAGTGCTAACTAAACACTAACTAACTCTTTTAGTTAGCTGAGACACTGACAGATGGGGCCCACCAGTCAGGTTTGACCTGGGCTGGCGCCTTTGACTCGCTGACTTCACAGTGATGCAGTGCTGACGTAGTTATTTATTTTTTGGATTTATTCTTATATAGGAAATTCCAGAAAATAGCCAAAACTTCTAAAAATCATAGAAAATCAACCATAGCTCCAAATCAAACAATTTATATATGAAAAATGATCAGAAAAATTCAATATTTCCATCTGTAATGGTTTCATGCATGACAAAACACTTTAACCTTGCTGTTTAGGTGAAACAAGCTAATACACTTATAATGCATACGAACTTAAGCTTCCATTTGAATCTTTGATTCAAATGGACCCATTTCAACTTGTTTCACATTGCATTAGGCAGGACACCACATTTTGCCATGTCATAGCATGCATCATATTGTTGCATATTGCCATGTTTTGATTATATTCTGTGGTGTCTTTCGTGGTAGGTTCTGCCTCCGAGGATATCTCCGAGTATCCAACTGAAGGGCAGAACCCTACTACCACTCCATCAGGCAAGCAGCCCCATTGATCATATCGATACAATCCCATGTTCTCGATTCTGCTCTCAGTTACTGCATTAAGACAACAACGTTTCAAACTGCTGTGTGATGCGGTAGTTGAACCCTTATCCTCTGCATGACCTGTCATTGCCACAGTAACTAGATGAAACCCACTAGCATGTGTATGAGTTGATTGAGCCATGTATGTGTTTCCTACCTTGCTATGCCTGCTATGCTTAGGGTTGTGTCAGGTCTGGTTCATCTGGGTGATGGGCTAGAGTGAAATGATTATGTCGGTAATGTGAGAGATGTGTTGAACATGATTTGGTAAAGGTATCGATGAGAGGCCATGTAGGATTACATGGTGGGTTGTTTCATTGAGGCCGTCCCTAAGAACTGAGATCTGTATGTGTGATTTAAGATTCAGTTACTACCATACATTGGGCCCGAAACCAATGGACCCTCTCAGCTTCTTAATCACCCTAGTACTCTGTCCAGGAGTTGCAACTAGTTTCTAGTGTTTGTAGGTTATGTGTTGGCGGCCGTGCGTAGCGCTGACCCTAGGGGTGGGCTATGATGCGGTAGATACACCGTGGCACGGTGTACCGAGTCACCCGTTTGGTGTCTCGGGAACCCTGTTCACATCGTTCAGGGCCGTATGTGGAAACCTCGGCCGGACTCCCTGCGGATGGAACCTGGATAGGCAATAAACTAGGACTAGAGACTTGAGTGTTTAGGTAGGCCATGGCCGACACCCTTGTTGGGCTTCCGCTTGAAGGTTGCCGAGTACATGTCGTGTAAACGACGGTAAGTGGTGAGAGCGCGTATGAAGAAGTACACCCCTGCAGGGTTAACATCATCTATTCGAATAGCCGCGTCCGCGGTAAAGGACTACTTGGTTGCCTATACAGTTCATACACAAGTCAATGGTTACTACTAAAAGACTCAAGATAAGTGTGAGTACCGAGGATGGCTCTCTCGTAGGATGACGAGGGAGGATCCCCGGTGGAGTATTGTGTTGGTGATTAGTGGACTCGTGTGCGAAAACTATTTTACTAGTGGTGTCTCGTAGGATAGCTTAGCCAAGAGTCAAAGCTGGTGTCGGTGCACAAAAAAGGGGTACCCTTTTTGTACCCCTATAACTGTGCACGGGCAGTCTGAGCCACGGGCACTACCACACCAAGCAAGGCAAGGGAGGTGAGCCAGGGTAAGACCGAAGCTCAAGAGAACTAGAACGACGCCAAGGCCAAGACCACGAAGAGCAAAGGGGACAAAGCGGACTCCCCCAGCAAGATCCTTGCCAGGAGACAGTTCTAGCAGCCCTGGCAAGACCCTTGCCGCGGTGACTCGTCCCGCACCTACGGAGTGAATCACCCTTGAGTCCACTGCCCCCAATGGGCAAGGATTCGGGAGACATCCCTGTGGCGGCATGCAGATCTTCGTGAAGACATTCAAGATCAGATACGCACTAAAGAGACGACAACCCTTGGCAGGGTCCCAGCCGAGGAAGACCACAAGGCCCCCGGCAAGCGCCTTGCCGGGGATGACAGCAGGCGCCTCGGCAAGATCCTTGCCGGGGCCCTGGCAAGGCCCTTGCCGAGGACACCCGCAGGGCCCCCATCAGGCCCACGCTGACTAAACCTCCACCACCGCATGCATGCAGCTGCCGACCCAACCAGCTGGGCAGGAACCTGTGTGGCGGCATCCAGCTCTTCGTGAAGACCCACCACTGCACCACCTCAGCTGCCTGCCTACCTACGTGGCATCTCAGGCGTCGCTGGCCAGGGCACGTGTCGACACAAGAAGGAGCGGCCACAGACAAGACAGATCTCTCCCCCGTCCCCGATAAAGCAAGGACACCTAAGAAAGACGCATTAAATGCACCTTGTCATGTAATGCGAGGGATAACCTCGCATCACTGTACCCTTTCCACCTCCTGTGTGCCACTGTGGCAACCCCTTTTCCTATAAAAGGAGGCCCGAGGTGACCGGGAGAAGGATTCGGCTTTTTGGAGCTCCTCACGCCCCATAGCTAGCTCAAGAACACAGATATACAATCCACCAAAGCAGGAGTAGGGTTTTACGCATACTTGCGACCCGAACCTGGATAAACGAACCGTGTGCTACCTGTTAGATCCACTCTTCTCACGACCCCACGCCTCGCTAACCATAGTAGGGATTCTCGTGATCCCATAGGTGTCGTTCCGCACCGACATCTTTGGCGCGCCTGGTAGGGGGAGGAGTTGTGAGAATCGGCTTTAGCAGTTAGTTCGGTGCTTCTTCATCATCATGGCACCCAAGAAGAAGACGATGGTGGCAGTTGGCCAGTCGGAAGCCGGACAGCCCGTCCCGACGCGGGCGAGCAGCGGACCGGTCGCAGAGAGGACCCGGGGCGCTGCTCGTGAACACCAACACCATCCCAGCAGCCGAAGTTTGGGAGGCGGCGATGTTTGTGCGCCTGGTAACGGGCCACACGTCGCCAAATCCAAAGGCGGAGCCAAGTCCTTCGCGGGTGGAGTGGGGCCTTCCAAGGTCGTCGCCGCCCCGCCCGAAGGCGACGCGAGGGCCTCCAAGACTCCCACGCCGGCGTCAACATCGCGCTCCTCCCAGGTAGCGCGCGACGAACGGCGTAATCACGCTGAAGATCTCAGGCGTCGCCGCGGGAAGAGCCCCGAGCGCCACTCCCGAGACGTAGAAGACCTGCCCACTCGCCGAGGCGCTGGTGAAAACGGCATGCGACCGCGGGGTCGTGATAGAGCTCCTTCTGACATGGTCAGAGGTTGAAGCGCGTCGCGATCCGTGCAGGTTTCGTTGCCACCGACCCCAGCAGAGGCTCTGGCGCGCGCGCAGTTGCTCCTCGACTTTCCTCCCACCACGGGTTAACTCGACGAATGGAGAGCCACTATCCGAAGCCTTGTTGCGGTGGCCAGCAAAGACAAACCAAGTCCGGTGGGGGCCCCGGGTCGACGCTCCGATGGAGTCCCGCGGACCAGTGGTGGAAAGGCCAGCGGCGTCACGACCATGGTGCATTCACCTCTTCCCCATCCGGTACCGCGGACGCCGGCACGTCGCGACGTCGCGGGCGACGCCATCTCCATAGCATCGTCTGACCCGCGGACCCATTGTGATCAGCGCCAAGTTCTTCAGGAACGAGCCCATGAAGACGCTCGAACCACTATCGAGCACCGGCGCAGAGTGCGCCACCAGTCAGACAGGCGAGCAGGGCCTACTGTGAACCACCCGGCCCCGGAGAGCCCTGGAGGCCTACCTTACGAGATAGGCTGTCCGGCTTTTACCCGTGAGCTGCGGCAGTTCCAGTGGCCCACTCACCGCACCTTCAAACCTGACGTTGGCGAAAAGTACAGCGGCAAGACTCACCCGTCTGAGTTCCTCAGTATCTACACCATCGCGATGCAAGCCACCGGAGCCCGCGACGATAAGGTGCTTGCGAATTACTTTCCATTGGCTCTTAAACCCAACGCCATGTCGTGGTTGATGCACTTATCGGTAGACTCTATTTCCTCCTGGTAGGATTTGTGCCATGAGTTTGTGGGCGCCTTTACTGGAGGTCACCAAGCCCATGGCCAAGCAAGCGACCTGCATGTCATTCCCCAGAAGGGAGGCGGGAGTCTGCACAAGTATATACAGAGGTTCAGCTGGGTACAGTACAATATCCCTGATGTTCACCCTGCCACCATCATCAGCGTGTTCCATCAGAACGTGCGTAACCGCAAGATGCGCGAAGAACTGGCAATGAACAAGGTGAAAGATGTGGCAAAACTCTATGTTCTTGCTGACAAATGTGCCCGCGCTCAAGAGGGACGGAAGTACCCCGGCGAAGATGCCGACGTGGAAACCGACTCCTCAGATGAGGATACTGCCGCCCCGGCGAAGAAAGGCCGGCGCCACAATAGGAAGTGCAAAGGTAAAGCTGTGCTTGCCGTCGAGGGATCTGGAGACTCCGGCTCCGCCAAGAAAACCAAGGCAGATGACCCCGGCAAGGAAATTGCCGGATGTGTCGCCTGCCGGGCCTTGGCGGCTGCCGAGAAGCCAGGAAACTCCGACAAGCAATACTGCAAGATCCATCGCACAAAAGGCCATGATCTCTAGAACTGCCGACAGGTTGAGCTCCTTGCTGAGAAGCAGAGGGCTGAATATGAGAGGCGGGACAAGGAGAAAGGACAGGACGGTGCTGAGGGTTCCGGCAAGAAACATGACGGCCAGACGGGCCATCGCGGCAAAGATAAACAGCGGGAGAGGCCCGCCCGGGGCCATGACAAAAAGCCAGAAGACGATGATCACGAAGAGTACGATGAGTCTGGTGACCAAGGGTTTCAGAAAGCTACAAAGGCCATGTGCGTCGATGGTAGCGCCTCGCTGCATACCTCTCACCGCCAGCTTAAACAGTGGGCGCGTGAGATTACAGTGTCGGAACCGTCGTTTGATGCCCAAAGGCCGCTGAAGTGGTCTAGCACACCTATCATTTTTGACACTGAGGATCACCCTGATCGCAGTACTGCGGTCGGGTGCTTTCCATTGTTGGTTTCACCAACAATACGCAACCTCAAGGTGACAAAGATGCTAGTCGATGGCGGGGCCAGTCTGAACTTAATCTCACCTGCCGTGATCGAGAAATTGCAGATTCCTGACGGAGACCTTGAAGAGACGGGCACGTTTTAGGGGGTCAACCCGGGATGAAGTCAACCAAACACGCTGCCCGTGACCTTTGGAAATGATCTGAACTACAGGACAGAAAGGATCGTGTTCGATGTTGCCAAGATCCCTTGCCCTACAACGGGATCCTTGGTCGCCCAGCGCTGGCCAAGTTCATGGCGGCGTCACATTACGCCTACAACACCCTGAAGATGCCAGGACCTGTGACGATCATCACCATCCCCTCCGACAAGAAGGATGCGCTAATTTGCGCTGACCAACTCTACCAACAAGCAGTTGTAGCAGCTGCCACTTCTAAGGCACTTGCTCCTACCGCTGGAGCCCCGGGAAGGCAAAAGAAGAAGACCGGTGAGACCTCAGGCACCCACTCCGGCAAGCGCACCTCTTCGGAGTGTAGCGCTCCCGTCGAGGACGTGCCAGAGAGCTCCGCCGACATAAACAAGAAGTCCAGGGCCACACCGCCGGGAACCAAGAAGGTTTCTGTCAAGGAGGACGGCACGCGAGGAGCTTTTACCATAAGCTCCACTCTTGACAACAAATAGGAAGGCGCGCTCGTCACCTTCCTGCAGGCGAATGTCGATGTGTTTGCATGGCAAGCATCTGACATCCCCGGCGTTCCCAGGAAGGTGATTGAGCACCACCTTGCTGTCTGTCCTCATGCGCGGCCCGTCAAGCAGAAGGTCAGAAAGCAAGCTTTGGAACGACAAGAGTTCATCACAGAGGAGATCCGGAAACTGGAAGCGGCGGGTTTGGTAAGAGGAGTGCTCCATCCAACATGGTTGACCAATCCGGTGGTAGTGCGCAAGGCAAATGGGAAGTGGAGGCTGTTTATTGATTACACAGACATTAATAAGGCTTGTCCCAAAGACCCCTTCCCGTTGCCGCGCATCGACCAAATTGTTGACTCCACAGCTGGGTGTGATATGTTGTCATTCCTCGATGCCTACTCTGGCTACCACCAGATCTTCATGACAAGGGAAGATGAAGAGAAAACGGCATTCATCACCCCATGTGGTATGTATTGCTTTACACGGATGCCTTTCGGGTTGAAGAGTGCTGGTTCAACGTTTGCAAGGGCGGTCCAGATTGGTTTTGAACCCCAGCTCCATAGAAATATGGAAGCTTATATGGATGATATAGTGGTCAAAACCAAGAACAGGGCAACCCTCATATCAGATTCACAAGAAACATTTGTAAACCTACACAAGATCAATCTCAAGCTGAACCCTAAGAAGTGGGTCTTCGGCATCCCGTCTGGCAAGCTTCTCGGGTTCTTTGTGTCACAGCGTGGGATAGAGGCCAATCCGGACAAGATCAAAGCTATAGAGCAGATTGAAGCGCCCAAGCGAGTCAAGGATGTGCGTCGGCTTGCTGGTTGCGTTGCCGCCATGAGAAGGTTCATTTCCAAGTCCGCCGAGCGCGCCCTTCCCTTTTTCAAGATTTTGAAAAAGGCGGGCCCGATGGAGTGGACGCCAGAAGCCGAAGCAGCATTGCAAGATTTGAAGAGGTACCTCTCCTCCGCGCCAATACTAGTTGCGCCTAGGCCACAGGAACCGTTGCTGCTGTACCTGGCGGCAACGAACCAGGTGGTCAGCGCCGCACTAGTGGCGCAGAGAGAAATTGATGATGAGGTAATAGCAGCGACGGAGCCCGATGCCACCGATGCTGAGACGACGCAGCCGGTTGGAGTGCCGCCAAGGAAGAAGATGATGCAGCACCCAGTCTACTTTGTTAGCTCCCTTCTGCAGGGGGCTAGATCAAGGTACTCCGGTGTGCAGAAACTGCTCTTCGGCCTTCTTATGGCCTCGAGAAAGCTGCGTCACTACTTCCAGGCGCACGAAATCACTGTCGTCACTCGCCTCCCTCTGCAACAGATATTGCACAATCTAGACGCAACAGGAAGGATCATAGAGTGGGCACTGGAACTGTCCAGCTTTGGCCTCAAGTTTGAGAGTACCTCGACGATTCAAAGCCGAGTCCTGGGTGAGTTCGTTGCAGAATGGACCGCGACGCCTGACGAAGAAACCCAAGAGACTGCTCTCCCCGGCAAGGAGGCAAGTTGCGGCTGGATCATGTACTTTGATGGAGCTTTCTCCTTACAGGGCGTCGGGGCTGGCGTACTGCTTGTCGCGCCCACCGGAGAGCACCTCAAGTACGTGATCCAGATGCACTTCCCCAGGGAGGTGTCAACAAACAATACGGCTGAGTACGAAGGGCTACTTGCCAGTCTTAGGATCGCGGCGGACCTCGGAATCAAGAAACTCGTCGTCAGAGGCAACTCGCAACTTGTCGTCAAGCAAGTCAACAAGAATTACCAGAGCCCGTTGATGAAGGCCTACATCGATGAAGTGAGAAAGCTGGAAGAACATTTTGACGGTATACAGGCAGAATACGTTCCCCGAGCGGAGAATGATATCGCCGATTACCTGTCAAAACGCGCTGCCCTCAAGCTACCTGTGGAGCCAGGTACCTTTGTGCTTCAGCTAAATCAGCCATCCGTTGACCCATTAACAGAGCAAAACAAGAGGAGGAAATCAGGGCCCGACAAGTACTTTCCCGCCGAGCTCCCCAGAGCCGCCGACAAGGATGTTGCCGGAGATACTGAGCCCGCCACGGGACGGCTGGCTCCGGCAGAGCATCAAGCTCTTGCCGTCAAGACAGCCGCTCCTATAGCGGAGGAAATGACTTTAGTCCTCGCCGTCGAGCCCCAGGCTCCAGCATGGGCACAGCATACCGTCCAATTCCTCCAAACAGGGGAACTTCCTGAGGAGCAGGAAGAAGCAGAAAATGTAGCCCGTCGCTCTACTATGTACCAGTTCGTCGATGACGTCCTATACAGAAAGAGGCCGAACGGCATGAAATTGAAGTGTATCCCTCGAGAGGAAGGACTGGGGCTGTTGGCGGAGATACATGGAGGCATTTGTGGATCCCACATCGGGTCAAGGGCCCTTGCCGGCAAAGCGTTTCGGCAAGGCTTCTTCTGGCCCACCGCCCTCCAGGATGCGACGACACTAGTCACCAGGTGTGAAGCGTGTCAGTTCCATTCAAAGAAGCTTCATCAGCCAGCTCAAGCCCTTCAAACCATTCCTCTCTCCTGGCCCTTCTCGGTCTGGGGGCTCGACATACTGGGCCCTTTCCCCCGCGCTGCCGGGGGCTTTGAGTACTTGTACGTCGCAATCGACAAGTTCACAAAGTGGCCAGAGGTCGAACCAGAGAGGAAGGTCACAACTCAGTCAGCTGTCAAATTCTTCAAGGGACTAGTGTGCCATTTTGGTGTACCCAACAGGGTCATCACCGACAATGGTACACAGTTCACAAGCCGCACCTTCATGCAATATACCCAAGACCTCGGCAGCAAAGTCTGTTTCGCTTCCGTTGCTCACCCATGAAGCAATGGTCAAGCTGAGAGGGCAAACACTAAAGTACTGCGAGGCTTAAGGACAAAGACCTTTGACAGGCTGCGCAAGAGTGGAAGGCGCTGGATTGATGAATTGCCGGTGGTTCTTTGGTCAATCAGAACGACACCAAATCGAGCCACCGGCCAGACACCCTTTGCCCTGGTATACGGGGCATAAGCAGTTCTCCCCACTGAACTCATATACGGGTCACCTCGAGTACTCGCTTATGATGAGCTTGAGCAAGAGCAACTGCGCCAAGATGACGCAACGCTCCTTGAGGAAGATCGTCTTTGGGCGGCTATGAGAGCAGCGCGCTACCAACAAGCCTTGCGCCGCTACCATAGCCGCAAGGTTCATGCCCGAAGCTTTGAGGAAGGTGACCTTGTTCTTCGGCGCGTTCATTCGGCCAAGAATTCCAACAAGTTGACGCCAAAGTGGGAAGGCCCTTATCGGTTAATACGAGTCACCAGGCCCGGCGCAGTCCGCCTTGAGACCAAAGATGCCGTTCCGGTGAGTAAATCCTGGAACATTGAGCATCTTTGCAAGTTTTACCTGTGAGGCGCGGCTTGCGGGGCCCCCCGGCAAGCCACCTTTTGTACGAGCATTGCCAATGACGCATGTAACCCTTTGTACAAAGCCATGTGCAGACCCTGAGCATAAGTAAATGAAGCGCTGGCGCCCTGAGTAATAGCATGCATGCTAGGTCGAGTCTCGTCCTTGGTTAGGGTTGATAGTGCTTAGCGGCGACTAACCCCTAGCTTAGAGGTCGAGTGTGCGTCTCTTTGTCTTTCTTTTGTCCTCTTTGGTTCACAGGACACACGGATATCCGTGCCGAACCACTTGGGGAGGAAAAAAAGAGGAACATACCAGCATCTAGCCCCTGGCAAGCCAGTATTGTCGGGGGGCTGCAAGAGCAAAGATTCACCCACGGCGAACCAGGGTTGCCGGGGACTACAGCTTCAGATAAGTTCTTCATCCCTTATCATGAATTCCACTATGGACTAAGGTATGTGAAACCTCATTTTCTCCTAAGCTACCGTGCTCCCCTAACTCTAGGCCCTAGGGCTCGTTCCTGGGGCCAAGTTTGGTCGTAGTCACGGCAGCGAAAGGATAAAACGAGGAGCCTGAACCCGCCTCATCCCTGCCTCCGCCAAAGGCGTGAGGAAGGTCGAGCGAAGTGGGGAGATGGCAAGGCCTGCTGCCGGGCAAGGAAATGTTTATCTTGAAGATATCAAGGATTTACTCCTTGACGTGGGTTCCACCCGTAAACAAATGACCCGGCAAGCATCCCTTTTTCATTAAAAAACATTCCACTCAGGTACAGTCCATAGGGAATGAAAAACATGAATGATGGGATTATAAGTTTTAAATTCAAGAAAGGCCCGAAGGCTTACAAACTAAAAAGAGATAAGGTGCCCGTAATCCCTTTCTTGTCCTTCTCCTCAGGAGGTAGGTCAAGGAGGCGAAAAGGACAAACGGAGCGCCTAGGCGAGCTACGGGTGGCAGAAGACACCAAGAGAACATCTCGGTGGCCGTCCAAAGGCTGGATGGTGATGGCGGCGCCGAAAGCAGAGCTCGAAGACGAGGCGGCAGGACGTCAGCACGCGTCGAAGGCGTCGGTGCCCGCATACTCCGACTTTACGGCCTTGCCGCCCGCCCTCTTCCTCTTCCGCAGCCTCCCAACGCCAGCCGCCCAAGGAGACGACCCTAAGAAGTTCAGGGAGCCGGCGACGCGGATGATGGGGTCGCCGGTGCCGCACGGAGCGGCACCCGACACCTAATCGGACTCGTCATCCTGCCGCCTACTACCCTCGTCGTCGCTGCCGCTGTCCTCCTCGTCACTCCCGCCCGAGGAGGAGTCTTCACTATCAGAAGAGCTCTCCACGCAGCACCTTGCACGGGTCCGAAAGCACCCAAAGACCTTGAAGCAGAGAAGGCCACCCTCCATCAACTTAAAATGGAGAGTGAGCCCCTCCGTCAAGCGGTGGATATGAGCAAACGTCTTCCATCCCCGATGAAGATACATCACGTGAGGGGCGGGGAAGTCGACGCGGGCCCGCGGGCCACTGATCCCGCAGCCCCTCATGTGCAGCCACAACGACTCCGACGGATCTAGCTCCATCTCCCACGCAAATGGAGTTGGGAGACGAAGGCGACGGCGCGGCGGCCGGCGCAGCCTGACGAAGAACTCACAAGGGTCATCCCCAACGTGGCCCTCCATTGGAGGAGGAGTTGCTGGCGGAGGCGTGGCCGGCGCGCCACCCCGTCCTCCTCTTCCCCGAGCGCCCGGCCTCGCCCACGGCCTCGCCCGCTCCCCCTTCCCCGCGCGGCTGGCTCTGCCACCGCAGGCACAGGAGAAGGAGGGACGCATTTTCGAGCGGCGACCCTCGCCGCCACTGTTGAAGGACCGGGGTTCCCTCTCTCCATGACGGATGGAAGGGAGGAGCAGAAGCTGAAGGAAGAAGAAGATGAAAGAATGCGGGACACCATCCCCCCTTCCGCTCTTTATAAAGGATCGGGGTTGGGGCTTGGCCGCCCCGCTCGGCCAATCAAGACACAGGAGGCATAGGGAGCCAGGGCCGACCCGCTGCCCCAACCAGCGACGGCCCGGTTTCCCGCCTCCACCGTTTGCCACCCCAAGCGCATGGGAGACACGTGGCGGACGTGCAGAACCGAGGGGATGGGTGAGGCGACCTCTCCCCACCCCGTGATCGTGGGGAGTGGACGCCTCGAGGACCGCGCCTCGGCCCCATTCAGTAAATGGGCCCCGCCTCCATGCCTCCCTCCGTTTATGGGGAAGGCACGAACCGCCCCCTTTACTACGACGTGACGCATGCCTGCGGGAACCAACCCCACGCATGCCGCCCACGTCACACGTGCCTCCCCACGCCGCGCCAAGCGCGGGAGTCATGGGAAGCGCAGCGCGCGAAGGATCTTACCATGGTAAAAACTGCCCCGCCTGCCCGCGCACCATTTTTGGGCCTAGCCCAAACAACGCGTTGCGCTTATGTGTGGACCAGGCCCGGGGGCTCCTGTCAGTGCACAAAAAGAGCTGTACACTTTTTGTACCCCTATAACTGTGCATAGGCAGTCTGAGCCACGGGCACCACCACACCAAGTAAGGCAAGGGAGGTGAGCCAGGGTAAGACCAAAGCTCAAGAGAACTAGAACGACGCCAAGGACAAGACCACAAAGAGCAAAGGGGACGAAGTGGACTCCCCCGGCAAGATCCTTGCCGGGAGACAGTTCTAGCAGCCCCGGCAAGACCCTTGCCGCGGCAACTCGTCCCGCACCTATGGACCGAATCACCCTTGAGTCCACTGCCCCCAAAGGGCAAGGATTCGGGAGACATCCCCGTGGCGGCATGCAGATCTTCGTGAAGACATTCAAGATCAGATACACACTAAGGAGACGACAACCCTTGGTGGGATCCCAGCCGAGGAAGACCACAAGGCCCCCGGCAAGCGCCTTGCCGGGGATGACAGCAGGCGCCTCGGCAAGACCCTTGCCGGGGCCCCGGCAAGGCCCTTGCCGAGGACACCCGCAGGGCCACCATCAGGCCCACGCCGACTAAACCTCCACCACCGCATGCATGCAGCTGCCGACCCAACCAGCTGGGCAGGCACCTGCGTGGCGGCATGCAGATCTTCATGAAGACCCACCACTATGCCACCTCAGCTGTCTGCCTACCTGCGTGGCATCTCAGGCGTCGCTGGCAAGGGCGCGTGTCAACACAAGAAGGAGAGGCGACGGACGAGATAGATCTCTCCCCCGTCCCCGGTAAAGCAAGGACACCTAAGCAAGACGCATTAAATGTGGCTTGTCATGTAATGCGAGGGATAACCTCGCATCACTGTACCCTTTCCACCTCCTGTGTGCCACTGTGGCAACCCCTTTTCCTATAAAAGGAGGCCCTAGGCGACCAGGAGAAGGATTCGGCTTTTTGGAGCTCCTCACGCCCCATAGCTAGCTCAAGAACACAGATATACAATCCACCAAAGCAGGAGTAGGGTTTTACGCATCCTTGCGGCCCGAACCTGGATAAACGAACCGTGTGCTACCTGTTAGATCCGCTCTTCTCATGACCCCGCGCCCCGCTAACCACAGTAGGGATTCTCGTGATCCCATAGGTGTCGTTCCGCACCGACAGCTGGCTTGCTGCAATAACTCCACCACCTTCTTGAGAATGAGCATGTATAGTAGGTTCTGTTGTAAGACTTGCTGAGTACCTTTGTACTCATGTTGCTTTAATTACTGTTTTCAGACGACAACACCGCCCCCTCCGATGGGTTTTATGTAGACCTCGACGTCGATGAGTAACTTGCCACCCAGGTGGTGATTCTGGCCATGGAGGGCCTTATGTAGATAGACAGGCCTCGACAAGCCTTCTTTCTTTCTGGTGTTTGTACTCAGACTATTTGCTTCCGCATGTGCTTGTATGCTTGTATGACTTGAGTGTCGGGTCATGTGACCCCTACCTGTATGAACATGTTATGTATGGCTCTCTGGAGCCTTTAAATAAAGTACTTGAGTTGTAGAGTTTTGTTGTGATGCCATGTTGTATTTGCGCATATCGAGCATATTGTGTGTATGATTGAAATGCTTGGTATGTGTGGGATCCGACAATCTAGTTGTTTATCCTCGACAACCTCTCTTATGGGGAAATGTAGTCTAGTGGTCCTCGAGCCATAGTAGTCTGCTACAGCCCGGTTCACCGGAGTCCTACTAGCCCAGCACTACTGCTCAGGACACTTGACTGGCCGGCATGTGTTTCACTTCGTTCCTATGTCTGTCCCTTCGGGGAAATGTCACGCGGTGACATCCGGAGTCCTGCCTAGCCTGCTACAGCCCGGGTTCCCCGGAGTCCTGTTAGCCCAGTGCTACAGCCCGGATTCACACGCTGTTGACCGACATGCTCGATGTGATTCACTTATATATGCCTGTCTCCATAGGTCTGTGCCGCTTTGGGTTCACGACTAGCCATGTCGGCCCGGGTTCTCTGTCATATGGATGCTAGCGACACTATCATATACGTGAGCCAAAAGGCGCAAACAGTCCCGGGCCATGGTAAGGCGACACCCGTGGGGATACCATGCGTGAGGCCGCAATGTGATATGAGGTGTTACCGGCTAAATCGATGTGACTTGGAATCGGGGTCTTGACAGCGTTGGCATCAGAGCCGGACTGCCTGTAGGTTCGTTGAGCCAAACTGGTCGATGTCGAGTCTAGAAATGCTTTAGTTATATCACTACTAGGAAAAGGGCTATAGATGGAATTGACACTAATGGCGCACCAGACATCTGGTGCGCCATTACTATATACTAATGGCGCACCATGTGTTGGTACGCCATTAGTGTGCAAATACTAATGCCGCACCACATCCATGGTGCGCCATTAGTAAAAAAAAATTAATTTTTTCAAAACTACTAATGGCGCACCATGGGAGTGGTGCGCCATTACTAGTTGAACTAGTAATGGCACACCACATCCACGGTGCGCCATTAGTAAAAAAAAATTAATTTTTTCAAAACTACTAATGGCGCACCGTGGGAGTGGTGTGCCATTACTAGTAATGGCGCACCATGCCACGGTGCGCCATTAGTAACTTGGCCCAAAAATAAAAGAAAATGATAGAAATGTCAAAAAAATAAAAGAAAATAAAATTCCCATGTGATATGTGGTCTAGTTGTTAGCAAAATTTACAAACATGAATTTTCGACTTTTTTGCAAAATCTCTCGAGAATTTGTAAAAATGGGCATAACTTTTGCGTACGAACTCGGATGAAAAAGTTTTTTATATGAAAAATCATCTACTCGAAAAGTTACATCCGAATTTAACTGGGGGAATCCCGTTAAACATTTTCAAAATCCTCAAAAACCTAACAGAAAAAAAGATACAGGACTTTTAAGATCTAGAGAGGCAAAAAATTTCAAAAAATTTCAAACTTACTAATGGCGCACCTGCCCATGGTGGGCCATTAGTATCTTCCCGCCTTCAAAATTCAAAATAAGTCAAAAAAATAAAAAAAATAAAAAGTTACTAATGCCGCACCTGCCCACGGTGCGCCATTAGTATCTTCCCGCCTTCAAAATTCAAAATAAATCAAAAAAAGTTAGTAATGGCGCACCTGCCCACGGTGCGCCATTACTATGCCGTATATATGGCCGGGCGTGGTCCTCTCCTCCTTACCTCTTCATTCTTCTCCTCCACTCCACCTCTCCTCCACTCCATCTCCTCCTCTCCTCCACTCCATCTTCCCTTCTCTCCGGAGACCTCCTCCTCCTCCTCTTCGGCGACCTCCTCCTCCTCTCCGGCGACCTCCTCCTCCTCCTCTCCGGCGACCTCCTCCTCCTCTCCAGCGACCTCCTCCTCCTCTCCGGCGACCTCCTCCTCCCTCCTCTCCTCCCCTCCCCTCCCCTCATGGTTTCTCCTCCCTCCTCTCCGGTGAGCTCCTCCTCCCTCCTCTCCTCCCATCCCCTCATGGTTTCTCCTTCCTCCTCTCCGATGCTTCGGTGAACTCCTCTCTGGCGACCTCCTCCTCCTCCTCTCCGGCGATGTAGCCTCTCCGGTGACCTCCTCCTCCTCCTCTCCGGCGAACTCCTCTCCGGAAAAAGAACACGGCAAAAGAACGTACAAGATCCAAAAACAGGAACAAAATTTGAAATAATATCGTGCCAAAAAACGAGCAAAAAATGGGCAAAAAAATCACGATCCAGATCCAAATTCAAAATTCAAAAATAGCAATGGCGCACGGTGGGGGTTAGATGTTGCGCCACTACTATTTTCCCGCCTTCAAAATTCAAAAATACTAATGGCACACCGTGACCTATACTAATGGCGCACCAGTGGCCTATACTAGTGGCGCACCGTGGCCTATACTAATGGCGCACCAGTGGTGCGCCATTAGTATACCAGATACTAATGGCGCACCAGTGGTGCGCCATTAGTAAAAAATACTAGTGGCGTGATACTAATGGCGCACCAGTGATGCGCCATTAGTAGGCAAAACTGGTGCGCCATTAGTAGCCCTTTTCCTAGTAGTGTATGTAGGGGAATTGATTGTGGGAGGAAACGTAAGGCTCTTTTACTCCTTTACCTTATGCCCTCTGATCTGAGTCATCCTCTTCTCATTCTACGTGGGTTAAGGACTAGGCTCTCTCCTTCTATCAGGTTCACGTGTTACTAATCCGTAGTAGCTTATAGGATTGTTGTTACAAGACTCAGTACAGTTTCTACTACTTTTAGTATGTTGCCAGTTGAATCAGAACCTTGATATGATGTTGTTGAGTGGTATTGCAAACTGTTGTGGATGTGTCAAATCTTTTTCTGATCATTTACAGCCATTATGCTGTCCGATTTCCCCTAGAAAATTCTAATGCCTTTGCATTATTCTGTGCTTTCAGATGGCCACCCGTTCCCAGAACCAAGTGGTTTGTCTGACCTGGTGCCTTGATGTGCCCGGCCACACGGCCATGTTGGTTCGAGTGATGGTCGAGTCAGGCTATCTGTGGCATCCGGAATATACCGTCGAGGAGCAGTTCAGAGACTTCAACCAGAGCTAGTACCGTCAGGATATATCCCTCTTATCCTGGAGCCACTGAACCCCCTCACTGTTCCTATGGACTTGGGGTCACTATTGAGATGTATGTGTAGGATGCAGCTTACTCAATGATGACTATCATTCGAGCCAGGACTGCCTTGCTTCAGAACACCGAGTTCCGTTACATGCCAGCCTCACTTCCTGGAGCACAGGGGTACTATTAGGCTTTGTACTATGACTCTACACATGAGGAGTCACTACTCCGCACCACTGCCGAGATGCTCGAGGATAAGGACCGCGAAAATCGGGCCTTGCGTATGGAGCTTTTCCACACTCGTTCTGATCATTGGGCCACTTTGACTCGGTTTGCACCTGCGGTGCAGGCAGGATACATGGACATGAGGGACTTGTACCCTGTATGGTCTGGATTGCCAGATTGTATGGAGTGGCACGATGTAGGAGGCATCACCCCTCCTCGTGGTCCCCGTCTGCCACCGCCTGTGGGACCAAGGCCACATCCAAGTCCCTATGGTCTGCAGGCTCCGCAGGACCGTCTGTTCCCAGATGATCATGTTCCACTTCTAGGCTTTGGTGGTGACTTTTATGAGGATTACTATGGAGCCGTCTGAGCTAGTAGTAGTTTCACTAGTACTGTAATAGTTGTATTCTCCATGGTCCTGCGTGACCGTGGGATACGACTTGGTGTGTATCACACTCCGGAGGTGTAGAAAAATAATGTATAGGAGCTTGGAATGCCTTCGATGAGATGTAATGTCTTTCGTCGTAGTTGTACTCTAGCATGGGCTTGTACTAAACTATGTATGGTGTGTATGACCAATGGTATATATATGGCAGTTTCTATATTACCATGTCGTGCAATGAACATCTTAGCATTCCATGTTATCCATTACATTCTGTACTTCCTTGCTAAGTTTGTGCCATCCTTGTCTAAACCGTTGTCTTGTTTTTCCTAGGATGGTCAACACCCGCAGCAACCCTGCTGCCCCAGAGCAGGGGGAAGCCAGTGCAGCTAGGGGTGAAAATCTGCCTCACCCGCCTTCTCTGGCCGAAGTTATGCTGGAGGCGTAAAGAAACAAGCGTGAGACTAACCTCTTGCTAGAGCGGATTGAGCAGAACACTGCACGCCATCAGTGAAACGACTTGGTGTCAATCAATGACTTCATCAAGTTGTACCCACCAAAGTTTAATCATTCCGTCGAGCCCCTCGACGTGGATGACTGGCTCCGCAGCATCACACACAAGCTATGTTCTGCTAACGTAGCCGAAGCTGATAAGGTTACCTATGCTGCCTATCACCTTGAAGGCCCTCCTAGCCTTTGGTGGGAAAACTTTGAGGCTATGCGCCCGGTCGGCCAAATCACTACTTGGGCTGAATTCAGTGAGGCTTTCCATGAGCATCACATCCCGGAAGGTCTCATAGATCGCAAGAGGGAAGAGTTCTGCAATTTCACCCAAGGAAGACTGACTGTGGATGCATATAGTCGTGAATTTGGGAATCTGGCACGATATGCTCCTGAAGAGGTACCCACCGACGCTAAGAAGCAGGCAAGGTTCCGCAAGGGACTTAGCCCTGAGCTTCGCCGCGATCTTCGTCTACACGAGTGCACCTCCTTTCAGAAGTTTGTCAATAAAGCCATCAGTGCTGAGACAGGCCAGTCTGACTATGACGCTTCACGCAAGCACTCTCATGATTTTGGTTCTTCATCCGGCTCTGGATCTCAGAAGCGCCGGGTGTGGATTCCAAGCACGGCATTACCACCCAGGTTCATTCCGAGGCCATCCTTTGAGGCGCCTCGCCCCAACCAGCAGTTTGCACCGTCTAAGCCCTATGGTGGCCCCACTGCTAATGCTGCTCCACGCCCCAATGTTGTGACATGTTTCAAGTGTGGAGAGCCGGGTCCCTACAGTCGAGAGTGTCCCCAGAACAACAACCCCAATCAGTCTGGAAAGTCCGTTGGCCGTGGTAAGCCAGCGGGAAAGACATTCTACGCCAAGCCAGCCACCACTACACGTGGCCATGTCAACTATGTCTCAGCTGAGGAGGCTCATGATGATCCTAACGTCGTCCTTGGTACGCTCCTTGTTAATTGCCATCCGGCATTTGTTCTTTTCGATATTGGAGCATCTCATTCATTCATATCTAAGAGCTATGCTCGATTGCATAACACGACATTCTGTGACATGCCCACTTCCATGGTAATTCAAACTCCGGGTTCCAAATGGAAAACTTCTAGAGTAAGCCATGGGAATGAAATTCTTGTTGATAGACTTGTCTTCCTTGTATCTTTAATAGCTCTCAAGTCCTCGGACATAAACATCATCTTGGGTATGGACTGGATGTCAGCTCATTATACTAAGATTGATTGTGCCACTAGAACCGTTCAACTTACTCACCCATCGGGCAAGATAGTCAATGTCTTAACTCGAGTGGCCAAGCGCCAGCTTTACTCCCTAAATGCCAACCCCCTTCCAGACCTTGAAGATATTCCGGTAGTCCGAGACTTCCCGGATGTCTTTCCAGAAGATCTGCCAGGTGTTCCACCTGACAGGGATGTCAAGTTTGTGATAGACCTTGTTCCAGGAACCGTTCCAATTTCTAGGAGACCCTATAAGATGGCACCCTTAGAACTAGCCGAGCTTAAGAACCAACTTGATGAGTCCTTGAAAAAGGGTTTCATCCGTCCTAGTTCCTCTCCTTGGGCTTGCCCCGTCCTCTTTGTCAAGAAGAAGGATGGAACGGATCGGATGGTTGTAGATTACCGACCTGTCAACTTGGTCACTATCAAGAACAAGTATCCGCTCCCCAGGATCAACGATCTGTATGATCAGCTCGCTGGATCCTCAGTCTTTTCCAAGATGTATTTGAGGTTGGGCTACCATCAAATCAAAATCAGAAACGGGGACATTCCCAAAACGGCCTTTGTTACTTGTTATGGCCAATATGAGTACACCGTTATGTCCTTCGGTTTAACCAATGCCCCAGCCACCTTATCTCGACTAATGAACTCGGTCTTCATGGAGTATTTGGATAAATTCATCGTAGTATACCTCGATGACATACTCATCTACTCCAAGAAGGAAGAGGAACATGCCGAACATCTAAGGCTGGTATTGACGAAACTTCGAGAGCATCGTCTTTATGCCAAATTCTCCAAGTGTGAATTTTGGTTGCCAGAAGTGACCTATCTAGGCCATGTAATCTCCGGTAAGGGTATTGCTGTCAATCCCAAGCGAGTTCAAGCCGTCCTTGATTGGACTCCACCTGAGACGGTCAAGCAAGTTTGGAGCTTCCTTGGCTTAGCGAGTTATTGCCGCCGCTTCGTCGAGAATTTCTCCACGGTTGCTAAACCTCTAACTGAACTCCTCAAGAAAGATAAAAAGTTCGAGTGGATCCCACAGTGCGAGTTTAGCTTTCAGGAACTGAAAAGACGCCTGGCATCTGCTCCCGTACTGGTACCACCAGATTTCTCCAAGGACTTTATTATCTATTGCGACGCCTCGTGACAAGGACTAGGTTGCATACTCATGCAAGATCGTCAGGTAATATTGCCTATGCTTCACGGCAATTACACCCCCATGAGGAAAACTATCCCACACATGATCTAGAGCTTGCAGCTGTAGTCCATGCACTTAAAACTTGGCGACATTACCTTCTCGGTAATCGTTGCGAGATCTTCACCAATCACCAAAGTTTGAAATATATCTTCACCCAACCGGATTTGAATCTCAGGCAAAGACGTTGGGTCGAGTTGATCTCAGATTACGACTTAGGAATAACTTACACCCCGGGCAAAGCCAATGTCATGGCCGATGCGCTAAGTCGTAAATCTTATTGTAACAACCTAATGTTACAACAAAGTCAACCACTTCTCCATGAGGAATTTCGTAAGCTTAACCTTCACATTGTTCCTCAAGGATTCCTATCCACCCTGGTGGCGAAACCTACCCTTACGGTTCAGATCATCAAGGCACAGAAGGTAGATCCGGGAATCTCCCGTATTAAGAGAAACATTAAGAAAGGAGTCGTGAATTGTTTCTCCGTTGATGATCAAGGTGTCATATACTTTGAAAACCGCTTAGTGGTTCCCAAAGCACGAAACCTGAGGCGGCTGATTCTTAAGGAAGCTCATGAATCCCCTCTCACCATTCATCTCGGTAGTACTAAAATGTATCAAGACCTACGCCAGAGGTTTTGGTGGACTAGGATGAAGAGAGAAATTGCTCAATACATTGCTAGTTGCGACGTTTGTCGTCGTGTTAAAGCAGAGCATCAACGGCCTGCTGGCACCCTTCAACTTTTGGCTATTCCTGAGTGGAAATGGGATAAAATCAGCATGGATTTCATTACTGGGTTTCCCAGGACCAAGAGAGGGAATAAGGCTATCTTCGTCGTGATCGATCATCTTTCCAAAGTAGCCCATTTCCTACCTGTTCGTGAGAGTATCACTGCTAGCCAGCTAGCTGATTTATACATCTCCCGAATAGTGTCTCTTCATGGTGTCCCATTGGAAATTAACTCAGACTGTGGGAGTCTCATCACCTCTCGATTTTGGGAAAGTTTCCAAAATGCAATGGGAACTCGTCTCTCTTTTAGCGCCACCTTCCGGCCCCAATCAAGTGGTCAAGTAGAGCGAGTCAATCAAATTCTGGAGGATATGCTCCGAGCTTCTGTCATCTCATTCGGAATGGATTGGGAGAAATGCCTTCCATTCGCAGAGTTTGCTTACAATAATAGTTATCAAGCTAGCTTGGGCAAAGCTCCTTTCGAAGTTCTCTATGGACGAAAATGTCGAATGCCTCTTAAGTGGTCAGAAACCGGGGAAAGACAACTCTTTGGCCCGGATATGATTCAGGAAGCAGAAGAGCAGGTTTGCGTTATTCGTGAGAAATTGAAAACAGCCCAATCTCGTCAAAAGAGCCAATATGATCGTAAACATAAGCTCATGACTTATGAACTCGGCGAGAAGGCTTACCTTCGGGTTACTCTATTAAAAGGAACCCATCGTTTCGGTGTCAAAGGCAAATTGGCTCCTCGTTACATTGGACCCTTTCGCATTCTTGCCAAACGAGGAGAAGTTGCCTACCAATTGGAACTACCTACGCATCTTTCCAGAGTTCACGATGTCTTCCACGTTTCTCAACTCAGGCGTTGCTTCGCGGATCCTATCCGTCGAGTGGACCACGAAACGCTTGATCTACAAGATAATCTCTCATATCGGGAATATCCCGTTCATATCCTTGATCAAGCTGAGCGTACCACTCGACGCCATAACATCAAGTTTCTCAAGGTTCAATGGTCACACCATTCCGAAAAGGAAGCCACTTGGGAAAGGGAGGATAGTCTTCGACTCGAGTACCCCACTTTCTTCCCAACAGATCCTAAATCTCGGGACGAGATTCTTTTGAGTGGGGGTGAGTTGTCACACCCTAGCTAGTTCATGCATTAGAGTGATTGCATCATGTTTAAATTTCCCAAAAAATGAAATGGGGATGATAGAACCCCCAGCACCCCCCTATAACAACTAGGGTTTGCTAAAAACTTTTTCAATGAACCTGAAATGCCTTTCTAAAAAGTCCACCCTTTTTATTTTGGGTTAAAACCTTTGACAAAAATGGTGAACATTTTTCTAGGACATCTTAAGGTCGTTGGATTAACTCATATAGTATTTGCATTTGGGCATTTAAATGCTATAAAATATTTTGAATGCTCAAATAATCATAAACTGAAATGTTTACTGTTGGATATATTCTAAGCAGTAGCCATGATTAATTTTATGATTTTTGGAAATGCCCTCGCATTTTTAATAAAGCCCTAAAGTTACAGAAATAATAGAAAATAAATAAAAACAGAAAAACAGACAGAGAGAAAGAGAGAGAAACCCACCTGGGCCTTCTTACCTGGCGCACCTGTAACCCAAGTGGCCGGCCCAGCACAGCCCAGTCCATCTGGCCGTGCCAGTCGTCCCCTTCCTTGGGACAGAAGGACGACGGGCGCGTGCCCGACGCGCGCGCACCGCCGTGCGCCACCTCCTGCTTGCCGCTTCGTCGCTGGACGGGCGGTACGACCTCCATGTCGTGCCCCCGACCCCCTGGACACCTCACACTTCCCCCTGCTCTCTCCCTCACTCCCCCGACGCCATGGCCGACGCAGCCGCCACCGTCTCACCGTTGTAGCCGTAGCCACCGTCGTCTCTGTGCCGCCATACTGTGTCCATGAGCTCCGCCACCCTCCTCTCCGTCGAGCAGGTCGAGCCCCAAGCGCTCGCGTGCCCCGAAGCCACCGCATCGACCTCGCCCGACTCCGCCACCGCCGGAGACCCCCTTCGCTGTCACCATCGCAGCAGGTTGTCCCCGACCTCGTCGTCAGCTCCGTCGCAACCGCCGTGAGCCTAGCTACCTCCCCACCCTCTCTGTTCCCTCTCTCGAGCCCCGTAGCAACTGCACGTAGCTCACCCGCACGCGCCGCCGTGGAGCTCGTCGCTGACGAGGCTCCGGCCACCCAACGGTCGCGCCACCTTCTCCACTAGCCCTACCGCACCCCAGGAGCTCAACGCACTAACCCATGTGCCTCTCCGTGCCCCCTAGCGACGAGTCCGAGCTCACACGAGCTCCGGCCGCTGCCAAACTCGTCGCCGGCGTCATCTCCGGCGACCTCGAGCTCAACCACTAGCACCACTCGCTGCGGCTCGTTCCCAGCTGCCCGTAGAACCCAACGGCGCCTCGAATGGTGCCCTGTAGATGAAACCCGCACTTGCACCGCCGCGTTTGGCCTCGCCGACGGCTAAACGCCGGTGAGATTGACCTTGTTGACCCCAGTTTGACCCCGCCTGAGTCACTGACATGTGGGGCCGGCTCCTAACTAAATTAGATTAGTTTTTAATTAATGCTAATCACTCTGTTAGAAGTTAACGACCTCGTTAACTAACTCTCTCTCACTGACATGTGGGCCCAGGGCCTAACTAACCTAGTTTAGTGCTAACTAAACACTAACTAACTCTTTTAGTTAGCTGAGACACTGACAGATGGGGCCCACCAGTCAGGTTTGACCTGGGCTGGCGCCTTTGACTCGCTGATGTCACAGTGATGCAGTGCTGACGCAGTTATTTATTTTCTGGATTTATTCTTATATAGGAAATTCCAGAAAATAGCCAAAACTTCTAAAAATCATAGAAAATCAACCATAGCTCCAAATCAAACAATTTATATATGAAAAAATGATCAGAAAAATTCAATCTTTCCATCTGTAATGGTTTCATGCATGACAAAACACTTTAACCTTGCTGTTTAGGTGAAACAAGCTAATACACTTATAATGCATAAGAACTTAAGCTTCCATTTGAATCATTGATTCAAATGGGCCCATTTCAACTTGTTTCACATTGCATTAGGCAGGACACCTCATTTGGCCATGTCATAGCATGCATCATATTGTTGCATATTGCCATGTGTTGATTATATTCTGTGGTGTCTTTCGTGGTAGGTTCTGCCTCCAAGGATATCTCCGAGTATCCAACTGAAGGGCAGTACCCTACTACCACTCCATCAGGCAAACAACCCCATTGATCATATCGATACAATCCCATGTTCTCGCTTCTACTCTCACTTACTGCATTAAGACAACAACGTTTCAAACTGCTGTGTGCTGCGGTAGTTGAACCCTTATCCTCTGCATGACCTGTCATTGCCACAGTAACTAGATGAAACCCACTAGCATGTGTAGGAGTTGATTGAGCCATGTATGTGCTTCCTACCTTGCTATGCCTGCTATTCTTAGGGTTGTGTCAGGTCTGGTTCATCTGGGTGATGGGCTAGAGTGAAATGATTAGTTCGGTAATGTGAGAGATGTGTTGAACATGATTTGGTAAAGGTATCGATGTGAGGCCATGTAGGAGTACATGGTGGGTTGTTTAATTGAGGCCATCCCTAAGAACTAAGATCTGTATGTGTGATTTAAGATTCAGTTACTACCATACATTGGGCCCGAAACCAATGGACCCTCTCGGCTTCTTAATCACCCTAGTACTCTATCCAGGAGTTGTAACTAGTTTCTAGTGTTTGTAGGTTATGTGTTGGCGGCCGTGCATAGCGCTGACCCTAGGGTGGGCTATAATGCGGTAGATACACCGTGGCATGGTGTACCGAGTCACCCGTTTGGTGTCTCGGGAACCCTGTTCACATCGTTCGAGGCCGTATGTGGAAACCTTGGTCGGACTCCCTGCGGATGGAACCTGGATAGGCGATAAACCTGGACTAGAGACTTGAGTGTTTAGGTAGGCCGTGGCCGACACCCTCGTTGGGCTTCCGCTTGAAGGTTGCCGAGTACATGTCGTGTAAACGACGGTAAGTGGTGAAGTACACCCCTGCAGGGTTAACATCATCTATTCGAATAGCCGTGTCCGCGGTAAAGGACTACTTGGTTGCCTATACAGTTCATAGACAAGTTAATGGTTACTACTAAAAGACTCAAGATAAGTGTGAGTACCGAGGATGGCTCTCTCGTAGGATGACGAGGGAGGATCCCCGGTGGAGTATTGTGTTGGTGATTAGTGGACTCGTGTGCGAAAACTATTTTACTAGTGGTGTCTCGTAGGATAGCTTAGCCAAGAGTCAAAGCTGGCTTGCTGCAATAACTCCACCACCTTCTTGAGAATGAGCATGTATAGTAGGTCCTGTTGTAAGACTTGCTGAGTACCTTTGTACTCATGTTGCTTTAATTACTGTTTTCAGATGACAACACCGCCCCCTCCAATGGGTTTTATGTAGACCTCGACGTCGATGAGTAACTTGCCACCCAGGTGATGATTCTGGCCATGGAGGGCCTTATGTAGATAGACAGGCCTCGACAAGCCTTCTTTCTTTCTAGTGTCTGTACTCAGACTATTTGCTTTCGCATGTGCTTGTATGCTTGTATGACTTGAGTGTCGGGTCATGTGACCCCTACCTGTATGAACATGTTACGTATGGCTCTCTGGAGCCTTTAAATAAAGTACTTGAGTTGTAGAGTTTTGTTGTGATGCCATGTTGTATTTGCGCATATCGAGCATATTATGTGTATGATTGAAATGCTTGGTATGTGTGGGATCCGACAATCTAGTTGTTTATCCTCGGCAGCCTCTCTTATGGGGAAATGTAGTCTAGTGCTCCGCGAGCCATAGTAGTCCGCTACAGCCTGGTTCACCAGAGTCCTGCTAGCCTAGCACCACTGCTCAGGACACTTGACTAGCCGGCATGTGTTTCACTTCGTTCCTATGTCTGTCCCTTCAGGGAAATGTCACGTGGTGACATCCGGAGTCCTGCCTAGCCCACTACAGCCCGGGTTCCCCGGAGTCCTGTTAGCCCAGTGCTATAGCTCGGATTCACACATTGTTGACCGACATGCTTGATGTGATTCATGTATGCCTGACTCCATTGGTCTGTGCCGCTTTGGGTTCACGACTAGCCATGTCGGCCCGGGTTCTCTGTCATATGGATGCTAGCGACACTATCATATACGTGAGCCAAAAGGCGCAAACGGTCCTGGGCCATGGTAAGGCGACACCCGTGGGGATACCGTGCGTGACGTCGCAATGTGATATGAGGTGTTACCGGCTAGATCGATGTGACTTGGAATCGGGGTCTTGACAGCGTTGGCATCAGAGCCGGGCTGCCTGTAGGTTCGTTGAGCCAAACTGGTCAATGTCGAGTCTAGAAATGTTTGCTTATTTTTATGTTTTGCAGAGAGACGTCAGTCTCGCTAGTAGTTCCGTGTGGACTTCGACGTTTAGCTCGTTACCTCAGCCACGATCTTGTACCTTGGGAGGGTCTTGTAGATAGTCAGGCTTCTCAGCCTTTTTCATTTGTAGATGTCTGTACTCAGACATGTTAAGCTTCCGCATGTGTTTTGACTTGTATGCTCTGAATGTTGGGTCATGAGACCCATGTTTGTAATATCTCGCTCTTCGGAGCCTAATGAATAAATACTTGAGTCGTAGAGTCTTGTTGTGATGCCATGTTGTATTTACACATATCGAGCATATTGTGTGTATGATTGAAATGCTTGGTATGTGTGGGATCCGACAATCTAGTTGTTTATCCTTGGCAGCCTCTTTTATGGGGAAATGTAGTCTAGTGCTTCCATGAGCCATAGTAGTCCGCTACAGCCCGGTTCATCGGAGTCCTGCTAGCCCAGCACTACTGCTCAGGACACTTGACTGGCCGGCATGTGTTTCACTTCGTTCCTGTGTCTGTCCCTTCGGGGAAATGTCATGCGGTGACATCCGGAGTCCTGCCTAGCCTGCTACAGCCCGGGTTCCCCGGAGTCCTGTTAGCCCAGTGCTACAGCCCGGATTCACACGCTGTTGACCGACATGCTCGATGTGATTCATGTATATATGCCTGTCTCCATAGGTCTGTGCCGCTTTGGGTTCACGACTAGCCATGTCGGCCCGGGTTCTCTATCATATGGATGCTAGCGACACTATCATATACGTGAGCCAAAAGGCGCAAACGGTCCCGGGCCATGGTAAGGCAACACCCGTGGGGATACCGTGCGTGAGGCCGTAATGTGATATGAGGTGTTACCGGCTAGATCGTTGTGACTTGGAATCGGGGTCCTGGCATCAGATGCTTTTAACTATCTGAACTTGGAACATTCCCCCTCCGGTAATCTGTCCGACACAGGTCCGGGACTGGGAATACATTCCCGGTTGAATTCCTCCTTCACCTATATCGTGTAGCCGTACATTAGGTCACACCCGGCACAGCATATTGTCATGTTAGGCTTTGTGATGCTATGTTTGCTTTATATTTATTGTTTCTTCCCCCTCTTCTCTCTAGTAGATCCCGAGACCGAGGCTGCCCCTATGATCGACTACGTCTCCGACGAACCATCTTCCTTTTCAGCAGAGCTTACAGGCAAGCCCCCCTGATCAACAGATATCGCCTATTCTTCTCTCTACTGCTTGCATTAGAGTAGTGTAGCATGTTACTGCTTTCGGTTAACCCTATTCTGCTGCATATCCTGTCATTGTTGCTACAGTTGTTGATACCTTTACCTGCTATCCTAATGCTTAGTATAGCATGCTAGTATTCCATCAGTGGCCCAGCATTCTTGTCCGTCTGCTATGTTATATTATCAGGCCGTGGTCACTTCGGGAGTTGATCACGGGTATATACATACTACACTATTATACATGACACATGGTGGTGACTAAAGTCGGGTCGGCTCGTAGAGTACCCGCAAGTGATTCTGATGTGGGGGCTGAAAGGACAGGTGGCTCCATCCAGTTAGTGGTGGGCCTGAGTTCCCGACGGCCCCCGATTGTTACTTGGGGTGGAGCAACAGGGCAGGTTGAGACCACCTAGGAGAGAGGTGGGACTGGTCCTGGTCGGCGTCCGCGGTTACTTCAAAATAACACGCTTAACAAGATCTTGGTATTTCATCTGAGTCTGGCCACTGGCCTATACGCACTAACCAACTATGCGGGAACAGTTATGGGCACTCGATGTCATGATATCAGCCGAAGCCTTCTTGACGTCAGCGACTGAGTGGCGCGTGCCGGGTTGGACCGCGTAACGCAACTTCCTTTGTAATGGAGGTTGCTAGGTCTGCTCACCGGTCGCGTACGCAATGTGCAGGTGTGCAATGGGCGATGGGCCCAGACCCCTGCGCCATAGGAGTTCGACTGGCATGCTGACCTCTCTGGTGTGCCTAGGTAGGGCTGCGACGTGTTGATCTTCCAAGGCCGGGCATGACCCAAGAAAGTGTGTCCGGCCAAAGGGGATCAAGCGTGTTGGGAAATGTGGTGCACCCCTGCAGGGAAGTTTATCTATTCGAATAGCCGTGTCCCTCGGTAAAAGGACGACCCGAAGTTGTACCTTGACCTTATGACAACTAGAACCAGATACTTAATAAAACACACCCTTTCAAGTGCCAGATACAACCCGGTGATCACTCTGTAACAGGGCGACGAGGAGAGGATCGCCGGGTAGGATTATGCTATACGATGATACTTGGTGAACTTACCATCTACTCTCTTCTACATGCTGCAAGATAGAGATTGCCAGAAGCGTAGTCTTCGACATGACTAGCTATCCCCCTCTTATTCTGGCATTCTGCAGTTCAGTCCATCGATATTGCCCCTTTTACATTGATACCCATGCATATGTAGTGTAGATCCTTGCTTGCGAGTACTTTGGATGAGTACTCACAGTTGCTTTGCTCCCCCTTTCCCCCCCCCCCTTTCCTTTCTTCCTAGTTGTCGCAACCAGATGTTGGAGCCTAGGAGCCAGATGCCACCGTCGACGATGACTCCTACTACACCGGAGGTGCCTACTACTACGTGCAGGCCGCTGACGACGATTAGGAGTAGTTTAGGAGGATCCCAGGCAGGAGGCCTGCGCCTCTTTCGATTTGTATCCCAGTTTGTGCTAGCCATCTTATGGCAACTTGTTTAACTTATGTCTATACTCAGATATTATTGCTTCCGCTGACTCTTGTGTTTTCAAGCTTATGAATTCGAGCCCTCGAGGCCCCTGGCTTGTAATATAATGCTTGTATTATTTTTGTTGCACATATGCCCTAGAGGCAATCATGCATGATGATGTTTTCTATGTGTTTATGTATAAAGATAGTCCTTGGACATTATCAATGATGTGTATCAGCAAGTACGTGACTTGTTTGTGGGACTATGCATTGTATGATGACTGTCCTAAAAGGTCCCTAGTCGAAAGGGTTGTGTGAATGTGCAGCCAACTAGACTAGCATATGACACGGTCGATGGCTTGGTCTCACTAGACATGGAGCACTGGATGCTAACCGGATAATATGGACTTGGAAGGATCTGGTCAGATTCGACGTAGTCGGATCCGAGTCGAGATAAGGTCCAATTCGGACAGACCCAACTATGGGACGCAGTGATATTTCATTTGTGAGTCTCTAGTACAACATATGTTCCATGTCCTAAGACCTGAGCTGACGCATGTACTCAGGATGGTGACAGACTTGCTTCGGGCCGACCAAACGATACTCCGTAACTGGGTAGTTATAAAGGTAGGTTTTGGGTTTGTCCAGAACCATGCTGCGAGACGTGGTCGAGCAAGATGGGATTTACCCCTCCGGTCAGGAGAGATATACTCTGGGACCCCTCGTGTGATCCGACCAGGATAAGCATGGCCATGCGACAAGGATTATGAGATAATCCGGTTTGTGGTCGGCATCACTGGAACGAGAAAGAGGTCGGGCTAGCACAAGGATGATAGACTCGCCTTGAGCTCGACAACATATATCGTGTGGCAAAAGGAATGGAAGTGTGATGTACAGGTTAGCTAAGAAGCTTCATAGTCTGCTTGGTGTTCGACATGCCTTGCTAGAGGCCACTACCAACCGTGCAGTTCGGAGTTGATCCGAACTGTGACCAAGCCGACTTGAACCTAAGGGGTCGCGCACTTAAGGGAAGGAACCTACGAGGTCGGATCCGAGGACACTGGTCGGATGTGATCCGAACTGTATTCGGATTGTGGCCGAGTAGACTTATGGGCTTTAGGGTCCGTGCGAGGCCCAAGTGTTGAGCCCGCGACGGACGCCTATATATATAGTGGAGGTTCCGCACACTCACGTGGTTGATCGCTTCGGCGCTGTCACTAGGGTTTGCATGTGTTGCGAATAGACACCTCCACTCGCCGCCGATTGTGTGATCGGACCTAGCAGTCCGCCGCACAACGTTCCTCCTGCACGCGCGGATACCGTTAGAGGCGGTGCACTTGCGCCGCTCCGGCAAACCTGTACGTGGGAACCGACCACCGGTTGTACGAGGGAGATCGGACGAGGAGGAGACGATCCACGCGGACGCGCTGCCCCAACTCTTCTTCCGCTGCATGGCACTGCGCGTCTAGTGGTAACAAACTATGATCCATCTCCCGTAGCATGTTCTTGGTTGTTCTGCGCGTAGGAAATTTTAATTTGCAATCGACACACCCTACCATAGATCCCAAAAAAATTTAATTTGTGTCTAGAGTTATGTTGTGATATCTTCCCGTGAGTCCTTGATCTTGATCGTACACATTTGCATGTATGATTAGTGTACAGTCAAATCAGCGGGGTCACACAACCCCTTTGTCGCGTTGGTTGCGAGGTTCTTATTTGTTTGTGCAGGTACGAGGGACTTGCGTGTAGTCTCCTACTGGATTGATACCTTGGTTCTCAAAAAATGAGGGAAATACTTACGCTACTTTACTGCATCACCCTTTCCTCTTCAAGGGAAAACCAACGCAGTGCTCAAGAGGTAGCAAGAAGGATTTCTGGTGCCATTGCCGGGGTGGTTTACACCAAGTCAAGTCAAGCTTGGATCTCCCGCCAACGTGCGATTTCTGGCACCATTTCCAGGGAGATCTACGCACAAGTCAAGACATACAAAGTACCCATCACAAACTCTTATCCCTTGCATTACATTATTTGCCATTTGCGTCTCGTTTTCCTCCCCCCCACTTCACCCTTGTCGTTTTATTCGCCCTCTTTTCTGTTCGCCTCTTTTTCGCTTGCTTCTTGTGTGCTTGTGTGTTGGATTGTTTGTCACGATGGCTCAAGATAATACTAAATTGTGTGACTTTTCCAATACCAACAATAATAATTTTATTAGCACTCTGATTGCTCCTCTTACCGATGCTGAATCTTGTGAAATTAATGCCGCTTTGCTGAATCTTGTCATGAACGTTTTCCGGCCTTCCTAGTGAAGATGCCGCTACCCATCTAAGCAACTTTGTTGATTTGTGTGATATGGAAAAGAAGAAAGATGTGGATAATGATATTGTTAAATTAAAGCTATTCCCGTTTTCCTTTAGAGATCGTTCTAAAACTTGGTTTTCTTCTTTGCCTAAAAATAGTATCGATTCATGGAATAAGTGCGAAGATGCTTTTATCTCTAAGTATTTTCCTCCCGCTAAGATCATCTCTCTTAGAAACGATATTATGAATTTTAAGCAACTTGATCATGAACATGTTGCGCAAGCTTGGGAGAGGATGAAATTAATGATACGTAATTGCCCTACACATGTTTGAATCTTCGGATGATTATACAAATTTTTTATGCCGGATTGAATTTTTCTTCTAGAAATCTTTTAGATTCGGCCGCGGGAGGCACTTTTATGGAATTCACTTTAGGAGAAGCTCCTAAACCCCTAGATAATATTATGGTTAATTATTCTCAATGGCACACTAAAAGATCTACTAGTAAAAAGTTCATGCTATAGAAGAAATTAATGTTTTGAGTGGAAAGATGGATGAACTTATGAAATTGTTTGCTAATGAGAGTGTTTCTTCTGATCCTAATGATATGCCTTTGTATACTTTTATTGAGAATAATAATGAATCTATGGATTTGAATTTTGTTGGTAGGAACAATTTTGGTAATAACGCATATAGAGGTAATTTTAATCCTAGGCCGTTTCCTAGTAATTCCTCTAATAATTATGGTAATTCCTACAACAATTCTTATGGAAATTATAATAAGATGCCCTCTGATTTTGAATCTAATATTAAAGAATTTATTAGTCCGCAAAAGAGTTTCAATGCTTTGATTGAAGAAAAACCGTGTCTAAGATTGATGAGTTGGCTAGGAACATGGATAGAATTTCTCTTGATGTTGATTCTTTGAAACTTATATCTATTCCACCTAAGCATGATATCAATGAGTCTCTCAAAGCCATGAGAATTTCCATTGATGAGTGCAAAGAAAGAACCACTAGGATGCCTGCTAAGGAAGATTGCTTTGTAAAAGCGTGTTCTTCTAGTTTGGATGATAATAAGGATGAAGATCTAAAAGTGATTGATGTGTCTCCTATTAAATCTTTTTTTTCAATATGAATCTTGATAATGATGGGACTGGAGATGAGTCAACTTTAGTTAAAAGGCGTCCCAATGATTCAGAGTTTTTAGATCTTAATGCTAAAATTGGTAAAAGTGGGATTGGAGAGATCAAAACTTTACATAGCAATGAACCCACTATTTTGGATTTCAAGGAATTTAATTATGATAATTTTTCTTTAATAGATTGTATCTCCTTGTTGCAATCCGTGCTAAATTCTCCGCATGCTTATAGTCAAAATAAGGCTTTTACTAAACATATGGTTAATGCTTTAATGCAATCTTATGAAGAAAAGCTTGAATTGAAAGTTTATATCCCTAGAAAACTTTATGATGAGTGGGAACCCACTATTAAAATTAAAATTAAAGATCATGAATTCTATGCTTTATGTGATTTGGGTGCTAGTGTTTCCACAATTCCAAAAACTTTGTGTGATGTGTTAGGTTTCCGTGAATTTGATGATTGTTCTTTTAACTTGCACCTTGCGGATTTCACCATTAAGAAACCTATGGGAAGAATTAATGATATTCTTATTGTTGCAAATAGGAATTATGTGCCCATAGATTTCATTGTTCTTGATATAGATTGCAATCCTACATGTCCCATTATTCTTGGTAGACCTTTCCTTAGAACGATTGGTGCAATTATTGATATGAAAGAAGGAAATATTAGATTGCAATTTCTGTTAAGGAAGGGCATGGAACACTTTCCTAGAAAGAAAATTAAATTACCTTATGAATCTATTATGAGAGACGCTTATGGATTGCATACTGTCGGTGTCAAATCCGGCGGATCTCGGGTAGGGGGTCCCGAACTGTGTGTCTAAGGTGGATGGTAACAGGAGGCATGGAACACGATGTTTTACCTAGGTTCGGGCCCTCTTGATGGAGGTAAAACCCTATGTCCTGCTTGATTTATTCTTGATGATATGAGTATTACAAGAGTTGATCTACCACGAGATCAGAGAGGCTAAACCCTAGAAGCTAGCCTATGGCATGATTGTATGTTGTCCTACGGACTAAAACCCTCCGGTTTATATAGACACCGGAGAGGGTTAGGGTTACACAAGGTCGGTTACAAAGGAGGAGATATCCATATCTGTACTGCCTAGCTTGCCTTCCACGCCAAGTATAGTCCCATCCGGACATGAGACGAAGTCTTCAATCTTGCATCTTCATAGTCCAACAGTCCGGCCAAAGGATATAGTCCGGCTGTTCGGAGACCCCTAATCCCGGACTCCCTCAGTAGCCCCTGAACCAGGCTTCAATGATGATGACTCCGGCTCGCAGTGTTGTCTTCGGCATTGCAAGGCGGGTTCCTCCACCGAATACACCCCGGAAGAATCTGAATACAAGGATAGTGTCCGACCCTACAAAATAAGTTCCACATACCACCGTAGAGAGAATAATATTTCCACAAATCTAATCTGCTGACACGTTTTGGCAACATGACATTAACCCATGGCCCGGTGATTATTCGAACCGTTTCCTTAAACTAGCCCCGCACACAACACAAGGCAGTTTTTTGACACGTCTTGTCAAAGCAGAGATCGTGTCCCCCTTATTACGGGATTCTCATCAATACGGGCGTGGGTAACCCAACCGCGCCATCGATTACGGCGCTTGGGGATAAGCGAGTTTTACCAGGCTAGTGGGGGCGCATAGTTTCGGCCGCCCTTATAAAGGGACAAGGTTTAACCTTTTTCTACCCACGTCTTCTTCCTCCTTGCTCATCCACTCTTGCGCACTCGAGCTCCAACACCCAAGCCCACATCCTTCCCCTCAACCTTCTCCAATCATGTCCGGAGCGGGAGGCAAATGGATGGCTTCCTCCGTTACGGAGGGACACATCAAGAAGCTGCGCGGAGCCGGATACTTGGCTGCGAATATCGTGCATCGGCTGCCCGCTACGGGGCAGATCGTTCCTACCCCTGAACCTCACGAGAGGGTAGTCTTCCTCCACCACTTCCTCCGCGGACTGGGTTTTCCCCTCCATCCATTCGTTCGTGGTCTCATGTTCTACTACGGGCTGGACTTTCATGATCTGGCCCCGAACTTCATCCTCAACTTTTCGGCGTTCATCGTCGTCTGTGAGGCCTTTCTCCGCATCCGCCCCCACTTTGGTCTGTGGCTGAAGACCTTCAATATCAAGCTGAAGGTGGTGGGCGGCCAACAAGCAGAATGCTGCGGAGCCATGGTGGGCAAGATGCCCAATGTTATATGGCTCGAAGGCTCCTTCGTGGAGACCATAAAGGGGTGGCAATCGGCGTGGTTCTACAACACCGAGCCGTGCGACACCAACTGGGTGGCTGCCCCCGAGTTCCGATCTGGATTCCCTACACGGCTCACTTCCTGGAAAGAGAAGGGTCTGTCGTGGGGTTCATCGGTAGAGCTGGACGGACTCCAGAAATGTATCCGGAACATGGCAAGCAAGAAACTCAAGATTATCAACATAGTCCAGGTCATGCTCATCCGTCGGATCCTCCCGTGTCAACAACGAGACTTCAATTTGTGGGAGATCGACCCGGCTCAGCACCAAACTCTAAGCGAGCTCTTCGACACGACGCACAAGGACGTCTGGAGGGTGCTGTTTAAGGACGCCGAGGTCCCTCCCTCTTTCACCGAGGACCGCGGACTAAGCGCGAAGCGGCGAGCGCATTCGGTAAGTTCTATACATCCGGTAGGATATTTATTTCTCCTAGCTTAACCATGTGCAACGTCTGAGCTCCCATGCCTTTGACAGGACTGGGTGGAGGCATCGGAGTAGATCAACTGTCCGGCCCCTCTGCCCGAAGGCAATGCGGATGGTCTCCTGACGGAGATGCTGACTCCGGCTCCTTACAAGGTGCCGCAGAAGACCAAGAAAGCCAAGGGAACCCGAAAGAGTACCCGGCGCCAGGTGACATCGGACTCATTGTTCGATGACTCCTCGGCGCACTCCTCCCACGAAGATGAGGAGGAAGATGAAGAGGCTCCCCCTCCAGTCGGGGGAGACGAGAAAAGGAAGGTCGCCCCAACTGGGGGACGAAGGGTCCAAGAAGGGAAGGACTCTCCTTCCGGACAGTTCCGCCACCGCCGCTGGAGGCGAAGACGAGTGGCTGCTCAGGGCCAAGCCCCTGGCGAAGTCGTAAGTATTCGGATACCAGAGTAACTCATAGCATTCCTTTGTCGCACTACTTCTCCTAACGCCGAATTGTGATTATGTAGACCGCCCAGAGCCCATATCGACGTATCGTCGGACGCCTCCCTGGGCTCATCGGATATGGATAGCGATCCACTTCTGACCGCCACCTCCCCTTGCCCTACGGACAACGCCGAGGTATTGTCTCAAGAGGCACCGGGTCGAGGGGAGACAGTCCTGGAGGCGCCTCAAGGTGACCTTCCGGACTCCGGGAGCAGAGGGAGCAAGGCTCCCGAGGGCTCCGAGTTCGGCCATCAGCCGAACACCGCGCCGGAACCTCCAATGGTTCCGGACTCAGGCAGGCGGCCTCCTTCCAAAAGGGGCAAGACGCCTGTGCCGGTGACCTCTGTCCAACCAGAGGCACCGGACAATCTGTTGGGAGCGCTTCGCAGCGCTTCCATCGACGAAGAGCACCGCACTATTATGAGTGCGGTGGTCCAGAAGGTTCAGTCCGCCAAGAGCGGATTGACTGAAGCATCTGCCAGCCTTCTAATAGGCTTTGAGGTAAGTTTTTGAAATATAGGAAAAATATTACCGCATAGACAGTAGCCCCTGATGCTTTGTTCGGTGTTCAAAAAGAAAAGCCGAACAGAGGATCAAACAATATCGTAGGAGTCTGATATAAGTATGTCAATATGCGTATGCAGGCTTCACTGCTGGCCTCTGCCGCACTGACTGCGGAGGTCGCCGTGCTGAAGCAGGACCTTAAAGGGTCCAAGGACGAGCTCGGCCTTGCCAAGAGGCAGCTCGAGGAGAACAAAGGTAAGTAGTACCTAGTATATGGATATGTATAAAAAGAATGCGATTGCAAAATGACAGGATCATCGTAAATTTGCCAGGGGCCACGACTAAGGTGGCGACCCTGAAGCAAGCGTTATCAGAGGGCGAAAACAAAGCGGCCACGGAGCGCACCAAGAGGGAAAGGCATGAGGCATGGGTGGGCGAGGTGCAGCAAGAGCTCCACGCTCTCGTGACGAAGCACGAGGCATTGGAGCTTGACTTGAAGACGCGAGAGTCTGAGCTTGCCGCGACCCTCAAGAGCGCAAAGAGTGCCAATGCCGAAGCCCAAAAGGCCCTCCAGGAGATTGACGCGATGAAGAAAATAGCGGCGGGTAAGGCATTCTATATGCAAAGCAAGCATGTGAAAGTAAATTACCTATTACTTACCCGAATACGGAGCTCTCCAGGAGCATTCGCAGATTTGCCCCGCGGCGTGTCGGATGCCGCACAGTTTTACCAGGCCGAGGAGGGAAGCTCAACGGAGAAGCTGTTCTGGTCTCAGTATACTGGGATCGAACACCCGATGCCTCTGAGCGACCATCTGAAGCAACTGGTCGAGCTGCACAAGGCGGCCGAACAGGCCATGAAGGGCTTTATAGTACGGATGTGGCCTGGCGACGCCCTTCCCAGCAGCTACTTCGGCTTGGTGAGGTGGCTTGTGGATGCCTGCCCACGGCTGGAAGTCATCAAGTGGTCCATCTGCATCGAAGGTGCACGCCGGGCTTTCGCCCGTGTGAAGGTGCAATGGGCCGAGCTAGACGTCGTGAAGCTGATTAAGGAAGGGCCGCCAGAGGGCAAGGAGCATCGCCACCCCGAGATGTACTATGAGGGTGTCCTAAAGGGTGCTCGTCTCGTAGCGGACGAGTGTACGAAAGATATAATATTCAAGTGAACTCGCTCGTGTAATCCTGTAGTTATGAAAACTTGTTCATATGCGCTATGCAACGCTTGTTTGAATTTAAAATATTACCTTCTGTTCCGTTGTTTATCAAATCTGAGAGATGGCTATTCGTCGGCTTCTGCCCCCATGCCACGAGTGCTGGGGTGTTCGGGATAAACTTTAGCACTCTTGTTCCCATTTTTGGGTCCTTCGAGGGAGGTGCTCAGCACAACGAACAAGGCAATCGGACTATAATGCGTTATCACTCTCACTTAGCCATAGAATTCTATAATTTTGAATTTCGGCGAAGCCCCTAGTGTTCGGAAGGCCGAATTCGGGGCGCGATACACGCCTTAAGCCGGACAGGGCCGACTCCTCGCTCTAAGAGGAATAAGTCTTTAAGGACTCAAAAACCTCTCGAACAGCGACCAATCTCTTGCCTTATCATGACAGTCAGTTTTAGCTTTCTCTACTAAGGTGCTTAGGCCAGCAGAGCCGGGGCACAATCGTAGTAGTTCTCCCAGTGCTACCTTAGCCGATATAGAGGAACGTAAGGTACCAAAACATGGGAGCCGGGCAAACCCAACTATTGACCCAAGACATGATTCGGAGCTGATGCATATAATACTATAAGTTCGGGGTGCCGCACTGTTGAAAGTGTTCGGACTTCTCACGCCGTATTGTGGGGTATGTGACGGTGTCTTGGACTAGGGGGTACTCACCACGTCGTCTCCCGATCTATTAGATTGGGCCGAGGACCCCCGTGGCCGTATACTCATGGGTCAGTTCGGACGGCTACTACATACAAGGAAGATTCCACAAGACTTGGCGATCAAGACAAGGACTTCTCCCCACCGGCGTATTCGGCTAGGACTCTTGTTATCCTAGGCCTCCGGTGCATTATATAAACCGAGGCCAGGCTAGTCGATAGATATACAATATATACAACAATCATACCATAGGCTAGCTTCTAGGGTTTAGCCTCCTTGATCTCGTGGTAGATCTACTCTTGTACTACCCATATCATCAATATTAATCAAGCAGGAGTAGGGTATTACCTCCATCGAGAGGGCCCGAACCTGGGTAAAAAATATCATGTCCCTTGTCTCCTGTTACCATCCGGCCTTGACGCACAGTTCGGGACCCCCTACCCGAGATCCGCCGGTTTTGACACCGACATTGGTGCTTTCATTGAGAGTTCCGCTGTGTGATCGATAAAAGGATCGATGGCTCGCCTGCAGATCAACTGCGACTTCGGCATCTTCGTCACCAGCTCGACTGGTCACCTTGGTTCGACCAAGAATTGCGCCCCGTGTTCGGATCACCGTTTTCGGACAAGGGTCTTCATTAAACATCAACTCCGATCTCTATCAAGATCACGGAGGAATCATCTATGGAGCTCGGGGGCTCAACGTCAACATTGCCCTCAAGCGACCGTGCTGTTTTTCTGGACAGCGAACTCGTATCTGCCACCACCACCTCCTCGAGTATCTCTTTGACTATCGCTTTGGTGGAATTGTGCGGAATTGAGTCTACAACAACCCTGGAAAATTTCGTCGAGTTCCGATGGAGAAATCTCCGGCAATCCACGATATACCGGAGCCCTGTCAAATCTGGACGGGAATTTGGATGAGTTTAGGGCGTGGTGTCCAGCTTCTAGCTCGGACGTCCTTTGGAAGATCCAACCGTTGATCGGCTGCTGAATTCCTATATCTACCACCTCTCAAAATTTTGGCTCGATCCGACCGTCCAAACTCCGGGAACCTTCCGATTAGTGCATCACTTTTCGGATCTGTTTTCTGCGCGAAAACGAATCCGACCCGAGTTCATCTTTTTATGAACAGGATTTCGGACATCCCTTTTGAAGGAAGTTTTGTATGGGGTATTGTGTTTTGTTCCCGAACACATCCCACTAACTGTAAGATCTTTTGAGCATGATCTGCGCTAGACCTGCGCTAGACACGGCGTCACTTTGTTGAGCCGAGCTCAACTTCTTCGGATCATCATCTCGGCAAGCCGAATAAGAGCCCGGCATCGCGAAGGATAAATCATCACCAACATCGCCGCCCCACGGATTACACGGAGCGGGCATACCGGCATCGCCGCACGATCGCTTCATCAAGCCGGCATCGACCACGTCAGGACCTGCATCGACAGGGCCGCACTATTGCTTCTTCAAGCTGGTGTCCATCACGCTGACCTACTTCGACATCTCGGCTGGACTGGGGGCTTCGCCATCTCTTCATCAACCTACTCCGGACGCTTCGGCGTCACTAGCCGACCAGCTCCGTCACGTTAGCTGGGCCGAGGGCTTGGCCTCGGCGAGTCAACCTTTACCAGCATTGCCATGCCGTTGTTTTATCACCCATCAGGCGATGGGTGTGCGGAGCGAGTCCCAATTTTGGGAATCATCTTTCTTCGGATTGCTACAACAAATAAACAAGTTTCCATACATAGTCCGGCGAACGCTGCATCCGGAGCTCGGACCGACCTGTGAACTCAGTCTTTGCCACACCTTTACTACATCACGCCGACGCCCTGCATCGACATTGACTTCGGCGCCAGGCCATATTTCTTCTATTCCTCACTTTGCATAAATTATTTATTATGCAACATTTTTTTAATTATCATTATTACTATTATCTCCGGTTTGCACTATTTTTTGCGCACAGGAAAATGATCCGGGGACTTCGGCGTCACTCTGCCGGTCTGCATTAATCGTGCTATGTCACCACTTTGGCGTGTCAAGCTCTCCGCTCTGCCACCTCGGGACCGGCTTGAGGGATGGAACCTTGCCCCGCATCAAGCTCGGACCGCGTCATCAATACCGAACACATTAACCAGCTAAGTCACTTTCATGCTCAAAGCTTTAATTTCTAACTTTTGTTCGGTTCAACCAAGCATTATACTTTTTTGGAAAAAAGTTGCTTCTAAAAAATTTCCTTGTCCAAACTTTGTTTGCGACGCATAAATTCAAATACCCCGTTTACTTGGGGGCTTCCTTTATGAAGCTTTTCCTGTTGCATATGATTATACTTGTACGGCTTCGTTCCTTGTTCGTGTATTGCGCCACAATATGCACCACATTGACTTAAGCGATTTGCAAGCTGGGTTGCCTCGCTCCTGTGTTTACCCCTACGTTCCCGATTGTTCGGCTAGGGAGTAAAGGGAGCACCTCTGCGATTGTCACGATCGGGTCACCCGAGCCGGACCTCAGACTGGGTGAAGCCGAAAGCTAGCGCTCTTATAGTTATTCAATGATGGTCGGCACACAATGGAACTCATGAGTTCAAAAAAATCTATTGCACAAGTCTCATAATAACAATGAGCACAGAAGAAAGGTATCGGTGGGGGTACTATTTTCTTCGAAGATGCTTCTTACTCTTCGCAGTAATATAGCATAAGTTCCCTGAGCGCGCTTTGTCTGTTACATCCTTATGGCATGATTGCCTGATTATTGGAAACACCATCGATATTCTCGACCGATGGAGTACATAACACTTTTCGGTCCTTAACCGAAGAGGGAGAAGCCGACGGTCGGTTAAGACGCGTTTAAAGTTCGGTTGAACATAGATATGATATAAGTACTTCGGTACATGCAATCATTCTTCTACCCAAGTCACTTGGGGGCTCTTAAGTTTATTTGAGCCGTTTTATAATAAGTGTTCTTCTTCTCAGTCATTGCAAAGTTCTATTATTATTATTTATCACTCCTTTGTTCGACGCGAGTGTGCAGTCACTAGCCGAGGAGCCTAATTTCTCTCTCGAAGCCGCTAGAGTTTAGTTTGCTAAACTGGCCTAATGAGAAGTACTCCGCCCTCGGGATAGGAGGTTGAAGCCGTAGGCTGACCCGCTCGAAGTCTTGAGATAGGATGTGTAATATTAAAGGACGACAGAAGCACTTCTTTTTTCTAAGACCAATTTTCGGATTGGCACCGAACACTTGATCTTGTTCGGACGTCATGTTTTTACTGACGTTTCTTGGTTTTCCAAGATTTTTGGCACTTTTAAACTATTTGTGCTTTTCCAGCATTAGTCTCGCGGTGCAACGCCGGACACCTTTAGGGATTCGGCAAAAACATTCTCAGATATTGCTATATATGCATCGGTTTCGAATTGTGTCTTCGGTCAATAGTTGGGTTGTCCGGCTCCTGCACTTGCTTCCTACGTTCCGTTTTGTTCGGCTAGGCGTGCAAAGGGAGAACCACTGTGATTGTGCTTCCAGCTCACATGGTTAAGCACCTTAGTGGAGAAAGCCGAAAACTGACTGTCACAATAAACGTAAACTGGTCAGCGATCCAATGACTATGATGGGCCATTCATAACATTGGCTGAAGTGTTTACGCCTTGACCTCGACTGTCGCCAAACACTACCGGGGGATATTAACTGGCCTCCCAAACTAAATCCTCGATATTTTGCTCTTACATTCGAGCTGAGGTTTCATGATCATGCTTAGCATGACAACCCAAAGAAAGGAACCGATAGCGGGACTATTTTCTTTGGAATACATTTCTTCTGTTAAATAGTAATATAACATATCTCTCTACGTACCTTTGTTTATAAAACCATGTGGCCAGATTGCCTTGCTTGTCGTAAAGCTTTGCCCTCATAAAGGCTTTATAAAGTAGGACAAACACTCCTCAGCTACTGGCCAAGGAGGTGGAAGCCGATGGTCGGTCAACAAAGTTTTGTACAATGCGGATCCGAGAATTAATGACGTAAAGTACTTGGATATATAGAGTCATTACACATAATTTGTGATTTTACTATGGATATTGATCCTTAATTCGACCACCCGTGCCCGCATTAAGCCTCGGGGGCTACTGGGCTTCGGGCTTATTATTTACAAATATTAAAGGGGCACATTGATCCCCTGATCTGGTGTTGCCACCCGACCAGTGTCTCGGGGGCTACTGCATTGCTTGTCCAATGCAGAAAATTTTATGTGCAATATAGTTTCCGAGGAGATTTTGATCCTCGGGTTGGTCGGCCGCACCCAACCTGAGTCTTGAGGACTGAGCACGCCGCTTTTGTGTCCCGAAGTATTCTACCGAGCTAGGACTTGATCCTCAGGCCGATTTTGCAAATCAACCTGAGTCTCAGCGGCTACTGGGATCAGCGGTCTTGTGTCATCCTTCATGTGCATCTCGGGTTTTAGACCGATACACACCTTGAGGGCTACTGGCTATATATCTCGGCAGAGAATAAATTGCACCAATAAAAAATATTGACAAAAAATCGGCCCATAGTCGGGGTGGTGCACCACCTCGGAAGCAGTCCGGCATAAAGCTCGGGCGCTAGTGGCTGGCTCCATAGAGGGCATTTCCGGCATTAAGCTCAGCTAAACTCCTTCAACCTTTTTTGAACCAAGGTGATATGACACCTCGGATATAGTCCGGCATTGGAGCCTGGACACAGTCCGGCCTTGGAGCTCGGATATATTTCGGCGTTGGAGCTCGGATATACAGTCCGGTGTTGGAGCTCGGATGCAAAAGATACCTCGAATGCAGTCCGGCGTTGGAGCTCGGACGCAAGAGGACCCTGCCTCCCTGGAACAACTTCAAACCCGAGGTGTGGCATAAAAATAAACAAGGCATTGATGAAGGCCGGAAACTTAAAGGGGCTCCTCGGATACCCGACGTGTAAACTCGTCGAATGCATTTCGGCGATCCTCAAGATCGAAGATAAAGAAGATTTGTTGAACCAGTTTTCAAGACCGGCAACCAAAGATGAAGAACAGTTCGGAAGAATCGAGGAGCGTCCCTAACTTGAAGACCGGTTCAGGGGGCTACTGACGGTGTCCTGGACTAGGGGGTACTCACCACGTCGTCTCCCGATCTATTAGATTGGGCCGAGGACCCCCGTGGCCGTATACTCATGGGCCAGTTCGGACGGCTACCGCATACAAGGAAGATTCCACAAGACTTGGCGATCAAGACAAGGACTTCTCCCCACCGGCGTATTCGGCTAGGACTCTTGTTATCCTAGGCCTCCGGTGCATTATATAAACCGAGGCCAGGCTAGTCGATAGATATACAATATATACAACAATCATACCATAGGCTAGCTTCTAGGGTTTAGCCTCCTTGATCTCGTGGTAGATCTACTCTTGTACTACCCATATCATCAATATTAATCAAGCAGGAGTAGGGTATTACCTCCATCGAGAGGGACCGAACCTGGGTAAAAAACATCATGTCCCTTGTCTCCTGTTACCATCCGGCCTTGACGCACAGTTCGGGACCCCCTACCCGAGATCCGCTGGTTTTGACACCGACAGTATGCTTAAGCCCCTAGCGTATTGGCCGTACCAGAGTGTACGGGTGCTGGATGTCACGAATGAACATATATATATATATATAAAGAAGAATGCAATAAAAGCATTAATGCAATGCATTGTTTATTAAAAAACGTGCGTTAGAGCAGAATGATACAGGTAGTGCGATAAGCAAAAAGTAGGACTATGTCCCCTCCAAGGGCAAGCTGAGGAATAATATTAAAGCAAGTATTTCACTCGTTATGGTAATCCACCTGGGAGTTCCGTGGTGTGATGTAGCTTTCTGCCTCCTTGGTTGGTGCATCGGCAATCATGCTGCCGGACAGGGTTTCCAGAGATTAATGTCCTAAAAGAGAGAAAAATAACAAAGCGGGAAGCCCCTAGTGCGGTTTAAGCCGTGTCTTGGGGCATGCTATAGTCGTGCCCCCTTTCCTGCCTGTGCCCATGGTATTTTTAATGCGTAATTATGTACGTGTGGCACGGGTTTCGCCGTTTGGCTGGGACTGGGGTGGGGGCCGCATTGCTATGCGAGCTCGGAACGTGCCAGGCGGTCCTATTGCTGATTACTCCGGGCGCGCTTGAAGGTGTTTGGGTCTTTAAACGCCGAACTAGTGGATTGCCTTAAGAGGCTACTTTGCGCTTCCGCTGCGAGGGCCGCAGTGTGCTCCTCCGTTCGGAGAGAGCGCTCTGTGTTTCCATTAACTATAATGACCCCCTGAGGTCCTGGTATCTTGTGGTTGAGGTATGCATAATACGGTACCGCATTGAATTTCGCAAATGCGGTTCGCCCGAGCAGTGCATCATAACCACTGCGGAACGGGACTATATCGAAGATTAACTATTCGCTTTGGAAGTTATCCGGGGATCCGAAGACCACTTCCAGTGTGACTAAGCCTGTGCAATGGGCCTCTACACCTGGTATGATGCCTTTAAAGGTCGTTTTTGTGGGTTTGATCCTTAACGGATCTATACCCATTTTGCTCAATGTGTCCTGGTAAAGCAGGTTCAGGCTGCTGCCGCCATCCATAAGGACTCGAGTGAGGTGAAATCCGTTAATAATTGGGTCTAAGACCAGTGCGGCGAATCCATCATGACGGATACTAGTGGGGTGGTCCCTGCGATGGAAGGTGATCGGACAGGAGGACCATGGGTTGAACTTTGGGGCGACTGGCTCCAACGCATATACGTCCCTGAGCGCACGCTTCCTCTCCCTCTTGGGGATGTGGGTTGCGTATATCATGTTCACCGTCCGCACTTGTGGGGGGGCCCTCTTCTGTCCTTCGGTATTCGGCTGCCGGGGCTCCTCCTCGTCATCGCTATGTGGCCCCTTATCTTTGTTTTCGGAAATTAACTTGCCGGCCTGCTTGAACACCCAACAATCCCTATTGGTGTGGTTGGTTGGCTTGTTGGGGGTGCCGTGTATTTGACACGAGCGATCGAGTATACGGTCCAAACTGGACGGGCCCGAAGTGCTTCTTTTGAATGGATTTTCCTGCTGACCGGGTTTAGAGCCTTTGAATCCAGCATTGACTGCCGTAACCTTGATATTGTCGCTGTTAATGCGGCGCTTATGTTTGTTGCGACGTGACCTGCTACTGCCGTCCTTGGTATCCAAAGTACCATGGTTCTTTGATATGTTGTTACTGCGAGCCAGCCAGCTGTCTTCTCCCGCACAAAAATAGGTCATGAGTGTTGCGAGGGCTGCCATAGATTTCGGCTTTTCCTGACCAAGGTGCCGGGCTAGCCACTCATCGTGGATGTTGTGCTTGAAAGCTGCTAGAGCCTCTGCATCCGTACAGTCACCGATTTGATTTTTCTTTGTTAGGAACCGTGTCCAAAATTGCCTGGCCGATTCCTCTGGCTGCTGAATTATGTGGCTCAAGTCATCGGCATCTGGTGGTCGCACATAAGTGCCCTGAAAGTTATCAAGGAATGCGGCTTCCGGATCCTCCCAACAGCCAATGAACTCTGCTGGCAAGCTATCGAGCCACCGAGCTGGTCCTTTGAGTTTGAGTGTGAGGTATTTAATGGCGTGTAGATCATCACCGCGTGCCATGTGGATATGCAGGAGGAAATCCTCGATCCATACCGCAGGATCTGTTGTGCCGTCGTATGATTCTATATTTACGGGTTTGAAACCCTCTGGGATTTGATCATCCATTACTTCGTCTATGAAGCATAAGGGGTGTGCGGCGCCTCTGTACTGGGCTATATCGCGACGCAGCTCCAATGAGTCTTGCCCGCGGTGCTCGGCCCGACCGGATTTACTTTTACTGTATCCGACGTGACGTTTACCGTCTCGCATAGTGGCGTGCCCTTGTGATCCGTAGATCGATCTTGCATGTTTTGCTTTGTCCTCCAATACATCTCGTAGGTCGAGCGTATTTCCCCATGCCTTTTTATTTTAATGGCGTCGGGGTGCAGGCTGAGATTTTGGCTGGAATGCCTCTCTATCGCGGCCACGAGGTGGCCGATCAGGCGCGTCATAAGCTTCTTCCTCCAGTCGGGGTAGCAACCTGCATTTTGGGTAACTCTTGGAGGGGCGTTCGAGTTTATATTCCTCGGCCACGAGGACTTCAGTCCATCTGTCAGCTAGCAGATCTTGATCAGCTTGAAGCTGCTGCTGCTTTTTCTTAAGGCTATTTGCCGTGGCTATAAGCTGGCGCTTGAAGCGCTCTTGTTCGATGGGATCCTCTGGCACGACGAGTTTGTCATCGTCGAGGCTTGCCTCGTCTTCGGAGGGGGGCATGTAATTATCATCCTCTGCCTCTCCATCTGCCGTTCTCTCTGGAGGGCTGGCCTCTCCATCCTCCTGTCCTAGATCGTGCTGGAGGGGATTGTTTCCATCTTCGGCACTATCCGGAGTGTTATTATCTCCTGTGCCGGTATCATCACTTTTGTTTTGGCGGGACTTAGAGCGGCACCGCTGACGTCAGCGCTTGGGTTGCTTCTTGGAGGGGTCATCCTCTGCTGTCTCGTCGCCATTGCCTTCTTTGGGTGTGTCCACCATGTATATATCGTATGATGAGGTGGTTGTCCAGTGCCCTGTGGGCAGTGGTTCCTCTTTGTCTCCCGCATCGTCGTCCATACCGTCGATGTCTTCGGAGTCGACGTCGAGCATGTCGGTTAAGTCGTCGACAGTGGCTACTAAGTGGGTGGTGGGTGGGCAGCGAATTTCTTCGTCGTCCGCATCCCAATCCTGCCGGTCATAATCCAGCCAGTACTCTCCTGACAAAGAGAGAGACCTTAGTGAATTCAGTATGTCGCCGAAGGGCGAGTGCTGAAAGATATCCGCGGTAGTGAACTCCATGATCGGCGCCCAATCGGATTCGATTGGCAGGGGCGCGGATGGTTCAAAGTTCGGAGGAGAGTCCGGCAATGTGGAGTCACGGGCCTCGCGAAGGATAAGGTTGGTGTTTGGTTCGATCTCCGTTGAGGTTGCTGCCTCCATGGCGGGGTCTAACCACCCGCCCTCGGTCGGCGCAGCTGGCTCCGAATTAAAGGTCGGAGCGGATGCTGGTGCGGCCTCCAGGACACTGTTCGGCGGCAGAGCTAAATCATGCCCATCGTGACAGTGCGGCGCACTCGGCAGGGGCTCGAATCCGTCGATGATCAAGTCTCC